>NW_011888795.1:1716599-1734956 GCF_000151845.1 Pteropus vampyrus
TCAGGGCGGCTCGGGGCAGTCCAGGGGCCGAGCGTCTTTGATGTCGTCCCCCGCCCTCCCAGCCCTTCCCCAGGCTTGGAGATCGCCCGGAGGCCTGGCACACATTTCTCAGTCACTTCATTCCTTCCTTCCTGCGCGCTCCCCACTGAGATAATGTTGTAAATGATTTCACCAGATCTCGTCCCAGATGAAATTCAGCGGTTCCTGACTCTGGACGACCTTGAGCTCTCTTAACTTTCATTATAAAACGCCTGCTCTGTGCCAGACACTGGGTTAAACCCCGGGATTACCACGAGAAGAGATAGAGGCAGTCTGCAAGGAGTTTCCAGTCGACTGTGGAGGCGAACAGACCCTGGTTTCCTGATTGATGACTAGGCATTCCTCTATTATTCCATTCTTTTTCGGGCTTAGATGATAGCCTGAAAAGTCAGGAGAACCGAAAAGAAACTCTAAAGCTCACCTGTATGGGCAACAGTATTGGTCTCCTTGGGGGATACAGGGATGAATACAATAGTTATTGCCCTTAGGAAACCCACAGCCCAGAGATACTATAGGCATGAGTGCAGCTGTTGTCTGTTTCCTGGTGTGTTCATCTGGTAGGTCCTAGGTTCAATAGAGACAGTTATGTGTCTAGATAGAAGTAAAATGCTGAGGAGGTTTAGGATATATAAATTACTCATAAATTGGGGTATCCTGGAAAACTTACTGGAGGAAGTGGCCTGTGTTTTGTATCTTAAAAAAATAAGTAGGATTGGGGCATTGGAAATGTGGTGAGCCATGGGATTGGGGAGGATGGAAGTACCCATAGCTAAAGGCTAAGACTCTGGAACTTGAGGTCCTTATTCAGGGAACATGATCTGGAGCACAGGGTGTATGACTGGCAGGACTATAAGAAGGGATTGAAGGAGGAGGCTTGAGGCCATGTCATAAGACCCTTAGATGTTTTGCTAAAGGACTTTGGACTTATCTTTAGACAACGGAGAGCTATGAAATGCTCTTGAATAGAGAAGGGACATTAGGGTTCTCCTATAGAAAGATGGCTCTGGCAAAAGTGTGGGGAGTGGGTTGTAGTGTTTGGAGACAGAGAGCTCAATTAGATTCAAGCCAGTAAAGGAGGTTCCTAAGTGACAGGTGTAGGCTGATACCCGGAAGCACCTGCCCGGAACCAGTTCACGTGGATGTTGACTGCACACTATCCAGTGATCCAAGTTCAGCAGAAACTTGCCTACCCTTAAATTCAATGTTCCCCCGGCGACTTGGAGTTTAACTAAGGAATTATTGTGACTGACCATATTTACCTTCCAAACCTCATTTCCACCTTCCAGGACAGCCCTCAAGTCTGTAGCCAAACCTTAACTTCATTGCAGGCTTGGTTTACTCACTCTTGCCCCTCAGGCTGCTCTCTGGATGTGTGTGTGTGTGTTTTCTTAACACACTAGAATGGGCTGTGCCCTATCACATTCTGAAGAAATGATGAACAATGCCTCCTTTGTTGACCTGCATCCTAGGCCAATAGGGTAGGACTTTTCTTTATTTTAAACAGATGGAAAAGTGGTGATGACAGAAAATTGTCTTCGTATTGAAAAAAGTGGAGTTGTCCTGTGTGTTTGAAATCCTCTTGGTAAAAGGTGATGAGCCTATGAAGTTACCCTCCTTTTTGACATGTAGACTTTGCAAGCTTCTTAAAATGCTTCTGCTTAACATCTGACTTTTTAAAAACTGCCTAAATACTCTGACCTAGATTCTTCCAAGGAACTAAACTCTTCCCAGGGAAGTCTGTTAACTCTTTCCAGGTTCCCCCCAGATCTATGAGAACCAGTGATTTCTTCCAGTAAGCTCTGCTATGACCTTGACTGCTGTCTGCTCTTGGGCTCTAATTAATTAGCTGGGTGTGCCACCTCCTCAGCCTTCTAGCCTAAGAGCCTTTATTGTCTGACTCTGTCATCTGCTCAGGATTTGGCACCCTGAAGGTTCGTGGAGAATGTTGAATATAGTCAAGTTATGGTGTCACTGCAGTGCCTACAGCAGCCTCCTCAGTCAGATAGTTGATCAGCAACTGGTTTATGGCCACTTTAGGAGTGCTTAGACTGGTAGAATGAGCAAATAGATTACACACGCGCACGTGCACACACACACACACACGCACACACACACGTTTTTAGATCGGCAGAGGGGTTGGTCAGGTAACGAAAAATTTGCCATGAATTTGTGTCTGGGCCACACAAGGCAACTCAGAAAGTCTCCACCCCTCCACCCTAACCATTTAAGAAGAAAGCTGCTTTGCAAATGTGCTCACAGACCACTTTTCAGTATCCTTATCCTGGGCAGTGAAAATAGCACCAAGTTGACACTCTCTCCACCCCTTCTCAAATGGGGAACTAAGCTCCTAAACTGCAGAAAAGACTTTTGGATTTGGAAGGCTCCTTTTAGATAGAGACAGCCTTTATTTTTCAGTCATCTTCCTCCCTTCCCCCCCTCTTCCTAAGCAAGGAGAAAATTGAACCCTGTTCATCAGTGGTCACTTTGATCCCACTATGAGACCAGCAAGACACAAGGCATCTTTGCCACTGTATCATGCCCAGTGAGTACAACCAGGGGCTGCTGTGTTTTCTCCTCCCCTCTTTCTGCCTTCAAGAAGGGTGATTTTTGCTGTCTTATTGCTTCACCTGTTTGCTTTAAACCATAAAACAAATAATGCATCTCTGGTGAGATTCCCCTTTGTCCCAAGGTATTGGAATGGTTTGTGGATTTGGTTTAAAGCTACAGAAGGGAGAGAGAGCGAGAGCAGAAGAATAAAGGTATTTTGCCTGAGGACTTGAAGTTTTTTTTTTCCCCCTTTTCCTCCGCTTGACTGACTTTCTCACACTCAGATTCCCTGCAGCCTGCCAGAGACATGGTAGCTGCCCTGCCAAGAGCTATCCTGGGAGGGCTATTGAAAGAGCCTTGAGTAAGTACACACTGGGCGGATTTTCTCCTCCCCTCGGTACCTGCTCCGCACCTGTACTGAGAGCAGTCCCACACATATCACCTGATCGCAGCCCTTTCAGAGACCGTGAGAAAAATAAAGTCCAGGATAGAAGAGATGTTTGTCATCTCTCCAGGGCTGCAGCCGGCTCCCTGCAGTCTGAGTGCCCAGAAACAGCACATTCCAGGCCGGTTGTTGTGCACGCGTGTTTGCCCGCACGCGTGCCAGGCTGGGGCAACAGGAAGGGGAGGAAGCCAGAGATCACCTTCATAATGACTGCCTCACTGCCTCTGTTTTCTGGCATCTGCCTGACTGATAGTTTTATGATCCTTTACTAGAATCATTATTATGGTTCTTCTGGGTAAGAGTCCATATATGCTCATCACAGCAGAATTCATGACCGGGACATCTTACCTTAAGGTTCATGGATGAAACCCCAGGGAACCTATAAATCCCATGAAATTCAAAATTATCTCTCTACGTGCATATTTAGTAGGAGCTTAATAAATGCTTTTGAAAGAATGAACAAACGTATTATTTTTTCTAGCAGAATCTCAAAGCATTTTGTGACCTGAAAAGACTGAGGAAACTGACCTAGGCAATCTCCACTTAGCAGGTACTCCAAGCTTAAGAGAGGGCAAGAAACTGACTCAAGAGCCCACAGCAACATGTGGCCAGAGTGGGGGCCAGAAGCCATCTCTCAGAGCTCTTTCTACCACACCACAGTGCTGTGGGCCTGGTAAATTTAGGGTGGGGATTATAGAGCTGTGATCATCACCAAAGTATAGATTTAAAAAAGACACATTAATAAAGACACTGAATTTTCAGAACTTCTTCTCCCTTCTGAGGCACTGGAGCTGCTCTGTACCCAATTTTTGGATGGAGAAAGGAATGGGCAAGAAAGCCAAGTGCCTACAGAGAGAAGAGGATTCCAGAGTGCTCGGAGCAAGAGTCTTGGTTGCCATGCAGAGGCATTATAAACAACTGCAACTCTGAATTCCACCTTTGATAAAAATAAGTCACTACTTTTGAACAAAACTTCCTAGTTGGTTCTTGGCCAAGCAGGGGCCTCAAACTGCAAACTGGGGGTGGGGGCAGAAGACAGTAGCTTTCAACACTGGCTAACAGCAGCCTGTAGTGCTTTCCGCCACCCCCACCCCCTCTTGGAAAACTTGACTAGACCCAGTGAGACCGCGGGAATGTGCACTTTCTAATGGGCTCTGAAAGAGGATGGTTGCCAAGAAAGCCTTTCCCAATAGGGTGGGGGCAGGGCACCCTGGAATGGCTTAACTCCCACATTTAGGCTGGCCGCAGCAGTCTGGTGGGAAGGCTCTAAATGTGCTCTTGGCTAACTGTTTACCCTCTGAGCAGCACTGCAGTGAGGCAAGCCTTCAAGTCAGAAATGTAGGAGGGCATATTCCTGAGGGATATAACTTGCACCTATGTGTGTGAAGAGCTCAGAACTACACCCCCGCTGGTGCCTGTGAGGGCTTCTGGAAGGCTCAGGAGGGTGGGGACCTTTCAGCCTAGAACACACATTTGTTTGGCTTGCTGATAGCTGCTCAAATGGTGATAGCAGATCAAATTTCTCAAAAAATCAAAATCAAAAACAAAACTCAGCTAGCCAGGAAAACCATTTAGGTAAGACTTAGGGGCCTGAAAGTGATATGGAATGTGTGTATACAACATATTTTTAATTAAAATCACCATTACCATTTTCCTTGCATCGTCTCTCAGCTTAGAGAAAAGGGACGGGGGGGGAAGGTAGAGGAAGATACCTAAAAGGCTGAATAGGTTCATTCATTGAATGCTTGGGAAAATTGAGCCCCAGAAGAAGCGACTTGCCCAAGGTCAAACAGTCTCCTCAGGGAGGGTATAGCAAAGGCAGAATAGGCTCAGGTTTCCTGCTTACCAGTCCAGAAACCCACTGTGCAGTATCTATATAAGAACATTTTGAAATATCATCTACGGCAAGTGACTAACATTACCACCAAAGATGGTTTTTCCAGTTGAGAACTAGAGCTATGTACTGGTGAGTGATTATGTCAGAAAACGCCCAGCACAGAGCATAGTTAAATTTCAGGCTTGCTGCTCTGTGATTCTCTCTTGGATTTACTCATCACCCTATAACCTCTGGAAAAGAAGGGATCTTGATTTTTGAGTTCCAGGAGATAGGAAGCCACTCCCAGGGGCCACACAAGACAGTCAGCCTGCCTCACAGTCAACCAAATCAAGGCAAGCCACATGCCACCCCATCTTTCTTATAATTGCCAATATGTTTCCCTTATTTGTGCTCTGAAAAGAAGGTTGGGGGAGAGAATATTTCCAGCCCCTGAATCTGTGCTCCGTCAATACTAGGCTTTTGTTAGAACCAGAGAAGGCGTGGTGCTAGTAATATGGTGAAGGCATTGGAGCGCGAACATATTGAACTGCTGGCTGACTTCACATTTAGCAGAGGGAAAAGCAAGAAAAATAAGGGGTTTTCCAAATGGTTGATAAATAGTATTTGCATGTGAAATATATATTTTCCTTTCAGATATCTTAGGGAACAAGAAAAGGTGATACAGGCAGCAACCACAACTACACCTTAAGCCTCTGGTGGGTTCTAGCAAAGTTGAGACCTTCTAATCTCTTTCACAGAGTTCCCTTGCCTTGCAGTACTTGACAGTTGACAAGGCACTTTCTAGTCCATTATAGCTTTTCGTCCTTATATATAGCCTTCTGATCTAGACTAGAGGGACTTCAGTGCGAGGCCCAAGAAGGGAGAGAGAAAATTCAAGTGGGTAGTGATGGAGACATTCAGCCGGACCCTGGCTAGTGAGGGCACAGAGTAAAGGATAGATAAGCATTCTGGTCAAGAGTATCTCTAGAAAGTCAAGGCAGGACAGGGAGCTGAGAGGCCAGGCAAGAACCAATTTTTCTTTCTCAGCCACAGGCAACAATAAGATTTCCAGAAACTGGAACAGAGAGGACAATTTGGTATATAATATCAGTAATCCAGAGGACACATCTTTGGAGCAAAGAGGAAAGATCCTTTTTCAAAGAGGGAAGAAGTGAGGGGAAGTGATCTCACTTAGTAAGAAGATGATTGAGCAGGTTCTGGAAAGACCTGGAAAGGTGATAACCGTAGTCTCTTCTGGGCTGAGCCTAGAGCTCTTTAGTTCAGCATCCAGTGCCTTCCGAGAGCTTTCCTGGCAAGATCTCAGAAAGAGAGACCAGGTCTGTGATTATAGAACTCTGGAACCCACTTTTCCTCAATATTTAGTTTTGTTCTGTGCTGTCTATATTACTGTAGGCATAACATAAAGCCCCATAGAATGGAAAAGGTCGAGGGAGCTTGGGGTGAGACGTTATATGAGGTAGAGAAAAGGAACCTCTCCTTTTGCAGGGTCGGACTTCCACGGCCAGCCTTGACTGAAAGCTGAGAGGAGCCAGGGAGCTCTGTTGTGACACGCTGGTGTGCAGCAGGCTTGCCTGACCCACAAAGGGCTCTTGATGAAGTCCCAGAGTGTTGCTGGTTCCCCGAGGAGATTGCCAAGCTGTGCATGTATCACGCATGTATCCAGCTGTGGCCTTTATCTCCCTAGGCTCTGACAGTCCCTCAAAGTCTGGCACCTGGGACAAACCTAGACTGGGTGTTTAGAAGTACCTGTCATCTGGATAGAAGGGAGGAGTCTCGGCTTATTTTCTTCGTATCCAGTGAACCTGTGTCGATAGTAATCAGACAATACAGTCAGGGGTTAAAATCATCCAGGTTGCAATTTGCTGAACTTAACTTGAATTAACTTCTAAATATTCGGACAATAAATGCATAAATGAACTTTGACTTAAAGAAGTATATTTTATTGGCAATTTAATGGAACCCTCAGAGGGTCAGTCTATTTTTCCAAATTTTCTCTGGTTGCTGAATCAGAGGGCTGGTTTACTTTGACCACTACTGGCGACCACCTCTGGGCAGCTGGGATACCCCTGCAGACAGCTCTACTCTGTTGCAATCAGGTGAATTTAGAGGAGTCTGTGGCTGTCCGTGTTTTCCCAAGCCTATCTTTATTGATGGTTATTAAAGACACACCACCACATGGTAATATGAAAGTACAAAGCAATTCCCAGGGTAAGGTTCGTGGGAAGAAGTGAGATACTGAGCTCTCAAACAATTCTACTGTAATCGCAGTCTGCCATATCTATGTATAGTTAATAAGTAAGATTTAAGCAGGCAGGTTCCAGTGAGGAGATCACTGGTCCTTCTGGAAAACTGGGAAAGACACTAAGAAGGAGGATACCTGGGAAAGAAGAGTCTGGTGTGCAGTCATTGAGGTGGAGCTGGAGCCTACAGTGATTCCTGAGGAGAAACACTGCTTACCTCTTCTCCTGCTCTCTCTCTTTTCATGCCAGCTTCTCGTGGAAGATTCTGCATAACCAAGAAGTACCCAGTAATCATGCTCAGACTCACTGGGTTAAGTAAGTGTAAATACAGCCCAGAAAAACACCTGTTTTTATAAAGCACCCCAACACACCTGTTGTTTTACAATGCTGAGTGATATTGATAAAAAGGGGGCTATAAAGTCGAGGTGAAATGGCCTCTTATATTTAAGTAGCACCTTCCTCTGTGAACTTCAAGTGCTTTACAGCTGAGATTTGACTGACCTGGTGATTATTTCTTATAGGAATGTTGAGCACATATCTCTATATATGTTCAGGAAAAACTATAGCAGGGCAGCTAAAAAGTAAACACTCTGGAGCCAGACAGCTTGGGTTTATTTTCCAGCTTGTTTGCTTTCTAGCTATGTAACATAACCATTCTGTACCTCAGTTTACTTGCCTGTTAAATGGAACAATATTCACAGTACTTATCTTATAGGACTATTATGAGGGCAAATATATGTAATGTGCTTAGAACAGTGCCTGCCATATTGTAAATACAATATAAGTTCTCATTTGCTTTTATCATTGTTATATATGTATCTCTGACATGTAAGATACCATCAGTCATCTGAAAAAGGTCACAAGATGTTAATATTTTCAAAGAAATGGTCGGCATCCACTATGATAAATTGGTCACGAGTATTAGACAAAGCAGAAACTTCAGCCAGTCTTTTATGAATCTCAGATTGTGGGAATAGGAAAAACCTAAAAAATGACCTGGCTCCCTCTTCTTTTCCAGGGAGGAGGGTCTATACCACCCAAGCATTATGGTTTCAGCTTTATCGGTGGACAGATGCAGAGTTTGGTGTGGCCCTGCCTTGAAACTTGGAATGAGCCTCAGGCCCACAGAAAGGAAAGTTCTGCATAGGGACCAGGACATCAGCAGGGGCCTGGCACGTAGAATGTATGGGCAACTCCTCCCCTCTCTCCCACAGGAAGAAATGGGAAGGGCTGTAGAGGGACGCTTACTTCAAGAGAGGAGTCATGGGCAAGCTTTCCCTGGGTTCCAGCCGTATTTATATGAGATAAGATTGGTGAGAAAGATGAATTCTGAGACCTTCAGGGTCTAGCAGGTTCTTGTAGATGACCATATAATTTACGGTCCAAACTGGGACACTTTTGAGAGTTAAAGGTGGTAATGCTAGTAACTATTATAGCAGGACAACTGGCATTAATGGGAACACATGACCATCCTAGTTCTGTGGGCCTATGACAGCATGTGCTAGATTGTTCATCTGTCTAGTCAGCTATCTTTTCATCAGAGATGTTACCTAAGAAATATTATTTTTAAGTCACTAATGTTTTAGCACTTCTATCTTCCACAGAGAGAATAGCGCCATTTTTGAACCTAGGGGATCTTACTCAATGTTTATAGGAGAAGGGAGAGGCCCCATGGTGGTTAGATGGTTGTGATCAAGGTATGTTTGACATGACTTGGTTTCTTCTCTTATAGAGCATATGTGCTCCAAGCTTTCTCCCCTGCTAGTTTGTACCCAGGTTATGGCAACAACATAGCAATGCTCCCAGGGACTGTTGTACCTATCAACCGTAGCTGAGCACATCTGTTTTTCTCAGGCATGTGAATGTGGAAAAAGCGAGTGCTAAAATTTGAAATCCAAGCCATTGCTTAATGATTGAAAGAAGATCCCCAAAGAAGGAGCATTTTCCCACATGAAATATTTGCCTATTTATTCTTGAATTTGACCAAACCTTTAACAATTAAAAAAAAAAAAAAGAAAGAAAGAAAAAAAGAAAAAAAAAACACTTTTAAAAAATAGGTCAAAGTCAAGGTTTACTCTTTGTTAATTTCCTTAAAAAAAAAAGAAAAGAAAAGAAAAATGGCTCCCTTGCTTGAATGTTCTTATATGTGCCTATTTAATGATTAATAATACCTTGTGGGCTATTGTTTGATGTGGCCTCTGCTGGTTTGAACAGGAGAATACTGATTCACTCTTAAGGCATTCATGAATCACAAGTGTTTACCCTGAGACAATAAACGAAAAGGAGAGGTTAAAAAAAAACCATCAAATGTGCTAAATTCTTTGAGAAAAAACTGGGGATAACATTGGATATCAGTCTTTGATACCCTGTATCAGGCCCACTGTTTTCTGTCACAGAATGAAGACTGTGTAGAATGACCACGACTGGGGATTTTGAGTTTTATAGATTTTTCCTTTCACTTGCTGATAGGTTCTAGGCAACTTTTCTACTCTGTTTCCAAGTCACGTGCATTTTCTTTCCACCTCTCTGGTCACTTCATGTCAGTCATTTGCAAGGGAGTCTCTTTACGGGTCTTGAGGGGCACCTTCCCCGGTGTCTCACCCTTCTGTTTTCGCTGATAGAAGGGGAGGTTCCGGCAGTAAGCCATGGGGAAGAAGGAGCCCGCCCTAACTTAAGTGGGGCTGGTGGGCTGAAGAGAATGGATTCAAGTGATTAAAAGATCAGCTAGGCCTTGGTGACTGACTGGACCATGATGGGGAAAGAGGAGTCAAAAGATGACACCTGGTTTGTTGTTCGAATAACTAACTGTGTGGATCCTTCTTCCATAATTCGACTTTTAATAATAATCTCTAGACTTATTTTTCCTTCTTTCTGCTCCAAAGCCTAGAGTTCAGTGAAGAAAAGACTGCCAAATTTGACCCTTAACGATCCTTAGTGTTTTTGGTTTTTTTTTAGACTTACAGAAAAGTTGCAAAAATAATACAGAGAGCTCACTTATACCCTTTAACCAGGTTCCCTACATCTTATGTAACCAGGGAATGATCATCAAAACTAAGAAAATAATCTTGGTGCAATACTATAAACTACAGACTTAATTCAGGTTTCACTATTTTTTCTATTAATGGTTTTTTTTCCCTTTCTATTCCAGAATCCTATGCAAGATTCCACAGTGCATTTATTGTCTTGTCTCCTTAGTCGCCTTCCCTCTGTGATAGTTCTGCCATCGTTCCTTGACTTTCATGACACTTTAAGAGTACTAGTCAGTTGTTTAATAGACTGTCCTCCACTGGGGTCTGTCTGATGTTTTCTCATGATGATATCAAGGAACTGCCTGCGCTATTGTGAAGAATGACCAGATGTGCCAGAGGTGGTGTGCCCTTCCCAGGGCAGCAGGTCAGAGGCTACATGACGTTGTTGTATTTTACTGCTGCTGTTAACCGTGATCGTGAGGTTAGGACAGTTTCTCCAAGATTGTCCACTACAAAATTATGACTTTTCTTTTTGTATTTCTTAAACGTTTTGAGAGGTGTTACTTCAAGATGATGTAAATATGCTGTTTCTCCTTATACTTCTGTCCACTAAATTTAGAAACTACTGAAGGATCTCACCTGTGGCAATGAATATTGTGGTAATTTAACAGTGATTTTTTATTTCTCTCATTCTTTCTACATTAATCGGAACTCTTCTTTTTTAAAAAATAAATTTATTTATTTAAATTAGTTTCAAGTATACAGTACATTTGTGAGACATCTATATTGTTCATAAAACGATTCCCCCAATTGCTCCCTCCCATGCCTGGCCCTCCACTTAGCCATCATATTAATGCTAACTGCATTCCCTGTGCCGTGCTCCCCATCCTTGTGCCCAACTATCAACTACTAATTTGTACTTTTTAATCCTTCACCCCATTCTCCCAGGAACTCTTCTTAAGGAGGGGTTGCACGATGTCGCATTGTAATGAAGCAAGCAAAAAAAAAAGGTAGACAAGCAAAATAAATAAATGGATTAGACAGTATATTAAACAGTGACAAGTACTACAGAGGGAAATCAAATAAGGAAGGGGAGATGGAAAGTGTCAGGAAGTACAAGTTTAGATTGCATGGTCGGGGAAGGCCTTAGAGAGAAGACTGAAGCAGAGGAGGGAGCCAGCATGCGGATATCTGGCAGCAAGCTTTCTAAAGAGAAGAAACAGCAAGTGCAAAGGTTCTGAGGCAGGACCACGTCTAGCCTAAGTGCTCTAGGAAAGGCAGGAGGCCAGAGTGACTGGTGTGCAGTGAGCAAAGTGGGGAGGGGAGTGAGAAGAGTGATGAAGCAAAGAGTGACAGAGCCAGATGGTACAGGCGTGGCTATATACTAATGACCTGGCTATTGATCTGAGGAAGGCAGGAGACATTGCAATATTTTGAGCAAGGGGTCACCTGATGTGCTTCATATTCATAAAAGACCACTTTGGCTGCTCTGTGGCCTGCAAGGATGGAAGCAAGGAGACCATGCTTAGGTAGCTCTGACATTCATCCAGGTAAGAGACAAAAGTGGCTTGGGCCAGAATGGTAGTAGAGGTGATTGGATTTCAGATGTATTTTGAAAGTAGAACTAACACTGCTAAGAAAGATTTATCTCCCTCGTGGTCAGCAGCTTCCTGAAATCCCAAGGCATGTATTTCCCTCCTCTGCTTTGAAGTGGGGCTTCGAGAACAAGAATGAGAAGCACTGGCTGGCCACCTTGAGTCTCAGTTCTGCAGCCTCTCATTGAAGCCTTCTGTTATCTGGGTCTACCTTCCTTCTCTCTCTGTACTGCACCAAATACTTCTCTGTGCCCCAGGGCCAACCTTCTGCTCAGACCAGCCCACCACCATTTGCTCACAGTCTCTCACCCCCTCCTCTGCCAAACAAGATTCTTCCCATCCTCCAAGGCTCAACTTTGCCACACCCAGCCCTACTCTAGGAACACCTTCCTTCTTGATTGGGGACGCTAACTCGACTCTGCTTCACATGTGCAGCCCTTGCAGCCTCAAGGCCCTTTAAACACGAGAACTGGCACTGAATGCTTCATCAGCCCTGTGGTTGGTTTGTTGGTATATGGCATATGGCTGAATAAAAATATTATATTTCCTCTTAATTATCCAAGTACGTTTTGCATTACGCTTTATATATTCGTATTTCTTTTAGTATAAAAATAATGTTTCTGCCTTACCCTCTGCCCAGTCCTTCAAGTAAAATTGAAATTCCAAATTTCCTCTTGTTGAGCTACAGATTTCCTCTTGCTGTACCCCAGTTTGAGGAGTCAGATGAGAGGTACAGACATCACTGAGGGCTCATTTACTGCTAATGAATTTTTGTCTCTTGAATTGCTGATTGATTTAACTTGAAAATGCATATGTTAAAAATTTTAAGCCATGTAAAAGAGTAAATCCTGAAAAGTAATCCTCCCATCTGTGGCCCCATACCCCAAGCCCTGTCTCAGATGCAGTCACTCTTACCTGTCCCTTATGTACCCATCCAGGGATGGCTAATGAATAGTCAATGATTGGCAGTAGACAGTAACTACTAATTGTAGGTAAACTGAGGCTTTGTGAAAACTGGCCCCCAGCTCTGCATTTCCCAGGGCTAAAGCAGCTCTCATGAGGAAGGGCTGGCTACAGCACAGCCAATCTGCCATTTTTATTGTTGTCTTTGGCTCAGACCAGATAAGGGTGAGTGTGCAAAGACACCACACTCAGTGGAATTGGACATTTGGTACTTCCCTCTTTGGCTCTGGGGCTGTGCCCTGACAGGGAGTTTCGTCGTCATTGAGATTTCTCATGTTGGCTGTTGTCTGTCCCTCAAAGTCAGCCAGCCAGAGAGGGAGGAGCACCACCAAAAGCTGCATCTGGAAGAAAGGCCGGTGGGAGAAGGGGTGGAGGAGGCCAGCCCTGAGCTGTGATTACAGCAAAGCAGGAGATTATAGCAAGTTTTCAGGGGGAGCTTTATCATTCCCCCCACCACACATGCACTCCTCCCTGTGCCTCAGAGGCTCACCTGAAAGGCAGTCCCCTTTCTCTACCTTTCCCGTGGGAATTCAGCACAGCCAACAGAACCCCTGAACTCTGCTGGGCCACTGCCAGCAACTTTCAAGCCTGTTCCCCTGCCGATTACAGTGACATGATGTCGTTTTTATTGAGGCAAGATTAGATTTTTTTTTTTTAAGTTTTCAAAAGTGTGGTTCACATGATCTCTAGTACTTTTCTTATTGCTTAAAGACCGCGGAGCTGCCAATTTCAATTTGCTTCAGCTTTTATCACTAGAAGAAGCTTAAAAGAAAAAAGAAAGGGGAGAAAGCCTGGATGAAAATATTCCACTTGCCTTTGGCAGTTTGCATGAGGGTGGCAGGGGACACACGCATTGCCCACTCCCTTTTGTATAACTGGTGTAATAGGAAGATGTCAGGAGATTGAAGTTGGGACTGGCTGTGGGACAACACACAATGTCCATTAGACCAAAGGGGTTTTCTGCCAGAGAGGGCACACGCACTGCAGAAGTCATTCACGATAGTCAGGCAAGTATTAGAGACGATGCTGATTTTTGGTAAAAATAAACAAACAAAAAACCAAAAAATTCATAGAAAAGTTGTCCTTCCCCTTAATTCTAATTTTGCTCATTCTCCTCTTTGGAGGCAAGATTTCTCTCACTCATTCATTTATTCATTCAGCATATTTATCGAGCACCTACTATGTGCCCACCTGGCTCTACTGGGAATATAGGGCGAATAAGGCAAGTTCATGCCATTCACCGCTTTTTAATGAAAACTGAAGAATGCCTATTTTCATGAATCATAGTTTTTCAGGTGCCAACTCAGCCCTCAAAATGGGTGGCGCGATGGAAATTTGTGAAAAACATGAGATCTAATCACATTGTTTAGGCATAAAATCAAAGAATGAGTCTGGAGGAGTAAAGGACATGCTGAGGAAATAAATGTCGTTCGCTCTATCAGGGTCTTAGAATAGAAACAACATTTAAATATCACCATCACTGAAGAGCTTGCTCAGATCCCTAATAGTCTGATCCTCACACTTGCCTGTGAAGTAGGAGTGGGTGGTGGGGAAACATCTGCTACAGCTCTACACTGCACCTGTTTCATAGTAGGGCCTCAGTGAGCGTTTGTTGAATGAATGTTGAGTAGCTCTCCAATTAACAGGGCGAGACAGTTTCAGAAGTAATCAAGAGATTGATCCTGACTCAGTAGTAAGTGGCAGTCTGGACTTGACCTCAGAGGTTTTGAATATACAAACAGTTCCCATCATTATTTCTACAGGCACCACCCTCTGGAGATTTTTCCAAACTACTGCCCTTCCTTTGAAGGCAGGAGAGTGACTCTGGAGTCAATAACCTTGAAGGTTGCAGTGAGTCTTTGAAAAGTAATTACAATGGTTGGAAGCTAAACAGACCAAAACTGTGGACAGGACACCTCATGAGGAGACTCGGCCTCCATGGAAAGTTCTCCCAGGGTCGAGTTGGTTGGGCTAAGGAACCTGGGCATTGAGTGCTGTCCTTTGGGTATGGACTTCCAAGCTGTTCCAAAGTGAGTTAGAAATAAAATTCAGAATTCTGAATTCAGAACAAACTTGTGAAGAAATGACTCCCAATTTGTGTCTCATGAACCTTGATTTTTTTCCTCCACAGAGGGATAAAGTTGGGGTAAGTCCCAGGAAATTTCAAAGGCTTCATCAAGGTTATAGAAACCCTCTTATTATTTCACCAGAACGATTTGGCTTTTGCCTGTTCACACATTGTGAGTCCTCATGCGATTTTGTTCAAAGAAAGTGTTCTGCCGGTTTTTATGTTTAAGTTTGAAAACCACCAAATAAGATAGATACTCTCAGAAATCTCTCCAGCTCTAAAATCTTATGATTCTTCCCTGTGCCTCCCTGGCTTTTGGATTTTTTCTCCTCTAACCTATAGCACATTGTACTTTAACTCCTTGTATACTTATTTTTCTCTCCCCAGAGGCTCATTGCAGCCCAATTCTACAAAGAGTTATGAGTATGTGGGATGTGTTTCAAAGGCTGCCTGGAACAGGTTTTCTGGCCTTCAAACTGCTCATACTTAAGTAGAGTAGGCTGGAGACACCTGAACAAAGAACTACAAAACTACACAGTGTCTTACTGCTAATATTCTTCACCAATAACTGGGAACTTGTCTTATCTCTCTCACCCATAGCCAATGTATGTAAGATACTTAGAAGGCACTTAGTAAATATTTGCTGAAAGAATTGATGAATGAGTGGCTTGTTTCTGTCTTTGGGAGGAATCACAAATATATCCATAGCTAAGGGCTCCCAGCTATGTGGACACTGAGGACTCTGTGTTTTCCTTTTATGAACTGGGGCTGGGCTTATTACAACTATTGGGGATGTTACCTGTTATGGGTTGAATAGTGTCCCCTAAAAAATATGTTGAAGTCCTAACCTCTTATACCTCATAATGTGACCTTATTTAGAAATAGGGTGGTTGTGGATGTAATTAGTTAAGACGAGGTCATACGAGGAGTAGGATGAGTCCTTAGTCCAGTATAACGGGACACAGAGACCGAGCCACACAGGGGAGAAGATGGCCATGTACAATGGAGGCAGAGATTGGACTGACGCATCTACAAGCCAAGAAACACTAAGGATTGCTGGCAAATGCCAGAAGCGAGGAGAAACTAGGAAGGACTCTCTCTGACAGCTTTCAGAGGGACCGTGGTCCTGCTGACACTTGGATTTCAAACTTCTGTCCTTTAGAACTGTAAGATAATAAATTTCTGTTATTTTTAACCACCCAGTTTGTGATGCTTTGTTTTGGCAGCCCTGGGAAGCTAATACTTTATCCCAACCCCAATATTTGCTGAAAAGGAAAATCTATAACCTCTTTTTCCTTTATCTCTATGAAATGTTCACAGGAAAATATGTTTGGCTTGATTGTACTTTTTTGAAGCATTACCTACAGTCTTTCATCAAATACTTCATGTATTTAAAGCTATAAAACTTTTATATGTTGGGTTATATGTGTGGCATATATTGGGTAGTAAAATAAACAAATCAAAAAGCAAACAGCCTCTTCACCAACAAAAAGAAACTTCCTCTCTCACATTTTTAAAGCAAATTTGCTGAGGATTGGCTTCTCCATTTGACCGGAGGGTTTGCATACTTTTTCAGGCTGGGTCTGAGTTTCACTTTCTCCTCTAGGAGTGGTTCGTGATTGTCTAGGTTAAATGTTAAGCAGAATTATGGTTCATCTTTCTGCAGAAACCATACCACTTGTTTCTGAATATCTTTCTCACATTTTATTTCATCAAACACTTCTCCTGGGGACAGATTTCCAGCTCTGGCTTCTCCTACAGTGCCCTTGATCAAGGAAGCACAGCCCCTCCCTCTCCATCCCCAAGATGATTCAGGAATTTGTAGGACCCATTTCATTTCTGGTTATTGAATAACTGACAGGGCATCGAATGTCAGGGCGAAGAAAACAGAAGGGCCTACCTGTTGGACCAAATGACCTCGTAGCCCAAGCTGTTCTCTGGTGTCGACTTGCCTGTCTGTCAGCAACTCTCATCAACAAGCCCCACTTACATCATTCTATTCCAAACACCTATCCCGATTACTGTCACTATGTTTACAACATGGGTGAATGACAGCAGCTTCCAGTTTTGATTAAGCCTGGGGCGATCTTGCATGAAGGAGAAGAGTCTTTGCATTTCCAGTTTTAAGAATGGAAGATGTGAATGGGGAAGGAACGAGGGGATTTAATTCAATGAGATGTTTTAATTCAAAATTCACCATTAATCTCCCATCCTGGGTTTCCAATTCCAGGCTTTTCTCAGCAGTAGAAATGGAGAAGAGTAAATCATCAACCTCCCAATTCTAAAAATTGAAACGGTTAACTAGGGCTTTCCTGCTGGGAAAAGAAGGTTCTGGTGTCAATTTTTTTTTTTTTTTTTTTTTTTCTGGCATGAGCATCACAGCAGCAACACTTGTGGATGTCTTTGATCCACAAATCTTTGAGGACGATAATATTCTCTGGGCTTTAGCAGATGACCAGATGGCCTCCCTTAGGTTATATGTGTGGAAAGGCATTTCTCCACTGGTGCTGACTTCCTAGCCAATGTCTCTGAGAGACTGCCACAGAGACAAGGAGATCAAAAAATGATCTTTAATAGCAAGTCATGGTTCCTTCAAGTTAGAGTTGGAAGAATTGGGGGGAAACTGAAAGAAGTAATTTTCTATGGTGATGTTAAATTCATTCATTTGCTCACTCATTCATTTACTTATTCATTCATTAATTCAACAGATATTTTCTGAATGCCTGCTATAGGCCATTCATGTACACAGTACTGTGCACATTCATCCCCATGTACTGTGAGATGTGTTTGGGAAATAAAGACAATGTTACAGTTTATTGATACCAGTGTGACCTGTGTCTAAGAAGAGGCTTGTTTAGGGGACAGAGAAAGTTGTGGGGAGGAAGAGAGCTCAACCAGTGGCCTGGGGAAGCAGAGAGGAGAAGTTCTATCTTAGGACTAGAATATTGATTTATTGCATAGGCATTGGGCACCCAACAGCAGAATTACCTGGGAGAGTTTGTTAAAATGCAGATTCCAGACTCCCACTCCAAACGTATGTCTCTGGAATGGGTCTTGGGGATCTGAATGTTGATTATTAGATACTAAGTTGGAGGTTGTCTGATTTAGGTTGCTTTAGTCTTCAACATCAAAAAGGATGTTTCCAGAGAGAGCTGGAGCCAGCGAGCACACAAGTGAGTAAGGAAGGCTGGCCTAGAGGGAGAGGCCCAGAGCTCCACATAGTTATATGTTCATTTGTAACTGAGACCGTGGCTGAGGTAGCACTGAGTAAGGGACAGCCTATGACATCTTTTTGTAAAATACAAGGATGAAGCTCTATGTCTCACAACCGATTTCGTCTCAAAACTTTAGGTAATTGCTTTTCTTTCACTATTTCTCCCTGTCCTTTCTAAGGAAATCGGTCATGTAAGAAGGTTTGAAGACATCCATACAGTTCAGTTCTGAGAAGATTACTGGGGTGAATTGTTTCTGTAGCCTGATGCTCAGCCACCTGCTCAGGGAGGATTAACATTCTCCTTTGAGGCTGCGTTTGTGGAGGATCTGCCTTGGCTCTTCCTTAAGTTCCCAGGTAATCTTCAACTGAGGAGGAAAAGCTTCAATCCTTCCCCAGCAGTTCTCCTTAGTTCTCAAAAAAAAAAAAAAAAAAAAAAAAAA
>NW_011888795.1:1735006-1739854 GCF_000151845.1 Pteropus vampyrus
GAGAAAGTTGTGGGGAGGAAGAGAGCTCAACCAGTGGCCTGGGGAAGCAGAGAGGAGAAGTTCTATCTTAGGACTAGAATATTGATTTATTGCATAGGCATTGGGCACCCAACAGCAGAATTACCTGGGAGAGTTTGTTAAAATGCAGATTCCAGACTCCCACTCCAAACGTATGTCTCTGGAATGGGTCTTGGGGATCTGAATGTTGATTATTAGATACTAAGTTGGAGGTTGTCTGATTTAGGTTGCTTTAGTCTTCAACATCAAAAAGGATGTTTCCAGAGAGAGCTGGAGCCAGCGAGCACACAAGTGAGTAAGGAAGGCTGGCCTAGAGGGAGAGGCCCAGAGCTCCACATAGTTATATGTTCATTTGTAACTGAGACCGTGGCTGAGGTAGCACTGAGTAAGGGACAGCCTATGACATCTTTTTGTAAAATACAAGGATGAAGCTCTATGTCTCACAACCGATTTCGTCTCAAAACTTTAGGTAATTGCTTTTCTTTCACTATTTCTCCCTGTCCTTTCTAAGGAAATCGGTCATGTAAGAAGGTTTGAAGACATCCATACAGTTCAGTTCTGAGAAGATTACTGGGGTGAATTGTTTCTGTAGCCTGATGCTCAGCCACCTGCTCAGGGAGGATTAACATTCTCCTTTGAGGCTGCGTTTGTGGAGGATCTGCCTTGGCTCTTCCTTAAGTTCCCAGGTAATCTTCAACTGAGGAGGAAAAGCTTCAATCCTTCCCCAGCAGTTCTCCTTAGTTCTCAAAAAAAAAAAAAAAAAAAAAAAAAAAGCCAAGAGGAAGGAAAGTAAAGTGGCAGACTGCACAACACTACATGTAATATGCCATTTTGTTCAGTGAGTAAGCACGGTTGGAGGAAATTGAAACTGAAAATTGGCATTTCCTTCCCATCCATTTATTCTTTCCGCAGATATTTATCGAGTTCCTTCCATGGCATTGTGTGTGTTGCTGGAGTCCGGGTTAATAAGACAGAAACAGCCCTTGCCCTCATGGCATTTATGATCCATAAGGGAAGAGAAACAAATGAACGATAAATCGCAATGAAGCGTGGTGAGCGTTACGCTCGTTCCCCTGTGGTTCCTCTAAGGCCTCAGAGACTGCACCTGGCCCAAGACTGGATGGCTCGTTGGTACTTGAAATATTCTTGTCCCGCATTCATTCATCTGTTCCTTTATTCACAAACATTTGCTGAATCTCTCTGATGTGTCATATTGAAGAAATTATGTCCCAGACTCTGTGCTAATAACATTAGAGGCAGATTTTTAAAAATGAACAAAATGTAAAACTTGGTTCCAAGGAACTCAGAGTCATGTGAGGAGCCAGACAGGTAAACAAATTGCATCAAGGCTGAGAGAATGGCTCAAGTTTACAGTCGTGGTCTGCACAAGGCCAGAGGGGAATGGGGATGGGTGAGTGAGGTGGGGTCCAACTAGGGCAAAGTGCTTAGGCAGAGACCACTGACCTGAACCTGGAAACATATGCAGGAGTGTTTTCATTATTTCAGTACTTCCCAAGAAGTGAACTGATATCTATTTCATCATTCAATCATTCAGTAACTATAGATTGAGTACCTACGATGTTGTTAGTGAACCAGCTAGACAGCATATTAGATTAACCAATGAAACCAGCAACTCATCTACTGGCAGGTGACAAGCTATCATCAAGCACTGGGGACAAAAAATAGAAGTTGAAGAATTTGTCTCTTGCCCTCAGGGTATCTACAGCTGAACTGAGATGGACAAATGTGTCTGGTCACCACCAGAGCTTCTAGTTCAGAAAAATGTAGGTTCTGTTCACTAGCAAAGGCAAGCTTCCTTCTGGGTGGAAGTGAAATGCCCCCTCACCTGGGTGAAGCACTTTATGTACAGCTTTTAACTTTTGTAACAGGATGCTAGCTCTGTTGTCTGCCAGGCTGGTATCTAAAGTATGAGGATCTATGGACAGCTAATACATACATATTAATAATAAAGTTTATTTCATTTTATTTCCAATTATAATATGACATATGCTCATTAAAAAGTAAAAATACAGAAAAAGGTGAAAGAAGATACTTACTCTTATTATTTGATATTTTTCTTCTTTTCATGATTTTATGTGGTTTGATCTTTGCATATAGATTTTATAATCTGCTTTTGCTATTTAACAACAAAAAC
Source organism: Pteropus vampyrus (assembly GCF_000151845.1). Taxonomy (NCBI): domain Eukaryota; kingdom Metazoa; phylum Chordata; class Mammalia; order Chiroptera; family Pteropodidae; genus Pteropus; species Pteropus vampyrus. The sequence goes on from NW_011888795.1 coordinate 1,737,180, forward strand.
TTCATTTCAAATGACTATATAGTTTTTCATCACTCGTGTAACATGATTTACTTAATATATTTACTCATATAACTTTTAAAATATTTATTTTTCTTATGATAAATTCTCAGAAGTGGACTTGCTAGTTAAAGAGAGGAGCATTATTAAGACTGTCAACATTTATTGTTTTAAAAGGGTCGCATCAGTTTTTATTTCCATAGTATATGCAAGTGCATATACTATGGAAATAAAGTTTAATTCCAACTTGTTTGCTATTTATTCTTGCCCAAAGAATGATTGAGACAATGAATTAAGCCCTGTCCTTGTATCTAATTGGGTCATCACAAAGAAATAGATTTGAATTGTATTAGTTTAGTTCCTTTGCATTGTATTATAAATTAATATTGTAGGTCATTAAAACAAACAAAAAAAGACGCTTTTGTCATCTTCTGATAAATTATTATTGAGAAACCATTCATCGTGTTACTCAATGTCCCTTATATCAGGACATATTTGTCTTTAACTTCAGCTGTGTGGTTTTTTTTTTAATCAAATAATGATACCTACGATATCAAGAAGCTCATAGTTCATATTTGTGTTTGCTGGAAGTAAGGGCTCTAAAACCATTTTTCCTTCTTTTTTAGAGTGATTGAGAACAGGTTTAAAGACCACTAGCCAAATGCACATCAGAGTATCAGCTTAATTGATGACGAGGTAAGCTTCCCAAACTGCGGGTTGTCTGGGAATGGGGTGGGACCTCCTAATCCCTCCTTGAACTACATTTTGGGGTTTGCATGTTCTGCCAAGCCAATGCTGAGTCCACATATTCAAGCCACTGCAAGGAACGGATTATGAGCCTGCTTCTAGAAGTTTGGTGGAGTAGACACAACAGGAGATTGGCGACTATCCTGCTTGGTGGTGATGATGGTGGCGGTGGTGGTAGTCAGTGAGGGGTGATTACTTCTTCGGGTGGCCTATCACGGAAGTCCAGAGGGGACAGAGAGCAGGAGCCTGCTCTACTTTGATCAGTCCAAGGAATATCGGCAGTGATGGCATCACAGTGTCACTGACTCAGTGGCCCCTCCTCGTAAATGTGGACCCCACCCATCTCATTAACTAGTCCTCCTCCCCAAGAAGAGATGGCAAAGTTCCATTCCACCTTTTCCCTTTTGTGGGCTGAGGCATGCAAATCTTTCCTCTATAAAAAGGTGAAGAAGAGAAATTGAGGATTACCCCCAAGGGTACTTAACTGCAGTAGCCAGCTTAACCAGATGTCTAGCATGATTATTCTTTTCCTCACTCACTCTACATATGTATCTTGAGCTTTTCCACAATGTATTTATTTTTAAAATTTGAGCAGCCTAAACTTTTGTATTATATAATATATAAATAAATAAACACAGCTTAGAGTTTTAAGGTTAACATGTGCAAGACACAGTGAACAAATCGAGACACTTTATGGGTGAGCCTACGAAAGGTAGGGTCAGCAAGAACTTCAGTTATCAGCCATGATTTTCTATGAGAGGCTGGGCTTGAGTTGGGTTCAACTGGGTGTAAGAGTCATGAGATTAAAGGCACTGCTGGGGGGTGAGAATAACGATGACTAGAAATGAACCATTATCATTCCTTTAGCCCTTTATAGTTTGTAAAGTACTTTAATATCCATCACATCAACCTTACAAAGTAGATATTGTTATTCTTATCCCCATTTTATCCATGGGAAACTAGGCTCAGAGAGGTCAAACGGTGGACCTGGGACTCACCTCCAGGTCTTCTGGCTCCGAATTTCATCTTCATCCCACTCCTGTCTTACACTGAGCCAAGTGAGGAGACTAACTGATTAGAGGGAAAGAAGGGCTCTAGAGAGCAGTGGAACAATGCAGTGTTAAGACTGAGCCAGACTGAGGAGGTCCCTCAAAGTGAAAGCAGTACAGATTTCATGCAGAGGAAATAGGGAGCCATCAAAGGCTTTTGAGCAGGGGTATCACATGATGCATGTGGTGTGATCCATCAGAAAGCCAGTGTGCACAGAGGATTGGGGGGATTGGAAGAGGAAGTATCAGAGGAGAGATGCTAGTGAAGGGGCTTCTGTAGGAAGCCAGGGTCCCCAGACTATATGGTTAGTACCTAGGATATTATTGGCTTCTTTCTTGGGATTCATCACTGTGCCAAGGGATTGGAGTTAGACTTAACTGAAATTCTGTCCCTTTTGTTTACTGTCTTTATTAATGAGCCGGTATCTCAGATTTGCTCCATGTTATTTTCAGCATTTCCGTACCACCTCATCTCAGGGCCCTCTCGATAAGCAAAGTTATGATTAAAACAATGCACTAACATGACTGTGAGTTGGGACAAACATTGACTTGACTTTTATTATATTTAATGAATATTTACTGAGAATCAACTATGTGCTGTTTTGGGGGTGGATGCTGAGAGAAAGGGTGTGGGGACAGGGGAGGGTTTGCAGGCGAGGGCAATGAGACTGGTTCCTTTTCATGCTGGGAGGGTGTGGGTTAAACATGGATCCACCCGGGAAGCAAGGAATGTCCCACTCTGAGCTTGGCTTTGTGTGTGATCAAAGGGTGTCTTGGAGATGCAACAGCCCCAGCCCCAGCCCCAGTACACGGCTTCTCTCTGTTCTGCCTGGCAGCCCCCTGAAACTGGCTGCTCCAGAATAGTGAATTGGGATTCTGTCT
>NW_011888795.1:1739904-1747962 GCF_000151845.1 Pteropus vampyrus
CGATAAGCAAAGTTATGATTAAAACAATGCACTAACATGACTGTGAGTTGGGACAAACATTGACTTGACTTTTATTATATTTAATGAATATTTACTGAGAATCAACTATGTGCTGTTTTGGGGGTGGATGCTGAGAGAAAGGGTGTGGGGACAGGGGAGGGTTTGCAGGCGAGGGCAATGAGACTGGTTCCTTTTCATGCTGGGAGGGTGTGGGTTAAACATGGATCCACCCGGGAAGCAAGGAATGTCCCACTCTGAGCTTGGCTTTGTGTGTGATCAAAGGGTGTCTTGGAGATGCAACAGCCCCAGCCCCAGCCCCAGTACACGGCTTCTCTCTGTTCTGCCTGGCAGCCCCCTGAAACTGGCTGCTCCAGAATAGTGAATTGGGATTCTGTCTCCTCCCCCTCCCCCACCCCCAATCTGCTCCCCTAGAGCCAGAGTGGAGAGCCCTACCCTCCATGGGGAAGTCTGTGCTGTGAGGGGCTACAGGACTCCTGAGTCCAGTGACACTGACTGACTTGCCGTGTGCCCTTAGGCAAGTTATTTTTTTCTTTGATTCTTTCCTCTTTCAGAATTGGAGCAGTTCCCTATAGCTCTAAAGATTTGATGGTGATTATCGCAGAACTGCACTGTGTGTGAGTGTGTGTGTGTGTGTGTGTGTGTGTGTGTGTGTGTGTGTGACTCGCTGTTTAATAGGGTGCTAAGACAGCAGGGGAGCCATCCTTCCCACCCCAAGCAGCACACGTGTGGCTCTCATTACTGTCAGGAGGCCTTAAGTCGGCCCCATGGAGATGAGAACAGACCCCTTAATTAGGCACCATTCCCAGAGTGAGAGAGGGACCAGCCTGGGCCTGGCTGCCCTGGCGTCGCGGGGAGCCAAGCCTGCAGGGCTGGAGGCAAGAGGGAGGGGGAGGCTGTGGCCGGGGCATCTGAAGGACTCAGCAGGTTTACACTTCGCTGACCTGATGGTTGAATGGGGCCCTGTCCACCCACATGGGGGGCTGGAATCTTCAATTATGGCAATTACATCAACAGGTCGGAAGGGCAGCACTTTCCACTGAAGAGGTTCAGGGCTTAAAAGAAAAATGCTAAAGCCACTGTTTTTCTTTTTTCTTTTAAAGGGATTGGGTTGATGGAAGAAGACCCCCATCTGCAGTCTAAATTGGGCTGTGAGTAGAAAGCAAAGATGTGCCATGTTTTTTGGGTAAAATCTGGCTGGCACGTGGCTCACCTGCCCCTGGACTTCTGGCTCTTCCCTCAATTGACTTTGCACTGCAATTCCTGGTGCAAGTGCATGTTTTGCGCCATCTTCCTGAGGATGGGATGTGCTGCCTTCATCTCTGAATCCTCCCAGCACTCAGTGTAGTGGGTGGCAGTAAAGGCAGCACTGAACTGGTGTCAGAAGGGCTGGATTAGACCTTTGAGAAGTCAGTCTCTCTGATCTTCAGTTTCCATATCCGTAAAATGGGTATAATGCTTTCTATCCTTTTTAAGGTTTTGAAGAAGACTCTAGTTCCTGCTACATACTCAAGCTAATTGGGTAGTTTCTTTCTCTCAGCCACCCTGTTAGGTAGGTAAGACTTGAGTGTGGCTCTTGCACCAGCAGCATGAGTGTCACCTGGGAGCTTGTTAGAAATGCAGACTCTCAGGCCCCACACTAGATCTACTGCAGAAGAACCCAAATTTGACCAAGCTCCCTAAATTATTTGTGTGCATGTTAACATTTGAAAACTACAGCTCCAGATTGAAACTTACACATAATAAACATTAGTTAAGTAAGTGAACGAGAGTGAGCCTTGTGGCCTTGTTTTCATCTGTAAACGGGGATAATAATATTTGTTCTTCCCATATGAGGGATGCTGTGGGGAGCAAATAAAGAAGGAGTTTATAATTATAAAGTTACTTTATCCCGTCGCCAATCCATTCAATCAACATTTGCTGAGCAGTTACTATAAGGCAGGTTTGGAGATTATGAATATGTTCTCTGCTCAGGAACAATTTGAAGTATGCCAAAAGCCTGATTTTTTAAAAAGGGCTAAGTGCAAGAAGTGGGCTAAGTGCTGTCAAATAGCTATGTTCACTGTAGGGATTGATGGGGTGTTGGGGGCACAATCAAATCTGAAAGTCAGGGCGGGAGGCATTGAGATTTGTCGGCACGAGTCAGGTAGAGAAGAAAGATAAAGTCCTTTTAGTTGGAAGTTTGGAAGTATGAACAAAAGTGGGAGATTTGGGGGAGGCCAGTGGTTTTCGAGGTCTAACAAGAATGACTAGAGTGGCGATGTATTTGCGGATGGTCTCATGACTTGATTGGTCAGTATGAACAGGAGAAGTCTTGCTGCCTTTTTGGTTTCCTTTGGGCTCATAGTCTGGTTTATCTTATGTTCCAGTCCTGCACTGGAGCTATCAGCCTGAAAGTTATTGTCCTGTCTACACTGTCAACTGCCTAAGAGGAAGATACTGTTTTGTTTTGTTTTGTTTTGTTTTTTGTTTTTCTTTTTATTCCTCATCAGCTCTAAAGGGTGAGGTTTACTGTCGACACCAACGTCTTATTTAATAAGATTTTAACATAATACTGAGTAGCAGGGTTTAGTTAAGGAAGGAAAGTAGGTTTTCAGATATGTCATTATTTTTCCAACTCAGTTGAAAAGGCAAGCTGGCACCTATAGTAACTGAGTACTGAGATGCCAGCATGTTTAGGAAATGATCAGAGCCCTCCTCCAGCACCACAGAGATCTGTCACTGCCCTGCTCCCCTCTGTCACCCCACTGTGTCCACAGACACAGAGGTCATAGGCTGAATGTGACGTAAGCCTCAGCCAGAGGACAGTCGGTGGAGCAGAAATACCACCGAGGCCCAGAGAGCAGAAACCCCGATGCATCTGGAAGAGGCAGCTCCCATGTGAGGCAGCAAGGGCGTGGCGATCATTCCTCTCAGCTCTGCCTGATCACAGCCATTGAGACCAGGAGTGGGAGTGGGTGACACTATATGGGTGTGTGCAGAAGTAGGCACAGGGTGTAAACTGAGTTCTCCTGTAGGTCAGTTTGGCATGAGGGTCAAGCTCTCGTTTGCTTGTCCAGGCCATCAGTGCATGATCGCCTGATTTCATTCAGTTCCATGATGGAGAGGGGAAGGGCCCCTGGGCTGGGGGGTCTTCGGTGCAGAAGGAAAATGCTTGGTAGATGCTCAGGCTCCTTTGGTTCAGTTCTGAGCTTCGAATCTTAAGGCAAGGACTTTGTCTTGCTTGTACAGGACAGCGCCCTTGGGTGCTGAGTTAATATTTAACCAAACTTGCAAATAAGGGTTATCTGTTTGTCTCCAGCAAGGACATAGGGGCAAATGGCTTTATGCACCACTGCTCTTGGTATTTGTGTTTATTCTCTTTGGGCAAAGGAAAGAGATAGAGCCTTCCCTTATCACTGGTCCCTTTTAGTTCTCTGTTGACGTAGGTAACCAACTTAAAAAAAAAAAAAGAAAAAAAAAAAGAAAAACAACCCCAGAGGGTTGTTGCTCTGGGCGAATCTTCGCTATGAGCTTGGGAAGCAGCATGGGGCAGAGAAATAGCCTGAGATTTGCAGCCCGTAGGACTGGATTCAAATCTATGCTCCTCCACTTACGAATTGTAGTACTTAGCAAAGTACCTTTACTATGTCGTGCCTCAGTTTCCCCATGCATACTGCAGGACTGCACTGCATTTTTCCTGGGTCGTGAGGACTAAAAGACAGTGCGGTGACAGGGCCATTCTTGATGGTTCAACTGGGAATCTGGATGCGACCCAGCTCCCAGTGGTCTGGAGATGGAGAATCACAAGATTTTCAGTGCACAAAGACTGTTTTAGTGTCAGAGCTGGGCATGGCAAGGAACCTCGCGTCAACCCTTCATCAGCCAGAAAAGGAAACTGCAGCCAGAAACGCCCCACCCTACAGGGCCCCTGTGGCCACCACGCCTGTCGTCAGACCCACACACCCACCACAGAAGAGGGGACTCCAGTGCCCTCAGGTTTCCTGGACTTATTCTCTGCACCCACCCTCCCTCCCTCCACCTGACATTGCCCAGTCACCTTGTCTTTTAGACTTGACTCTTGCTAATTCTCAGCTGTGGCCTCAAATCTGACTCTGATCGCACACTGGCACTTAATTCTGCTGCCTCTGGTGCACATACCTCCCTTTTCAGTGGGTCCCTTTTCAGTGCTTCAAATGCTCTCCCCTTTCCCCCTCTTCTCTTGAGTGTTGTGTTAATTTCTGGAGCGGCATTTCCTTCCTCTCTTTCCCTCTTTCTCGCTCTCCTTTGTAATTTTTATAGCTGTAGGGAGCAGTCTTTGAGGAATTTTCAGGTGAACATGCTATTTGCCTGCTTCATCAGCAAAAAGGATGTCTTTAAAGTGACATGAAGAAATCACAAAGGTCTCTCAGCCTCCCCTTTGGAGGGTAGAGGGAAAATCTTGAGCAAGCCCCTGTTATCAATGACTGGATCTGCCTCTTCTGGACGCTATGGAGTGTGCTGAAACATTCGTTTTCCTGCTCAGAGCCTTAGTTTCTCCTGTTCTGTAAGACGGGGATAATAACGATTCTCATCTAGGCTATGTCACCAAGTTGCTACCTGGACCCCAGCGGATACTGATGTGAAAGATGTTGATAGGCTACATGGCCCATGCAGTCGACCTGACATGTTAGTTCTCAGCTCCATTTTGGGTTGAAGTCTGTGTAGCCTCACCTGGGTCAGTCCTGGTTGTGCTGAGTTAAGCAGCCACCTGCAAAGGCCCTTCAGGTTCCAGGACTGGATAACAGCAGGCATGGGTTCCATCTGACCCCTCTCCTTGGGCTCTTCTCCCAGATGGAATATGCTTTGTGTGTGGTAGGGAGGCTGTAGGGATTCTCAAGGATTATTTTGCTGGAAGCCTGTCTCACCAGATGGGATCTCCTATGGCAGACATACCTAGATTGAGAGCCCTGACTCCCCTCATACACCTCCAGTTAGAGGTGGCAGAGTAGGGTCTAGGGAGATGTGTGGAGTTATATGGGTGACATTGCATCCCCAGATAACGGGGAAAAACACTGTGAAAGGCAATTACACCTATTGGCCAGGCAGTAACCCAGCCACCAGTGGCATTTACGTAAGGCATTTATTCACCATAAAGAAGCCAAAAAGGTTGTTGCAAACTTTCCTTAGAGAAAGCAGAACCAGTCTGGAACAATTTACTACTTCATTAATTTGTCCAGTTGCTCAAACACTTGTTTGTATGTTTCTTTAATTGTGACATATTTATCAAGCACTTACTGTGTGTCAGAGCTGTATTAAGGGTCCTACATACATATGTCTTGTATTAGTCAGGTTAGGTTAGGCGATGTTATGGTTAAAAAAAAACAATCTCAAAATCTCAGTGGCTGTAAGCAGTACAAGTTTATTTCTTACTGCTATTAAATTCTTAACGTAGCTCTTTAGGGAAGGGGACTGCCTATGGTTGCCACCCTTTGGGATGTTGTGCCATCTTATGATGCCACCATTCAGCATGAGTCCTTTTGATTCACTGGGGAATCAAGCACCACCTTCCAAACGATTCTGCCTAGAGGTGACATGCATCACTTCTGCTCACATTTCATTGGTCATATCTCACTTTAAGCAGGGGCAGAGAAGGCTAATTCTTCCCTGGGGCCTTAAAGAAAGGAAATAATATGAACTCTGTTCATTTCTGCCACATTGCTAACCCCATGACAACCCTGGATGCTGTTATTATTCTGATTTTACACATGTACCTGAGGATAAGAAAGGTTAAGCACCTCCTCCACACCTACACAGCTGGTGAGAGGAAAATATGGGGTTCGAACTTAGGGTGATCTGCCTGCAAAGCCTTTGCTGGTTGGTGTATATCACTCTGTCATGTACACAGACTGGTTGTATCACAAGGTAGAGAACTGTAGCCTGTCAGCCAAAGAAGGATGGGTAAGGTGCTGTGTAGTTTTAGAGGAGGGAAAGATCTCTTCTGGCTGGAGAAATCCAGGCAAAGTTCATTGAGGGAACTTTAAAGAAGAGGCCAGATTTGGACATTCAGATATGTTTATTCTTTCAGTCGGTTATTCATTCTTTGTGCTATGTGGGTGGCTTCTCACATCTGGTGAACCTTTATAAAATCCATTTAGTTCACACTCTTAGCTTAATTCACACTCTTTCCTCACAAGAGAAGCCCTAGAATGATGAGGTAAAAGGGGAAGTCGTTCTGAACTGGAGTGGGCTAAGGAGCTTTCCTGGAACAGACTCCAGGGAGAGATCTGATGCAGTGGATCAATTAAGAACTGGATTTTATTGCCGATTTATTTCAGCCTTCCTTCCTTCCTCTCTCTCTTCCTCCTTGCCTTTCTCCCTTGGGCCCTTGTGCCTGCTACCTGCCTAGGGCAACGCTGGGTGCTGGGGAAATGGGGGAGGGAACTTATTCTCACAGGGTTTTACACCCCATCCTCCCGGAGCCTCAATGTTTAATGACGGGAGGGATAAGGTTGCTGGGCCCCAGAGTCCCAGTGTTTGCCTAGAAACTCAAGAAGCCCCTGGCATGGGTCAGAGTGACCCCATTGAGGGGTGTGGGTAACTGTAGTAGAAGAAAATAAGCTAGTCACGGTAGGGGGTGGGGAGGAGAGAAGCTTGCTGGGCAGCCAGAGGGGGAAGTCCCAGGCCTGCTGCTGAGAAGGGCTGAATGAGTCAGGACCAGCGAATGCTGCTCCCTGACTTGGGTGGGCAGCCGGGCCCTCTGGGCTCACCCGGAGGCTGCCTGACTGCACCTGGCCTTGCCCACAGCTGTGCTCCAGTGAACAGCCCACACCAGCAGCCAGCTTGTATCAGCGCAGCCAGAGCAGAACTGGCTGCTTCACTGATTTTCTACCGCCTCTCACCACCCCATTCTGCCTTCATTAGGGCTGGTTCAGGAAAACTGAGGATGAGAGACTCTGGAAGACACCCTCGTACACACATTGAGGCTCGGGGCACACATTTCCCTTCCAAGATTAATGGGCTGCCAGCAAAGTGCCTGAAGTTTCTACTCTGGAGAAGGGGGCTATCAAATTCACTCCTGGGGTGCAAGGGAGGAATGCATGCCCTTTAACTGAGTCTGCATCTCTTTTACCTCTAGTTTTCTTCTCCAGATCACACCATCAAAAGATCTCAGCGCTGGAAGGATCTCAGAGAGTATCTAGGTCAGTGGTTACTAAACTGACAGATTGTCACCTGGGAAGATTTTAAAAATACCCATCGCCAGGCCCTCAGCCCAGACGTTCTGACTCAGTAGGTCTGGGCCTGGTCTGTGTCTGGTGGTTGATTCTGCAGGTCCCACGCTCAGAGGGGTGGTCCCTTGGGGCCACAAGGCCTGGAGAGCACTTCCCTCCTTGTGCTTGGCAACCAGCCTTTTCTTGTGAATTTATCGTTCTCATTAAGGGAATGGCTCTCAAAACCCGCTGAGAGGACCAACACCATTGTGCTCCTGAATGCAAGGCCAACCGGCCAGGAGAGGTTTTCTGTGCTGGCTTGGTTCCATTTCATCAAGGAGAAGGAGCCCTTCCCTGGGGTGGGCGAGCATTGTCTGTGCCAGCCACAGCTGCCTTGAGAATCTCCCCCTGGGCCCTGGGGAGAGATGATCAGCCAGAAAGGTCCTCACCAGGGCTCAGGTCACCCTGGCCTAGAGGAGGGGCTGCAGAGGGACCAGCCTCCGTACATAGCCCCCACCATGCACTCCAGGTTTGGCTGAAAAGCAGCCTATCTGCCAGAGGAATTGAGACCCTGGACATCTCTCTGGGAAAACACCGTAATTTTCATTTTTAAGTCCCAAGAATTGCTTCACAAAAAGATAACAGCCCTAGATTTGCTCTCGCGGGCTCTCATGTGCCCCTCCTATCCTCATAACTGCCCTGGGAGCAGAGAGGGCAGGGTTATCTTCCGTGCTGGAACTAGCAAGCTGTGCTCAGGAAGCATGTGGGGTTCCAAAGTATTTAGTCTCAAAGGGCCATGATGTATGCTAGGCGCCATCAACTTGTTCAGGAAGAAATTGTGTGTGTGCGTGTGCCTGTGCATGTGCCTGTG
>NW_011888795.1:1748681-1760730 GCF_000151845.1 Pteropus vampyrus
ATTTAGAGGGCAGCTGGCAGAGTGGCATCATGCCTCTGAAAATGACATCTGGGAATGAATGACATCCTTTGGGAAGAGAGGATGATGCCCCTTCCCAGCCAGTGCCTCCCTCCCCTCCCCACCTCAAGCCCAGAGGCTCTTCCGGGGGAGAAAGATGCCCTTACAGCAGGTGGTGGAGGGATCCCAGAGACAGCGGGTGGGAGGGAGAGGGGGGCAGGGATGTGGAGTGGAAACCGCTGTCTGGAAACAAAAGAGCCCTTTAAAGTCACTTGATATCATGTCTTCCTGCCCTGGGCCTCTGCCAAGGCTCTCTCTTCCTATTGTGGAGCAGCAGTAAAAACAGAGACCTGTATTTGCTCCTCCTGACGCACTGCCATGGGGAATGGGGACAAGCACTGCTGTGCTGAGCAGGCCTCATGTGCCCAAAGTGTACCTGTTAACCGAAGCACTTTGATTTTAATTTTTGAATGAGTAAATACATCCACATATTTCAAAATTCAAAAACTGGAAACATACATGCAATGAAAGTCCCCCTCCTACCCCCACCTTCCATCCATCCCGTTCTCCCTACTGATGATTTTGGTTTATGAATACTTCTACAGATAGTTGATGCCCATCCAACCAAATACGTACTTCGCTGTAGTGGAATTCCATATACTGGGCACTGTTTGTATCATGCCCTTTTTCACTTAATAATCTACCTCGGAGCTCTTTCCATAGGAGTCCATAAAAGAGTATCTTTGATTTGTTTTTCTTGGCTTCATAGTATTCCATAGTGTCAATGTACTGGGGAAAATGCCAAATATGGAAGGAGCCATGCTCCAGCCTTGCCTCATCATGTTATAGGCATGAATCACACACTTCTGTTCTTGGATTATATTGAGTATTGAGGAGTGATGAAGACTTGGAAATGGGAGGAACCTTATACCTGTGCTGTCCAGGGAAGTAACCACTAGCCTCATGTGGCTGTTGAGCCCTTGACATATGACTGTCCAAACTGAGATGTACTGTAAATGTGAAACATTCACTGAATTTTGAAGATTTAATTTAAAAATATAAATTATCTTATTAATTAATATATTTTATGTATATTACAAGTTGAAATTACTATTTTTGAACGTATCTGTTAAAGAAAATATTTAAAATAAATTACACCATGTTTTTTTCAATTACTTTTAAAAAATATGCTACTAGCTAATGTAAAATGATGTATGAGGCTCGCATTCATGGCCGGCATATTTCTATTGGACTCTATGCTTACTTGGAGATTTGGAGCCCAGAGAGAGAGCTAAGGTGGGAAGGAGCTAAATGGAGCAGAAGGGGAGAAAGCAAAGGAAAAGAGACAGATGGCTAACAGCAGCCCGCTGAAAGCTCTAAGGCTGGGGGTGAGAGGACCGTGTCCCCCATCTCACAGTGACTTTCTGAGAGACCTTAAGACCAGTCTCCTCCCTTCTCTGTGTGCAGAATGATGACTAGGGTTTGAGTCTGTTCCCTCCAGGAGGACAGGAGTTCCTGTCTGGTTTGTTCTCTGCTCTGTCCCCAGAGCTACAACAGTGCTTGGCACAGACTGAGTGCTTGCTGAATGGATGATGGGGTCGGAAGTGAAATGGAAAATTCAAGGTTTTCCTTCCTAGGTGTAAGAGTTAGCTAGATTCATCCGAGTGTCGGGACCTGGAGACCCTTAGAGACTGCAGGATGCTTCTGACTGTGAAGCTAAGGCTCAGAATGCAGGAGCGCCTTGCTCGAGATCTCTCTGGGTGTCAATGGCAGGGATAGGACCACCTTCAGTCTCTTCACTCCCACAACTAAAGAATCATCTAGAAAAAAAAAAAAAAGCCTGTTACAAATTAGTGTCTGCCCTTGGTAACATCTGCTGCAAATGCAGCCGGGCCATGTACCCCTCTTCCTTCTTCTCTTCAGGGTGTGGGATGACATGTCCTGCTCCCATGAGGCAGAAGGCCTGAGAAAAAATGGGGTCAAGGAATCCACTCACAAACAAGGGCTCAGCGTTTTCCAATGTCCTTCAGTCAGAAGGGCCCTACTCCCTTACTCCAGCATGAATCCCTCGGCAGAGGCACTGTCATTCCGGGCTCCCCCCGCCCCCCACCCCACCCCCCCAGCCTCCTGGCCCTAGGCTGCTGGCCTGGAGATGCTGGAGTCCAGCCCTGAGGCTGTGAGGAGCCAGCAGGCTGTAATCAGCAGCGAGGGAGGGAGGGAGCAGCCTCTAAATCATTCCTGCCCGGGTGGGAGGGGACGGCAAGAGGATTTTCATAGATTATATTGAAAGAATTACAATGGTGAGGGAAAGGAGCCGAGTTCCCACAGAGTGTCCGGTCACTCCTGTGGGGGGCTGTGGGAGCCGGGCCCGGCTGCCTCTTTCTCTCTGGGCAGCAGCACACACAGTTTTTAATAATTAAGTAACTTTAATTGTCCTGGGAAAGCCGAGCTCGCCTTGGGGCATGCTGCACAAACTCATAATTAATGTTACCAAGAGAGATTAGCAAAGGAGAACTGAGAAATGATTCACTTTTTAAAAAGCGCCTCACTGTTAAGCCTTATTATCCTAAGTTTAGAACCTCATTTATCTGCTTTGAGGAAAAAAAAAAAGACCCAAGACCCAGAAACGAATGCTTGTGAAATTAAAACTCCACGCCTTTGTAATCTGGTTTAAAAACATCGGATGGAAAAATGTTGCCATTTATTGATTCCATTCTGGTGAGTGAGGGAGAATTTAAGACACAAGAATAGAATTAATAAATTATAATGCATTAACTGAAAACTCAAAAACTTAAGCTTTTTATTGCTATCCCTGTTCCTTAAAAATTGTTTCATTTCAGGGTTTTTTGGAACGATTTTTTTCCTCTGGCTCTATGAAAAACACACGAAATTCTATATACTTTTCAAATGAAAAGGTATTAGTAAAGTTTCTGGCATATCAGAGTTCAGTAAATATTTGATGAGTTCACGAATAAATGAGCACATTAATGAAAAAAGGGAAGGACCTTAAAACGGAAAGCTTCTGTCCTTCGCACAGACATCTTTGGTCAGCTTGAAAGGCCGGCCCAGCCTGTGCCTGGGGAAGAGGTTTGCGGTGTTGGTGGAGGGAGTGTAGAGAGAGAAATAGGGGAAAATACGGGCGGCAGCACTGATACAGCCGAAGTGAGAGGGCGGGGTGAGAGAAGCTGTGAAAATCTGGAGTGGGTACAAGGATCAGGGCACAGGATGATGTGAAGCACAGAACTCGGAGCCTCGTGCGGCCCTTAAGCATAATTAGTAGTCCATAAATAGTACATGACTTATGGCCCTGACCTAGTGAGTGTGTTTCCTTACGAAATCTTAGTGTCTCCACAGCACTGTCCTGTTTTCTTCTTCCATCAGACTACAAATATTTGTATCCTAAATGATGGGTGTCCTACCCTTTCCAAGTGCCATCGCGGGTTTTCTTCCATTTACTCAACTAAATATTGACCGGATGCTCACCGCGTTCCAGGTATCATTTTATACGGACATAGCTGGAAACAACTGGATTGCCGGCAGGACCCCGGCTCTAACCTAAATACATGATTCTCTTCTTCTCTCGGAGTCTCAGTTTCCTCATTCTCGATATGAGAATAATAGTACCAGCTTCCTTGAGGCTTTCAGGAGAGTGTGGATAGGTAATACTAGGAGTCCTTGGAGCCACTTTTCCAGGTAATCATGGAGATTTCCTGATGAGCGCTTCTTTCCTTCTGGCTTTTCCGAAGGCTTGGTCCAACCAAGGGTACCGATCTTGCCACACATTCACCCAGTAGGGCTCAGATGGCCCCTCCTCTCTTGTCCAAAGTGGGAGCTGGAGGGTGACTTGTTCCATGCAGACACCTGGGAGGGTGCGTAGGCCTTTCCTGAGAGCTCTGCTGTCCTAAGAGGCTGGTGGGTAAATAATGAGGTGGTAGCTGATTGAGCTAAAGGTGTGATGCCTCCCAAGGTCTCTACATATGACCAGACAACTTACAAAGAACAAACACTTTGAAGACATAAAGGAATGAAGTCATTCTCTTCCTGATCCTGTCCCTTTGTGACTTCGGGCAAACTGTGTCTGGACCTTTGCCGCTTGTGGGAAAAGGGCAGAGGGGGCATTATGAGGCTCCCCCAGAGCTTTTCTTGAGCATGTGGAAACCAAGGTGCTGAGCAATGGGGGTGCAGGAGTTGGGAAAAGCATTCAGACCTGCAGGTGGGGAGGAGAGAGGCAGGGGAAACAAGGTTGGCCCCAGGCTCAGTGGCAGTGAATAGGAGTCACTCTTGGAAACCTCACTAATGAAAGGCATGGTAGGAGAATGTACACTCTGAAAATAACTAGTATTACTAATAATAACCACAGTCCCTCAGCCTCTTCTGAATATCAAACGTTATGCAGTACTTTCCCATCCATTTCCTCATTTGATCCACACAAAAATTTCGGGAAGGCGACATTATTATTCTAGATTTGCAGATGAGGAAACTGAGGTTTCTGAGGTTTTAGTTGACCAAGGACTTGAGCCCAGGTTCTCAGACTCCTACCATGCGCCCAATGAGAGGCTGCCCACGATAATCCTGATACTTCCTTCCAGCTCAAAAGCACTGTGGTCCATTTTCCCGGTCGTTTCCAAAATGTGATGCTGTATATTTAATTACTACCTTGTGCTCAGGAAAAAAAGCTGATGAATTTTTGTTCATTTACTCATCTTTCAATCATCAATGCATTGTTTATTAAGCTTATATTTCCTGAGAACCTACTGTATGTTGCAGCTAATCAGGATTCCCTGACTCTCAGTCTTGGGCTAGGTGTGATTTTTTAGATTTCAAACAGGTTGCACAGGCCCATGTTAAACATCTGAGTTGTAAGAGAAAAGAATAAAAAGTAAGCCCCTCCCTCCTATTCTTGATACTCTGTCTCTTGGGGCCTCTCCCAGACACAGCCATGGTTACCAGTTTCTTGCACATCCTTTAGAGAGTCCGTGCATATGCAAACACACATATGCGTGTGTGCATGTGTGTGTCCCTTCTTCCAAAATGGTAACATACTATACGTACTGTTTCTATATCTTGGTTTTCTGTTTCCATATCTGTTTTTTTTTTCTTTTTTTTAAATCAGGGAGATAACTCCATATTACAACATAGAGAGCCATGTCAATCTTTCTAAATGGTTGATTAGCATTTCATTTTATTTAACTTACTTTTCACTTTTTAAACTGCTTACCTACTGATAGACTTTTGGGTGGTTTTCATCATCTCGCCATTTCTGTATGCCCTTTGCAGTGGCTGAAGGCATGCCTGGACTGACATTGCACAGCAAAAGTCCCAGGTGGGGCCTCATGTCCTGGCCTCATGTGCTCCTGTCCCAGAAGTTCTCACAGGAGCTCCTTCAGTTTGGGCTCTGTGTCCTGAGAGGAGTGTCCTCTTCTCCCAGGCCTGGCTGAGCTCTCACTGTCAGCCTCCTGACTCCTTAGAGAAGAGGGGTCCTTTCTTGCTGGCTCATCCGAACCTTAACATTATCTTGGAGTAATTTGGTGCAGTGGAAGTTGCCGGGGACAGAGAACTGAGAAATGAAAGTTCTATCCTAAGTCTGGATTAATTAGCTATTTGACTTTGGGCAAGTGCCATTGCCTCTCGAGGCCTCAGTTTACCATACATCAAATGGGGACATTGGGCTCTAGCTAGTATCTATTGTCCTTCCGAGCCTGTTTGTCTCTGAACCTTTGAGTCTTTCCAGACCCTAGAAGAAGCAGAACATCCCACAGAAGGTCACCCCAAAGATGCGGCTGTGGGTGGAGTCCATGGGGCTTGGTAGTTTGGTGAGCCTCTTCTGTCACTGATCCTGGTGATGAAATATTGAACTCAGGCAAGTTTGGCCTTGTTCTGTCCTGTATCCCGCGTGATTCAGGGCCTGTAGCATGGCTTCCCCACCAGCAAATGAGCTGCAAGACACCTTTCTTGGCAATGGGCTTAACAAGGGCTCCGGGAATGTCTGATTACTCCTCTGTTTTGCAATGGCAGCAAACTCCTGGCTGAGAAGAGGAGGCAGCAAGCGTGGCTTCCTTCCTGAATTAATGACTTAAGTGTTGTGAATGACTAATCAATTTAGCACCGAGCTGAACTGGGTGGTTGAGCCAAAGCTGGGGGTGGCAGTGAGGCAGATGGTGCCAGGTGTTGAGTGGGCTTTAGGGCGGGCAGAACTGGGGTCACATGCCCTACCCAGATGCCAGTCTCACTGTTCCCTAGAACCTGTCTACCTGGGATGTCGTTGCTGTCAGCTGACTGTAAACTTCCCCTCCAGCCTCAGATTTGGTCCTGCAGAAGGAAAGCTAAATGCTTACAGAGAAATCTAGGAGCGAAATCCAAAATGCATAATTTTGTATGATGTACTGTATTGCATACAGGAATGATTTTTTTTTTTTTAAATTAACCTGTTATTGGGAGAAGGCATAAAGGTGGTAGGGAACATTATTTTTGCCATGCTTTTGGGACAAGAACTACAGATGGAAGACTTTTTCCCTAGCTGGTTTCCTTGCCTCTCATAGGCAGCCTACTGCAGATTATAGTATTAATGGGGACAGGAGGAAATAATTTCTCCTTTAAAGTAAGGTCTCTGGATTCACAGTCCAACCACCTTCCCCCAGCCCACTTCCACCTCTTTCTTTAAAGTTTTCTCATCTGGCCTGCCCTGGCCTGGCCCAGCCCTCTGCTTTCCAGAAGCGATTAGGCAACTGCTCTTTACTCTTTGTGGTGGCTCAAGGGCACGCCTGGACTGTCACTCTGCAGCACAAGTCCCAGGTGGATCCTTATGCCCTGACCTCACCTTGTCTGTCCCAGAAGTCCTGATAGGAGCTTCTTCCATCTGAGCACTGGGTCTTGTGATGAGTCTCTCTTCTCCAATCTCAGGCGAGGCTGAGCTCTTCCCTTCAGCCCATTGACTACTTGGAGAAGAAGGGTCTTTTCCTGTAGGTTTCTCTCCTTGGCTTCATTTTAAAACTGGTCTCTTGCCTGACACACAAGATGTGTGGCTTCAGCCTATGCCACTTTGGGCTCAGGCCACAGGCAATCTCTGAGCATCCCGTGTGTGTCGGAACACCTGTCTTCAGGAACATGCACTGGCCCTGTCTCTGGGGTTTGTATTGGGATGCTTTCCCCTGTCCTTCTACAGTCAACCAACTCTTTGGGGGTTCTCCAAATTTTTTGTTCTTCCTGCCATCTCTCTGTTCCAGGGCTTTGCAGGCCAACACGTCCCATTGAGGTTAGAAGAACTCGCTATTTAACACAGGGCTCTGCCAACACAGACGCTCAATTGTTGAAGGAATGGATGGGTGAAAAGTTCTTATTTGAGGCGACAGCACATTTTCTTTGTCTTCAAAACTCTAAAATTGCCTTTCATTATATCTACAATGGCAGCAAAGTTCATCATGTCAGAAGGACCCTGTTGCTTACAAGTTCACCAGCTTCCCAACCTGACTGAGAGGAGCTGGTCTTTGTGGAAATCACCTTCAAATAAAATCTTTAATACTTTAGGATGAGTTGCCCTACTTGGCCTTTTTCTAGGAATCCTCCCATGAATTTACTTTATATGCTCAGAGTAGGCCCGAGAGGATCTCCTTAAGAGGGAGGCACGTCCCTGAGAGGCAAGACTTCCTAAGCACCAGGTGAAATTCATCTTTTCTCTCCGCAATCCAGAGCCTTTAGCATCTGGATGTGCCTAAATCCTCGTGTAAAATGGCCCAAGGAACGCTCTCTGTCCCTCCCTCTTCTGCCTGCTGCCTCTGGGCTGTGGGCCTTGGGTTTCTGCTCTTTCCCACTTGGGCTGTTCCTTGCCCTAGGGGAGTGCAAGCCCCCTGCCTCAGGGAAGAGGTCATGCTAAAGATGGAATACACACCAATGCTGGGAAAGGGCAGAAACCAACCTGTGTATTTCCTGTAAGTAGAGACAAAAGCTAACGCATTGCCTGCTTTAGGATTAACAAGCTGTTTGACTGAAGAGATTTTGTTCTTTTCTGTTCTTTTCCCCATCCCCTTCCTTTCGATGCATTTTACACCAAGACATTGAAATCACAGGGTATTTTTCTCTTTGGAAACCCTTTTTCAGGCAACTATGTCAAGAATGTTTTCATACTTTGTGTTGGATGGGGAGGAAGAAAAAAAAAAAAAGCTTAATCCCCCCACAGATGGGTATTTCTCTGAAAACAGACATGCAAATGTTGAGCTTGTCAACCCCTAAAATGTTTTCTTTATTCTTGAGAGTTATGGCATACTGCCTGCTGAGCCTGGGAGATCTGACAAGTGAAGAAGGGAGCCTTGGAGGTGGGGCGAGCAGAGTGTGGGAAAGGGCAGGCGGCAGAGGCAGAGGCACGTGCCAGATAAGCAGGGACGACAGGGCAACCGCCTGTGCCTGTGCATCAGGCCATCCCTCTCGGGCCCCTCAGGCTCCATGAGGTTGGAGCTCACCTTCTAGGAACTGGAGATAGGGATAAGGGTTGAGGGAAAAGCCTGATGTACGCTCATACGCATGCACACAGACATCTGTGTCCCCCCTGCAGATGGGGAGTTAGCTCATGTCACCTGGTGCTTCCGCCATCTCCCTGAAGCTCATACCCGCCAACCTGAGTATAACAATTGAGACTTAGAGAGAAATCCTCATGCCTGGGGTAGCCACCTGAGACTTCCAAATCTCTCTCCTTCACCTAGAGACCTCAAGATGGGAGGGGGCAGGTTTAGCAAATGCTTCCTGTAGGCTATTAAATAATTGTAAAACACCTCATGAGGCCTTGATGTCCCTAGGTGATGAGTTCACAGCTCTGTGGGAGAGATAGACAAGAAAATATACATGCTAAAAGCAAGGCAGCCTGGGCTGAAAGCAAAAAGAGAGTACTTCCTCTCCAAGGGCTCAAATATGGTTAAAATATTTATACCAGTTGAGAAAATGGCTTTAAAATATTTTACTGCATCTGTAGCTCTAGAAAAGAGCCATTTAAAATTTTTGTTAGGTTTTGGTTTCTTATTCCCCAACCCTTTGCCTAATGAAAGTATAGAAACGGGGCAGGAAGTGGCCTGCTCTACGTGATTGGGTGCTTGGGTTACACTCAGGTCTCCCTAAGGCTGCAGTAAGAACTGTGGATGGGCTGCTATCAGTCCTATCTCTCTGGGTTATTGTTTTGAGGATCGAATGAGGTAATGGTTATGATTACATTTTGTACATTATAAATCAATAGATAACTAAGGAGTAGTCTTTTTTCTTTGAGAATTATAGCTGTGAAAGCCCTAATGATGCCTTCAATTTATTGACTATCTACTATGTTCTAGTCACTGTCTAGGGGCTTAACACATTAGTTATAGCAATGAGAATGTAAGCATGTTGGGGCTTGGGACTTGGCCTTATTCCTTGCTGCAGTCCCAGGGCCTAGAGGAATGCTGGGCACATAGTAATTCTTCAAAAATTATCTTTTAGAAGTTGAAAAGTGATTTCTGATCCCGGTAGCCTAGGGCATTGGACCTGCTACATCGATGAGCATATGGAGGCTTGGAAAGGCTGAGTGGCCTGCTCTAGGTCCCACTGCTAGTTAATTAGTGAGTTGGGGTTGTAGCTCAGTCCATCTATCTGCAGATCAGGCTTTTTCCATGGCGCCCAGGCTGATCTGGAGCCTCTGGGTCATCTGTCTCCTGACTTTATCGAGCTTAGTTGTCCTTGGCAAAGGAAGCTGCTGTGCCAGGAGAATGTGAAATCCTAGGGACAGCTTCAGAAACAGGCAGCCTGTCCTCTCTTGGCTCTAAGAACAGTGCAGACAGTCAGCCCCAATGAACTTGAAACATGCTTGAGCTCTTCTGTTCAGAAAGAGGTGGGACAGTATCTACAATAGGCAGAAAAACTGGTTCCCTCAATATGTCTATGACCTAATCTCTGGAAACTATGAATATGTTACATGTCAAAGGGGAATTAAGGTTGTAAGTTCAATTAAGGTTGCTAACCAGCTGACCTTGAGATGGAGAAATTATCCTGGCTTATCCAAGTGGGTCCAGTGTAATCACAGGGGTTTTTATAATGGGGGGGGGGGGGAGGAGGAAGCAGGAGAGCCAATATCAGAATGATGCGATGTGAGAAAGGCTCACATGGTCGTTGCTGGCTTTGATGATGGAAGAAGGAGCCACAAACCAAGGAGCTTGCGAATGTGAGAGGTAGCAGCGAGGCCTGGGACCTGCTGAGAGCAGCACAGCTGTGGACAAGCCTGTCGTGGGGTCTTGGCTGAGGACACTTTCTGGTCTAGTTAGAGATGGATGAAGTCTGAAAGGGGAATGTCCAGATTCCCTGCTTGTTTAGCCACCCAAGTCCCCTGACTCTGGTGGGTGTCCTTCAGAGCATACCAACTGTTCCTATCATTCAGAACAGATGTTTTTCTGATGAAGTTAATTGCATTATTAGCAACCAGGCTACAAAATGAGTGATTGGAGAGCGGCTGGGAAGCTGGGAGCCTCCTGGCCTCATGGCTGGGCAGCTGTTCCCAGGGCTGGCTGAGCCTGCCTTTGCTGTGGGCTCCTTCCCCACCCCCACAGAGGCCGCCTCTGTCATGCTGATAGGCCAAGCTGCCCTCTTGGATCTGAGGCTTTCCCACCAGCCATGCCCAGAACAGATGGAAACGGATCTCTTGGGCATCTCCAGCTGATGCGGATTTCACAGCAGGCGGAAGTGAGTGAGGGGGAGCAGACAACCCAGACCCTTCCCACGGCCACTTGGGAGGCCACACTGGTTGTTCAGCTGTCCACCCGCACTCCTTGTGAAAGGCGTGGGGCTTGAGATTGGGGGATCCATTTCAGTGGAGGCGAACTTAGAAGCTAGGTACACAAAATACCCCAGTTCCTTATGGTTTTAAACCCAAGCTCCAAGGAGCCATGGGGACCACTTGCCATCACTGCTTCAGCCACAGCAGTGTTTCTTTCCAGCTTCATTATATGACACCACTACTGAGAAGGCTAGACTAGTTGCTAGGCCCCAAATGCCCCCTCCCGCCACTTCCTGCCTTTAGCCTCCGCTCTTTGCTCCTACTCCAATCTTCTTTCTGCACGAGCACATCCACCTTATCCAGGCTCAGATGCCATTTTCTTCAGGAAGCTGTCCCCTACCTCCGCCCTCCCCCCAAACATTTTAGCAATAACCCATCCCTCTTTCCTCTGAAGTCTCCAAAGGCGGCATCTGCATTGCTCAAATTGAACCAATCACATTAATTCTGGGATCATAATTACTTCTGTACTTGGTTATTTCTCACACTGGACTGGGTCCCCTTCAGAACAAGGAATGACTTTTTTGGCTCCGTAGTCCCCGTGGGAGGTGTTCGGTAAAATGTCTTTTGGGGTTTGGCTGGTTTTATTTTTACTTTTAACGAGTGCATGTGAAAAAGCTATCAAAAGCTGCTCTTTCCCAAGACCCTGCCTTGGTCTGTTCAGGCTGCTAAACAATACACACTTATTCTTCACGGATCTGGAGGCTGGGAGGTTCAAGATCAAGGTGCCAGCTCAGGCAATGTCCCTCTTCTTGGTTTGCAGGCTGCCGCCTGCTTGCTGGGTCCTCACATGTTGGAGAGAAAGGGCTCTGGTCTCTTCCAAATACCATCACACTGGGGATTAGGGCTTCCAGATACGAATTCTGAGGGGGACACATTTAGTCCATTATCCATCTTGTAATCATAACAATCTCTGAATTATATATTGGGAATCCTGTTCAAAACAACTTTCTTTTGAGTACCTGCTGTGTGACAAGCATTGGGCTAGAAACTGGAGGGAGGTGTTCAGTGAAGGGTGATACCCGGTCGCTGCTCTCCGGGAGCTCACAGTCTAGAAGACTTGCTGCTTCACACTCAAGACAACCATGCATCTTGTCATCAGGGTGAGGATGACCAGGGACAGGGAGGTGAGGGTGAGGGTCGGTTCATGCAGGGGACCATGGAGGGACAAGAGTAATCCTGGTGGGGGCCTGCTCTTGACAGCTCCCTCAGTTTGGGCTCTGCCACCGGCTCAGGCCAGGCCCTCAAGGACTTAGAAAATACAGTCCTGGGGAG
>NW_011888795.1:1760780-1793464 GCF_000151845.1 Pteropus vampyrus
TTATCCATCTTGTAATCATAACAATCTCTGAATTATATATTGGGAATCCTGTTCAAAACAACTTTCTTTTGAGTACCTGCTGTGTGACAAGCATTGGGCTAGAAACTGGAGGGAGGTGTTCAGTGAAGGGTGATACCCGGTCGCTGCTCTCCGGGAGCTCACAGTCTAGAAGACTTGCTGCTTCACACTCAAGACAACCATGCATCTTGTCATCAGGGTGAGGATGACCAGGGACAGGGAGGTGAGGGTGAGGGTCGGTTCATGCAGGGGACCATGGAGGGACAAGAGTAATCCTGGTGGGGGCCTGCTCTTGACAGCTCCCTCAGTTTGGGCTCTGCCACCGGCTCAGGCCAGGCCCTCAAGGACTTAGAAAATACAGTCCTGGGGAGATGCCAAGTAAGAATTAAGAAGACTCTCCTTTTAGTTGCTTTGTTTATCGTGTTTTCAGATTTTTTCAAGTCCCAAGAATACTTGAAATTCTGTAATGTTTTTGAGTGATGAAGATGGGTATAGAGTTGGGCTGTCCAAAACAGTAGCTACCATACACATACGGTTATTTAAATTTGTTGAAATTAATTAAATGCAATAAAATTAAATATTCAGTTTCTCAGTTGCATTAGCCACATTTTAAGTGCTAGGTAGCTGCATGTGGTTACTCACCACTGTATTGGACAGCACAGAATAGGACTGTCCCATCATCACAGAACATTCTTTTGGATAACCCTGGTACAGAGAGTTGCTATGTAGTCACTTTAGCTTTCAGCGTTTTGTCTTCTCCTTTTACCTTTCTTCTTAAACGATCTCTCTCTTTGACCTCTTTCCAAATAATTTTTTTGAGGACTCAAGTTGTGAGTGCTGTAGGTCCATTCTCGCTTCCACTCTTGCTTATTTCACTGGAGCAAATAGCTTTGCCTTTCTGTGCCTAGTCTTCCTGGGCTGTCATACAGTCCCTCTTGCCCCTCAAGCCCCTGTGAGAGTAAATGAAATGGGTGTTAAGCCAGCTGTTTAAGAAGAAAAAGTAGCGAAGAGGGCAAAGTAATAAGGATCTTTCTGTACCTGCAGAGAATCGGCCCTTGCTCTAGATGGATCACAGGGACCCACTGTCTCCCCTCAGGTGGGGTTGCAAAGGAAGCCAGGTTGTCTGGGAGCCAGCTATTTAAAAGTTTAGCCAGAAAGCTTTAAAACATAGCACTTACCTGGTGAGTTGGAGTGAACATCAAGATAAGCTTCATCTGAGTTATCAATGTACAATCATGATAATTCATTTATATTCTGCTTTTCTTTCAGACAAATGTAATTCCATTTCACGTGTATTACTATGTTCATACTTTTGATATTCCAAGAGTGAAGGAGGACATCTTCGATGTGACGGCCAATGCTACTTCCAGAGTGCTTTGTAGCCCATGTGTATATAGCACCTCTGTAACAGCACGCAGAGATTATCGCGCATTACAGAGTATCAGTGGGCCACACCAACAGGTTTTCCAGGGCAGTCACTATATACACACATAAGTCCCTATGCCAAAGAAAGATGTCACTCAGTGTTTGACATCATTCACCCATTCCTTCCCTCAAACTTTTCTGGTTTGTATACCCCATCACTGTGTTAGTAGTGGAAACAGAGATGATTTAACCAGATTCTTGTCCTTTAGGTATAAAACTAGTTACCTAGGCTTAGTGAAGTCACGAGTTTTGCTGAAATAAAAACCTCAGTTTTACGTGGAAGTGATTCACCGAGGCATCCAACACCAACAGCCTCCTTCTCCCCACTGTATCTTTAAATTCAGATGTTGGCTTAATAAACGCTCACTGAGCACGTCTTACATACTCAGTAGGGCCCCAGGCTTAGAGCTGAGAGGGATGTGGATCAGTGAGCTCACAGTCCACAATAAATATGCTGCTCATATCAATTTGCAAAGCAGACTGTGATCAACCCTCTACCTGGGGCCCCCAGAGGTGAGAGCCTCTGGGAAGGAACACAGACTCACCGCAGAACCATCAGAGTCAGAGCTGGCAAAGTGCCTTTAGAGCTTTCCTCTGTGGTGAGCTGCAGCACAACCTTTTCCCGGTGTCCCTACCTCGAAGCTCCCCATGGGTTTGGGTTTGAGTAGCCTCGTAGCTGGTTTGACAGGCGTGGGTGGGGAGACCTGCTCCTGTTCTCCCAATCTTCTGTGCTCCTGTTCCTCTGTTTTCTTGACGAGGTCAGGAGACAGAAACTACTTCTTACGGTCTCAGTGAATGGCAGCCCTGGGAAAGGCTCTAAAGAGGGTTTAGTGTTTAGTCCAATTTCCCTCATTTGGGGAAACTGAGACTGAAAGACGGGAAGTGGCGCCCTTCGAGCCGCATGAAGCAAAGCAGTGGCTCGACCTGTCTCCGAGACCTCAGGGTTTGCATGATTGCTCTTAAGGAATCTGAAGAAGAACACGGAGAGGGAGGGGTGCCCTGCTGCCTACAACACATTCACACAGATAATCTGTCAAGGGAACAGAGGGAAAAAAACAACAGTGAACAACCAATCCATTCTTGTCTGCGCCATTTTCCCATGTCAGGAGCAGACTGCTGAAAAATTTAGGTTTCCCCTTTCATGTTTCCTTTCACCACACTCTGGACAAAATGCCTTTCTTTTCCTTCTTTTCTTTGGAGAGATCCTGACCAAGGCTGTAGGAAAAGAATCTCTTAAGAACATATCTATCTATCTATCGATATACATTCAGCCCCTGACAGTGACACGGAACTGTAGTGCCTCTTAATTACCCAGGAAGTGACAAGGTCAAGAGGTGTCTGAAAGCTGCCTTGTGGTTCTGAGCATTGATTTCTCACCATTGTCACTGCTATACAAGCTGGAGCAGGGGGCCATGGCGCCTGTTTTTTGTCCACTGTTTGAATTTTTTCCTTTCTTCCTCCTTTGCTGTTTTTTTTTTTTTTTTTTTGGTTTGAAAAGAAACTTCTGGTATTTTAGGTATTGATTGGAAATTCATAAAAGCAGGACACGTTTCGGGTTGGCTGATCAGTCATAATTGCTGCTTTGGTGCTTGGGGAGAGGTCAACTTCTTACAGAGATACCCTCCCCTGACGCCCCCATTCTCTGACTACTCTCTCTCACTTTCTTCCTATTATCTTTGGACTTTCCAGGAGAAAAAGACAATTAAAAAAAATTTTAATGCCCATGAATAGTCACTGGCTATATTTATGACGCATAGATCAGTTGTGCCCTTTGTACTTCACGTAATTTTGAGGCAAATGATGGTTTTTTTTAAAAAAAAGAGAGAAAAAGAACTGAAGTTTAAAATCGTCGTGATCAAGGAATTATAACACAAAAACAGAACCAAAAGTTTGATCAAAGTTTTAGAAATTCCCAGGCAGTGGCGTTTAGTTGTATGTCAAGAGAGAGAAGCCAGAGCCTTCTCTAGAGAACTCAGAGAAACTAGTAGTGTACAGAGGCTTCCCTGAATATTCTGTTCTTCAATAAAAACTATGGAAAGTGATTACATCACCAGAGCAGAGAAATAGTTAATTCTTGGTCTGATAATAGAGGTGTTCTTCAAAATGTTCTCAAGTCCTAGTGGATATCAGAATTTTTACCACGGAGAGAAGTCAGAGCCTTCAGCATCCAAGTCTCCAATTCTTCATTTTTCCACGTCAGAGAGAAGCTAACTGTGCAAACACAACTGGAATCCTTCAGAGCTCTCAGGGAGGAGCGTGGGGCATAGCATTTTTCTCCTCATTGTACAAATGACACCTTGGAAAGTTAAGGTCCCAAATCTAATGTTAAACATCGAAAGAATCTGTAATAAGAGGAATTTTATCTGTCTTTACAGAAGCCTTGGATTTTCTCCCCAACCTTTCTGCTTTTCATCAAGGTTTGAAACATACCTAGAATGGATAAGCCAGACTTTTGGCTTTATGTTTTACAGTAGGGAGTTGAGAGTCAGGTAGAGATTTTATCTCACTCTACATTTGATCTTCGCAAGCCACGTTCCCTCTCCAGAGCTTGATTTCC
Source organism: Pteropus vampyrus (assembly GCF_000151845.1). Classification (NCBI taxonomy): domain Eukaryota; kingdom Metazoa; phylum Chordata; class Mammalia; order Chiroptera; family Pteropodidae; genus Pteropus; species Pteropus vampyrus. The sequence continues at coordinate 1,764,781 of NW_011888795.1, forward strand.
ATATCTGAAAAATGAGCAGTTGAACTGGTTGACTTCCCATTCAGCTGGAAACCCAAGAGCAGAAACAAGAAATATGTCAATATCTACTTTTGAATGCTAGTAAAAACTCATCAGGCTTCACATTAGGGACAAATTAAAACATATCTGGCCTTTCATCATTTGTCAATATTGACTGCACAAGATTTGGGATCCAGCCTCAATTAAATCTTCCTAGTGCCTATTCCCAAGATCAGAAATAGATTGTGGATAGATAGACAAGACATAGAAACTGCTGAATAAACATTGAACAAATAAATATATTAATATGATGCAGATACCCAGGTATGAGTATATCTTATAGCTCTTGCTGTCAGCCTGTTATCTATCTATCCACTCAACAATTCATATACATTCTATCCATGCACCCATCCATGCATCCATCCATCCACCCGCCCATCAACTCACCAATCTGCCTGTCTATCCATCTCATTCATCTGTATACTACATATGGTAGGGGGTAGGGATGAGTGCCATAACAAGGAGGTTTAGAAAGTGTTGTGGGTCTTAGATGAAGGGAAGGATCCCTTCTAGCTGGTGACATTAAAGAAGACTTCAAGGAGGAGCTGGTTTTTGAGCTGAGTTTTGAAGGATGGGCAGTGTGTGAAGAAGGCAGTGTTGGGAAGACAGCATGAGCAAAGGCACAGAGATAGCATGAACAGAAGCACAAAGGCTTGTCTGGGGCACACCGAGTAGCAAAGAAAGGTCAAATATGAAGACTGAAGAAACATTAACTTTGGGGATTGAGGCAGTTAAGGAGAGTAGCCTGCAGTGTTTCGGAGGACCTTGGAACCAGCCATTTTTACAGTAGTGAGCGTGTGATGAGAATGGAGTTAAGGAGGCAGGAGGGATGTGGAGCCACCAGACAATGACTAGCACATTTTGCTCTGGGAAAGGGTGTGTGAATATAATATGAAAAAAGCAAAAAGAAACCCTGTGTATTGTGTGAAGTTTTACAAGTGCCTCATATTCAATCTCCGAGTTCCACAAGCAACTCTTTATAGAACTTTGAAAAGTCAAGGAGACGTTAGTTGGTAAGAGACTCATTAAGGAGCGGGGGTAGGAGGATGTGAAAGGAATTTTACTGTTTTTGTGTGAGACAAGAGCCTTTCCACCTTCCTGCACCTGGCCCTCTTATGCTATTTTTTCTGGAATTACAGAAATGAAAGCTTGAGTGGGTGGAGTCCACTGCTGTGCCCTAAGCTAGAAGGTTTTCCAGCCTGGAAGCACCCTGTGGACTGAAGAGGAGCAGAGACCTGGACTGGAAGGCTGTCTTTGCTCCTCTTTAGGTACATGACTCGAGAGCTGCACTACTTCTTTAAAATGGTATCATTAAAATGTTTAAAGTAAGAATTAATCATAATGCAATATGGAAAAATAAACTAACCCCAAATGTTAAGTCTCCCAAACATGCTGGCCCTTTCACAGGCTATCTCGTTTTATCCCTCAGGTAGCCCACTGAGGTAGGAATTATTTCCCCTATTTTGCGAATAAGGAAATCGAGGCCAGAGGATTTAAGGAACAGTCCTACAATCACACCGCTCGATAAGTGGTGGCAGAAAGATGTTCCAAACTCAACATGCTGGATGACCTTTGATAATTTACTAAATAATTTTTGTGCTTCAGTTATTGTAGAACCCTTAGAGACAGGGATTTCTGACTGCTGTGACCTGTTAAATAACTATTACATATTTTCGTGGAAGGAAGATAGAAGATTGTGGTTGGGAGGAAGGGAATGTTGGAGGAAAATGGGAGGGAATAGAGAGAACTGGGAGGCAGAGTAACTTTGCAAGTCCCTTAAATGTGTTCCTTAAAAATGGGGGAGGGGAGAGAGAGGGTGGAGGAAAGATGAGCTGAGCTATGGGAATGACTGGCCCAGATGACCTCAGTGCCCTCTAGCTGTCCAGCCCATACCCTGCCCCGTGGTTGGGGGACCTGGTAATCACAGTGGGCGGCAAAGCAAATAATGTTTTGTTGGTTTTGCTAAAGAAAATAAGAGAAACACAATTTAGTCCCTGAGGCCCATGTGCTGAGCCAGCTGCTTTGTAGCCCCCACTCTGGGTTGTGGTCCTCTACTCCTGAGGTACCTGCAGTGTTCGAGTGAAGGAAACCCAGGCTTTTCAGCTGTGGTGCCTTTTTCTTTTCTTATAATTTATATACAGTGAAATGCTCAGACCTTAAGTGTTCTGTTTTGCTCAATGCATATCAAGGCCCAGAACGTTTCTATCACCCTAGAAAGTTGGCTCGGGGCCCTTCCCAGTCAATCCCCGTTTCGCCTAACAACCATGATCTGATTTTATCACCATTACTTTTGACCATTCTAGAATTTCATGTAAATGAAATCATACAGGATGTTCTTCTTATGTTTGTCTTCTTTCACATAGCGTGATATTTTTAAGATTCATTCATCTGGTTGCATGTCTCGGTAGATCATCCATTTTTATCAATAAATAGTATTCTATTGTATGAATATAGAGCAGCTAACTTATCTACTCTTTTGTGATGGGCATCTGGGTTATTTCCAATTTGGCCTATAATGAAAAAAGCTACTACAAACATTCTTCTATGAGACTTTTCATAGACATATGCTTTCATTTCTCTTAGGCAAATTCCTATGAGTAGAATTGCTAGGTCAGGGGTACAATGGTGTGCCGGAGCAGACTGGTACCGGCCAGCAAGAGGCAAATGTGCTCATCTCTCCCCAACTCCACTTTCAGTGATGTCATATTGGCAGCTCGAAATCAGCCCTGGTGAGAGTATTTATACCAGGGAAGTCATCCAAGTGCCACAAATCAGGCTCGTTTTTTATCCCAGGAGACAGTTAAACATTTAGCCATATATCACTGGGTAGATGTATGTTTAACTTTTTAAGAAACTATGTTTTCCAAAGTGGCTGTATCATCTAACACTTCTGCCGGTAACGTATGAGAGTTTCAATTGTTCCACATCCTCTTCAACATGTGGTGTCAGTTCTTGATTTTGGGCATTCTTTATAAGTGTGTGATGTCTCATTGTAGTTTTAATTTGCACTTCTCTGGTGACTGATGATGTTGAAGGCTTTCATGCTTATTGTGGTCATTTGTGTATCTTTTGGAAAGTTTAGTCTTTGGACATTAAAACATAAAATGGGGTTGTTTGTGTCTTTATTATTGAGTGGCAGGTGTGCTTTATAGATTCTGCTTGTAGTGGAGTCTGTGGTTTGCCTGTTTATTTTCTTGATGGTGTAATTTTTTGTGAGCAGAAATTTAAAATTTTGGTAATATACTGTTTGTCAATTTTTATTTATAATTCACATTCCTGTCTTCTCTAAGCTACGTCGTGTTTCCTCTGCTCTGAGTAGCCTTCCGTTGTTGCCTCTGTCAGAAGGACCACTCATCCTTCATGGCCCAACATAAAGCTCACCTCTTTAGGGAACCCTTCCTGCACTTCAACTAGCAACATTCTCGCCTCAGTATCCCCACTTAGTTCATGCTTCTTTGATCATGTGATGATGTAAATGTCTCTTTATGAGTCTTTCTAACCTACCTGATTGGGAGCCCCACGGGGGGATCGTGGGTCTTCTGTATTGTATTCGCTCTTGTACCTTCTCTTATTCCTTTTCTTCACCTCCTAGTCCCCTCTTGTCCCCATTACCACCCTGCTATGTGCCTGGCCCAGCAGTTTCAGTGAGTGCTAACTGATTAGTCAGGGCCTCATTAGTGACCTCTTTGTTCTTTGATAATGTCATAATGGTCGAGAATTATTGATTGATTGTGGATCAGAAGATGTGGGTAGTTTATTTCACAGAACAAAAGTGAGTTTGAAAAATTCTACCAGATTCTACCAAAGTCAGAGCCACTGAAGCTCTTCAGTGAGGATCTATGGAGGACCAAGTGTGATTCTGCTTTGAGAAGGTTAAGGTTGGGCAGTTCTTTGTGCACGGGTGTGCTATGGGGAGGTGGGGAGAGAGGGTGTATGCATGGAATGTAATCTGAACTGTATCTCATCTTTGAGACCTAGCTGACAAAGCCCTGGGCTAGTGATTCGACAAACCTGGGGTCAAGCACGTTTATAGCTATGTGACCTTAAGCAAGTGATTTTATCTCTTTAAGTCTCGATTTCTTTAAGTATAAATCGTATAAACCGAGAACAATAATACTACCCATCTCACTGGTTGTCATTAGAGTTAAAAACTATATATATATATATGACAACCTTGGAAATAGTGAAGTTTCCAGAACACTTTCTGGGCAGCTCCCGTGGGAGATGCTTGTGGGTTACTTGCTCTGTGAGGTTTTACATGAGTGAAGGCTCACTGTGACCTCCAGCTTCAGTGTGTTATCTCCCCTGGGCAGTTAGATATAGTTCTAGAGGTGATAGAGTTGTTGGGGTTGTGGGGGAGTTCACACAGAAGCCCAAGCAAAGCAGAACACCAGGAGTGTTTGCCATTCCATAGAAAGGAATGCCCATCCCAGAATCAGAGGGCCCATTTTTTTCATTTTCTAATCGTCTGCTTTTGCAGTTCTCAAAAGGTTGCCGAGTGGGCTTGTGATAAAGACTTCCATAGCCCATCAATAAATAGGGAGCTGTGGGAGTGGGTTTGGGTCAGAAGTTGGCAGGCCCCTTCATTGCAGACTCAGAGATGGAGGATGGACATGACAGAAAGTGCCCCCAACCACACATCCCTTTAGCAGTTCCCATCTGAATCTAAAGGCAAGAACACCACTGCCCTGAGCAAGCCACTTCTCCCTGAGTCCAATTTTCCCCGTGGTATACTGGAGGTGCAAATAACCCTCTCCCCCATCCTCAGGATCTTCTCAAAATTTAGGGAGAGAATGGGAGTCAGATGCTTTGAAAATTGGTAATAACTGTATAGGCACATGGTGTGAGCTTGCCAGGAGAGGCTACCCTTTGCGTTCCTTTGCTCCTTCATTCATTTATCCATTCCATGTTTATTCAGCACCTAGGTGAGCTACGCACTGGGATTCAAAACAACTCCGCATAGTTGTGTCTAGATGCCGAAGGATTAAGCAGGCAGCGCGGCCCCCTCCCTCTGCTCTCCCGCCCCGCCCCACGGCGTGGGGAAGGCGGGAGGGCGGCGTGGCGGGTGCCCAAGTCGGAACCTGCTCAGCGGCGGCGGCTCCCGGCCCGGCCTTGACTCGCGGCCAGGCCTGGCACGGCCGCCGGCTGTGGAATGTGTGAGCACCATGTGTCACCGCCCCAGACTGTGGGAAAAGGCTGCTCCGCTCACCTCCCAGCAGCTGCCCTGCGCGCGCCCTGGCCGAGCTGGGAAACAGGAGCCGCCTGCCGCCCAGGCCCCAGGGGCACTTCCGAGCGCGCGCGGCAGGCCCGCACCCACGCTCTCCCAGCCCACCCCAGGGACTCGGGAGGGCCTGCCCCTGCCTGGGGCGCGACCCACGGCAGGCAAGCAGCGGGAAGGGGCAGCCCAGCACAGCCCTTTGCTGCCTTTCATATTCTGGGGGGAATGATCTAGTGTCTTTGGTTTAATTAAGTAGGTTAGTCCTGTTAGACGGAACAGTCTTTAAGCATGGACCTCACTCAGAGAAAGGCCTAGAGGGGCCGTGGTTGTAGAAGCAGGAGGGGAGGCCCTCCTCACTGGGCATGTCTGACGTCAGCACCTTCCTGGTCCCCTGCCAGGCGCCCTGAAGTAAGGCTCAGTGAAGGGAGAGTTCTGAACAGGAGGCCCCACTGTGCCCACTTCTCCCAAATCCGAAACAGCATCCTCTGGACCCACAACTCCAGGCCAGCGCCTGGTGTGAGTAGGCATCACATGGTACTCAGAAATCCCCCAGGCCAAGGCCTTCTAAGTCCTGCCTTGTTGGGAGGTTTAGTCAAGGTCTTCCTGCTGCGTGGCTGCAGAGCTACTTCTAGAATCCAAGTCCAGTGCCCCTTCTGCCATACCCCAACACTCTCCTCCTCCTGGGAATCAGGCCCCCCTTCTCAGCAGCCTAGTGTCCCTAATGAGTCCCCTGCTTTAACTAGAGAAGTTGGGGGTGGGGCACATGGGGATGGGGTTAAACCATGTGTCCTGAGACCCCAGGAACTTTGCATAAAGTCAGCCTTATGCTTCCAGAGGTCCTACCCCCGTTACCTCAGACAGTCTTGCCTGGGGTGCACCACCCTACAAGCCTGTCCTGGTGAGTGAAACCTCCACGGCATCCCAGTGCTCTATCAGCATGTTTCCATTTCTGTACCTTGCTCCTGCTTGTCCTTTAGTGTCTGGTGTGTGGTCAGTGTGCAACCGGTCCTCCACTCCTAAAGCATTTGATTTCTGTCCCTTCTTATGGCATTTGTAGCCACCTGTGACTCGTGATCTACATAACCTCTTCTCTCTTCTATAATTTTGTAAGGATGGAGGTTATGTTGCCCTCCTTTCTGTATCCCTCACAAATAATAGTTTGGGGGCTCTGTGTGTGGTATTTGCTCTGTTTATAGCAAATGAATGCTTTTCAAATGCAGTTTATCACTTAGCTCACAATTTCACTTACCAGGCGTGTGACCTTAGGTGAATTACATAACCTCTTTAAGTCTCAGTTTTTTCACCTGTAAAATGGAGATACATTCGATTGGTATTGGGTCTGAAGTGACCTGTGTAGAAGCTGGCACACAGCAGGTGCTCAACCATATGAATATATAAATTAAAATATTCAATGCAAAAATGCTTTTTAGTATACACAAAAAATATGCACATAAATGACAAATATTTTCAATGACTATTTCAGTATGATATATCCATCTCTTTGTTACTTACCTGTTGGTTGGGGAAACTCCTTGTTATATCAGTGTGGAGCATCTTTTGTGTGCTTGACTCTTCCCAGTGTCCTGCTATGGACCACGGTGACTGAGCCAAGGTTGGTTGTAGAAAAGCAAATGTCTGGGTGAGGGTAGGTGTGTACCCCTAAAGGCATTCCACAGCCACACTGGAAAGACTTCCTGTCCTTTAAGGACCACTGTTCCTCCTCTATCAGTGCAGGACCTGTGACCAGCTAAGCACGTCTTGAGCCTCTGTTGTGTGCCATGATCGTGCTGGACCTGTGGGTGATACAGATGATGATGCTCTTACTTGCAAAGAGCCTACTCCTTATTGGAGGAGCAAAACGGGCACACATAGGGGAAATTACTGAGTGAGCAAGATAGAGTATCACTAATTCAGTGTTGTCATATGAGGGAGAGGTGACAAGTGACACAGGGTTCTGAAGAAAGAGAGAGAAGTGATTGTGGGTATATTAGTTTGCTTGAGCTGCCGTAACAAAATATCATAGACTGTGTGACTTAAACAGCAGAAATTTATCTTCCTCATAGTTCTGGAGGCTAGGAAGCCCAAGGTCAAGGTGTTGGTCAATTTATTTTTTGGTGAGAGCTCTCTTCTGCTCTGTCCTCACATGATGGAGAGAGGGGGAGAGGGAGGGAAGCACCCTCTCTTAGGTGTCTTTTCTTATGAGGACACTAACGCTTTTGGGTTAGGGCCCTAACCTTATAATCTCATTTAACCTTAACTACTTCCTTAAAGGCCCTGCCTCCAAATACACTTCATATTAGGGGAGTTAGAGTGTCAACATCTGAATTTGGGGGGTGGCATAATTTGGTTCATAGCAGTGGGGAAAGGGCGTGATCAGTCTAGAAAGATATCTCCTTGGATAGGTGGGCAGAGGGCGTGCCTGGTGAAAACAGCTTGGGCAAAAATGCAGAGGCAGAGGCAAGCGAACAGTGAGGAGCCTGGCATGGCTGGTACCAAAAGTGTGTGCTGGGTGGGAAATAAATCTGAGAATCTTGGGGTAAGGCCAGATGATGGAGGTTTTTGAATGCTGGGTGTTTGGAGGGTTTTAAATGCTGAGTTGGTGCTCGATATGCCTGGAAATAGATGCTGAAGAAGATTTGAGAGTTGGAGGAGTCAATGCTAGTTAAATGACAGGGCAACAGGAAGGCTTTGAAAATGCTTCTTATGAGCGCAAGATATAGGAAACCTAATCCTCGTTTTTAGATGAGAGCGCTGAGGCTGAGAAAGGTCAGGTGACCTGACTAAGATCAACAGCAGGTTAGTGGGCAGCAGGATCAGACGTAGTGCTTGGCTGGCTTCACGGTGGACCACTTTCCATTGTTCACCTTCGCCCCTGAGTACCAGGGGGGAGAGGGGCTCAGGAAGGTCCACATGCTGGGCTTGTGACAAGTAGATTAAAGGGAGGTGAGAACAGAGGCAAAGCAGCTGGAACCTACAGCGACGGTCTAGATGTGACCCCCGACCTGGCTGAGACAGGATCAGCCCACATGAAACTGTTAAGAAGCAGTGGAAAGTGGATTTCAATTGAGTCTTAAAGAGTGAGGAGGATTTGGAATGGATGTGCAGGAATAAAGAAGGGCATTTCATATCTGTTGGGATTTTTTTGGTTGCTGTTATTATAGCTGTTTAAGATGATACTCAGAACCGTAAATTTAAGTTCGTGCTTTAAATTATAACACACCAGATTTGACCAAAATCCAAACAATGTGACAGTACAGACAGAATGGCAGAAACATCTGGAAGATATTAAGTCTCTATAAGCAGCGGTTTTCTGATGTCAAAATTCATGGAGCTGATTTATTGGGGAGCTAACAATTTTCTAGATGAAGAAACTGAGGCTCAGAAAGAATAAAAGCTGCCTAAAGCCACACAGACAGTAAGTGGCAGAGCTGGTCGACCCAAGATCCATCTGGCTCCAATATCTGTCCTCTTTCCACCCCCACGACGCAGACATTGGGTCTGTTTGATGCTTGGATATCAGGTATCCATGTGGTGACTATATTTTCCAAACCCCAGATAGGGACACATGGTCTGACAAGTGTGAAGGCACTTATGGGGACAAGGCTAGAATTTTTAAATTAGGACCATCCCAGCAAATCCGGGACATCTGGTCATCATAGCTATCTAGAGGCTGCCCACACCCTTGGCACGAGGCTGGCTTTTGCCATTTAATACTCTTTCCCATCCTGAATGCCCAAGGTCTATTTTTTAGTTGGAGCATATGCTACAGATAAGTGAGAGACATTTAAAAAGATCAAACAGCTGGAGAGAGATTGCAACGGACATTCTTTTTTAGGGCAGCCTAAGAAAGGGAAGTGGCTGAGGGTCAGAAGAATAACACGCAGGTTCTAAACCTTGGGAGGCGTAAGGCGCTGTGAGTTAAGAGCCGATTAAGGCTGGAAGACCTTTCACCAGTATCAGGAATGTAGCTGTTTCCTTCTCTCTTCCCCTTCCTCCATCTCTTCTCCTTGCTCTTCTCTCTTTTTGAACTCCAAACGCACTCCCTCCCTGCCTCCCACTTGAAAAGAAGCATCTGCAGCTGTGCCTGTGGCAGCTCAGGGAGAAGGCAGCTGGCTTCTGTGAAGTGAAGACAACTTACTAGCTAGTTATGTGACTGCATCAAACCCTATTCTGTAAAATGGGCCCAACAGTAACAGGTTATTGTACGTTGTGGGATCATATGTGAGACTGTCCTGAAAGCTGTAAAGAATTGGACACATGTGCTCAGTTTTGTATTTAGTGGGAATTGGGGTGAATGTCATTTTGGTATTGTTAGGATAAAATGCCAGTCTTTGGAGCATTCACCCCAAGCAGCCTACCAGCAGTAATTCGAGGATTGTGTGTTTGAGGTTGTGCGTTCGTCTCATTTAAGATGGTCAGCTGCCCGCTAATTCACAAATACAGGGAGAAGAAAGGAGAAGTGAGGTGGGTGGTGGTGTGTGTGTGGGGGGGTATGGTGGGGGAGATTTGGCATTTGCTAAAAATCGCATAATCATAAAGTATTAGGGACAGGCTTCAAAGAATGCGTAATTCATCCTCTTCACTTTATAGTTGGGAATACTAAAGTCCAGACAGAAAAAGTTACTTTTCCAAGGTTAATAGCTAGTCAGTGTTCACGCTGGCCATGGTCTTCCAGTCCAGGTCTAAGGCTTACCCTGTCAGGCCGTGCTCAACCTGTATCATACGAACAGCCCTATTCTAGGAGCAGTCAATGAGGCAGAGCGGAAAGGAGATGTGAACTCTAGTGTCAGGGTCTCACAGACTAATTGGGATGGTCATCATCCAACCAGAGAACAGCTCCAACTGTACTGGCTGGGTGTGAGATCCAGGGATACAGCCCAGTGGCCTGTGAGAATTCAGCTACAGTGACAGACATCCAGGCGGGGATGGTTGGGGTAGACTTGAGGAAATAGCTGAAGAGGTGACATGGACAGTTGGAATGATGTAGCATTTCCTTCAGTGATACTTTTGACTCCGACTCTTGTCTAGAGGTGGTTAGTCGGGCTTTTATCAGCATGGCTATTTTGAATGAAAATGTACCAGTACTTTGCTTTCCGTTAAAAGCCCATTAAATTATAAATTGATGGCTCCTAAAACCTCTCTGTGTCAGAGACAGAGAAGCTCACCAGTTAATATCTACTCCTTAATCAGCCCAATGTGCTGAAGGAAGGCCATTCACTAAGTGGTTGGCAAAGCTAATCTGTCATTCCGGTGTTTTAACCTATTGTGCTTTTAAAGCATTATTCTTCCAAAGCATTTCCAAAGTCTCTCTCTGTAGTTCTCTTGAGGAAAACCAGTTAGCAAGCAGTCTTTACTTGCTACATCTAGTTTTTCTTTTCATCCAGAAACTCGGTTGGGAACCTCTGGAAGAAGAGGACCCTGATTTATTCATCTCTGTACCCTTTATAGCACCTCCCATGAGTTCTTGCCCAGGGTTGGCTCTGAGGGAAGTTTGTTGGCTTGAATTAATGATCAACACTGGTGGCGTGTCCAAGTTACCCCCACCATCTTGACTACCAAGCCTCAAGTTGTGAGCAACAAGTTTTGTCGCCTGTGAAACTGCGGTTGTACTAATAATACCTCATATGAATTTCTACTGCAGACAATGTCAACGGATGGTAGGTGTCTCAAGAAAGGGCACTGAGTCTTACTCATCTTGGTATCTTGATGCTTAGCTCAGAGCCTGGTATATAGTAAGTATATAGTAAGTGCTCGACAAATGTATTGGATTATAAAAACATGAAACACATTATCATTAGGCGACTTCTGCCCCTAAACTCAAACTACATATCAAACTACATAAAAAGAGATTTTAAAAAATTGTTTCTTGCTTTGGAAACTGTTCTTTTCTTAAGGTCAGTATTTCTGATCTGATTCCTATAGTTCATACAAGAAATGACAACTTCCCTATTACTTCAAAGTCCCTTTCTCTCACCTAGACAGATTTTTTATTTTATTTTAATGTTTTAAAGCTCAGGTCCATCTTTGATCTATGCAGACAATGTATCTGGGTTGACGAAGTGTTTTCCCAGTTTCCTCATTTATGGAGGCTATAATCTGTCTGTCCCTTCTTTATTCTAGTCCTCAAATAATTTTTTTTTTTTGAGCCAGAATTCATCATGGAAATCTACATTAGAGAACAATTCTGTGTCTTTCTGGGATTTTCATCTTTAGATTATTAAGATAAGTCCCCTTCCGCCCCGTTCTTTGGATGATATCTTTATTTAAGAACGTGATCTTGAGCTGCATATTCATTCATGTGACTACTAACTGATCCAGATGAACTTTACTGGAATGTAAATGCTGTAGCTGGAAGGCGAGATCAAAACCATTCCCTGTACAGAAATGTTAATCTTTCTATTGCCAAGGGGAAACAATTTAACAAGTAAAGTGATTTCATGCATTTTTACATTAAGTAGAATTTTGTGTCCACTTTGTACAGTTGAGATTGTTTACAAGTAACAGGTAAAGGCCAAAGGGCCACAGAATTGCCTGATGTTCTCATTTGGAGAAATCGTGTTCTGACCACAGTATCAACTAATATCACCTACTAGAATTTCATCAACCTGAACTATGTCACCAGAGGTTGAATGAAAAAACATTTCCTTTTGTGTGTGTGTGTGTGTGTGTGTGTGTGTGTCACGCGCGCATGTGCATGCATGTGTTTGTGTGTGTGTGTGGTAGAGTGGTGGGGATTATAGGTTCATGCAAAAGAAAGAAGCTTAAGCTTAATGAACGAAGTATAACAGACTTTTTAAAAAATGAAACAAACTCTAGATTTCTTCTGCATATCAGGAAATTAGTAGATCCTTCCATAAAGAAGAAGTAAATCTTTTTTGACTTATAAGAATGTTTGGACTTTCCCTGTGTACTGATGTCATTGGGTCACATTTAGATGGAGAGTTTTGGAAAGTTTACCTCCCTCTAATAGATGCCAAATCAAGAGGCTAATAGTACATAAAATAGCCTGGGGCCTTTTGGGATTCAAATGGCTCCAGGCTGACCTCTTACCCAGACTTTCAGACTTCTACCACTCCAACTCAACCCAGTCTCTGAGGCCAGGTCTAAAATAGGTTGTTTCCAAAGAACGGGTATTACCCTTGGGTTAAATAAATATTTTGTGTGATCGCTTTCACTTGGCCAATCAATTATTGGATCAGATTGACGTAGAGCCTCTGATTCTTGTAGCACTTTTCTGTCTCTACCCCTGAAGAAAAAAAAACCATCTATTGTCTCAACAGCCCCTCCCTCCGCCCCACACACACCCTTAGAGCATTTTTATCAATAATGAGACATCTTAATTTATTTAAGCAAATTACACAAATAAAGTAAAAAGCTCACATCTGTTTTGAGATGGACTCTGGTAGCACTAGTGTTATTGGATTTTATAAAAGAGAATTCCAGTTACAGTAACTACACGTATAAAAGCACCACTGGGGTGGTTGAAATTGGAGTAGTTCACTAGGTTAGATCAATATTCAAGCCTGGCTCCACATTCACCTGGGGAGCTTTTGAAAAATACCGATGCCTGGGTCACATGTCAGACCAATTAAATCAGAATCTCTGCAGGTGTGGCCTGAGCATCTGCATTTTAAAAAATTCCCCCAGAAGATTCTAATGTGCAGCCAATGTTGAGAATCTCAGAGTTAGATAAATGGAACCAGGGAATCAGGAGAGTAGTGATTAATATTATGTCATGCCCAATAACAGGCTAAAGAACCTGAGCTTTTCATTTAGGATAAATCTTCAGATGTCAGAGCTAGAAAGGACTACAGAGATAATGTCTCATTTTGGAGAGGGGACACTGAGGCTCAAAGCCTTATTAAATTTGGATGGCAAGATAATGTAGGCAGCACTAGCTCTAGAAACCAGCGCCTCTCCCCTTAAAAGTTATATTGTAACTTAAGAGAAAAGATCAGCTACACCTCTATGTCCCTAACCATCCATTTACTTAGAAATATTTATACACTGGAAATGGTTTCTGGTGGTGAAAAGAGCACAGCTTTGCAGCTCTCAGACCTGAATGGTGTGGACATAAAGGCTGCATCATTTATTAACTACTGCTTATTCTCTCTGAGTCTGTCTTCTCATCTATAAAATAAGAATTAAGAATAACTGCTTACCAGTATTATCAAATGAGATGACAAGTCAAACGTGTAGAATGTGCTCGGTAAATTAAATGATAATTATAATTATTAACTGAATTTAAACAATCTTGGGCTTTATGTAGAAATAGCTTCAGAGAGGATAAAAATGTCTTGAAGTCTCTTAGCATGAAATATCTCAATCTTGCAAAGGTTGTTTTTGGTTTCCATTGATTGGAAACACAAATAAACCCCAACTGAAGCACTTAGGAAGGAATGAATGGATTTCCAATCTGTGTTTTCTTGTTTACAAAGGAAAATATGCAATTCAAGGAAAATACAGGTGATTAAACTATTCAGTGCCCCTATTTTTATCATATATAGAAGACTCTAGGCATACAAATGCAAATATTTTAAGTAATAGAAAATGAAGGCTAATTTTCAAGTTTTAAATGGCTTCAGGTTTCCTATGGCGAATGTAGGTTTTTTTCTTCCCGCTGTTTATTGAAAAAGAACTCCAGATCCCACACAGAATTCCAAAACAATTATTAAAAAAATGCTCACATTACCATTTTTAAGAAGCATTTCTTTTTTACTTGGGTCTTTTTGTTTTGTTTTGCAAAAATTGTATCTTCATAGGGAAAGGAAAGCCACCTCCCAGGCTGCAAAATTGTGAAATGAAGATGAGAACAGAGACTAGGCAGGTCTCTGGAGAAGGTGACGCGCCCCTGAGTCCCCCAGCCCTTGCGCCCCCCGGCCGGGCTTGTGCGGACGTGTCTCGGGCGTGACCTCCGAGCAGCTGCGCCACCGGCTCAGCCTCACTGCGGGAGAAACCCGAGCTTCCAACAAAACAGTTCCATCTTTGGCAAGTCCTCTGGTATTTAAGGCGCTGCCGTTGGGGAGAGATGCCGCGTGCCTGAGAGGCCCTGGGAACTCACAGGCCTTGGCTTCACTGGTTTTACATTTCTAAAAGGTCTGAACATCTGCAGAGGAACCTCTAGTCGACGGCAGGGGCTGCGGCTAGGGCGAAAACAGCAAACAGATCTTCAGGGAGGCTGGAGAGAGCCAGGTTCATCCTTCTCCCTGGAGTAGGTCATGGGCTTTGATTTTTCTTCTTTCTATTTTCTTTTCCTTTTCTGTAGATATTGTGTGGTTAGCAGGGGGGCTGAGAATAAACCCTTGGAAGGCAAAATCTCCTTTCGAATATGATTCTCAGCCCCCAAAACTGATAGAAGTGTTCACAATACCGAGCTACCTCTACCTGCTTGAGGTATTGGGGTGCAAAAGAGAAGCTGACCAAAAAAAAAAAAAAAAGGTCTCTTTCTGGGGAAAAAGTTTCCAGGCCACTTAATAGTAGTCAAGATTTATTGAATGTTTACTCAGTGCTAAGCACTTTAATGCAATAACGAACGCATTTAATTCTCACAGCAATCCTATGACTCTTTTGTGGTAGAAATTCTTATTATCCACGATTCATAGGCAACAAAATAGGCAAAGAGAGGTTCAACAATTTGCTCAGAGTCACACAGCTAGTAAGTAAATGGTAGGGCTGGAGTTTAAATTTAGACAGTTGTGCTCCAGATCCCATGTTTGTAGCCACTGTGCTCACTAGATGAAAGATGCTGTCTTCTAGAATTTTCTTCTGGTGTATCGTTTCTCAACAAGGTGGAGATACAAGTTCCGGAAACTTTAAGAGTCAGACATGGCAAGTTAGAACCTTCCTAAATGTTCCGATTTGGTCAGAAAGACCTGGAGACCATGGGGGTGATGTAGCCAATACTCACTGGCAATTGCGTACATGCCATCTGTTTGGGACATGTCCTCATTCTCAGGAAGGGCTGTCTGGAAAACTGAGCTGATGGAAAGGGATAGGATACACAGTGACAGGAGGCGAGGATTGTAGTTAGTCTGCTACAAGTGTTGGTCTGGAAAGAGAAGACAGAGGTTTGAGTGTGGCATGCCACCTGGCAGTCAGGGCAGGGCTTTACCTGAGAGTTGGGGGCGGGGCCTGGTCTCACCTTCGCTGACCCAGGAAGTAGCTGGGCACTCAGAGGCCCCTACTCTGAAGCCTGGGTCTGGCAGGCCAATTTATTGATGGACAAGTTTGGCTAGACTGTCAAGGAGTCAGAATTCGTGTCCCCATCTAGGACATCCCCATCTTGATGTGGGATAAGTCACTTGAGGGTGCTTTTGGGGAGAGGGCAGTGAAAAAGCCAAGGTTCTAGATTTAGAGGCTCATTTCTCTGAAGTGTGGAAGAGCGAGGTGCACTGCCTCCCACATGCACGCACCACAGCAAGTTCACTTCCCACTGGTCTGACTGTCTCTCTGGGCTAATCCTTATTCACGGATTCCACTGCCTTTGTGCTAACAGCTCCTACCGCACCACTTTACATCAACAGAAGTACCCAGAATATGTGTAACTCCAATCAAACAGAAAGAGCCTTTCTCCCAGGGTCCCCTCTCCCGGTACCCACCCTTACAGTGAGGGGCCTACAGAAAGTGTACTCTGACTTCTTCATAGGCCACTGATAGGGCACAGAGCAGTCCTAGAGATATACCCGAGTCATTTGGACTGTACCTAGGTGTTCCCAGGCCAACCCTCAGAATGCAGTATTCCTTCAGATGTGTAAACTGGTATGGTGGGACATGCATAGCTTTTGTGAGTTCCTATATTGCTCTGCCACTGAATTCCTGTGTGACCTTGGGCAAGTTGCTTAATCTTTCCGTGCTTCAGTCTTGTCATCAGCAAAATGGGAATAATACTAATAGCTACTTCAGAGGGTTGTTGTAAGAATTAAAATGAGTTAATAAGTGCGAAATGCCTGGCACATGGTAAGAGCTTAATAAATTTTAGCTCCTGCTTTTACTACTACTACTACAATTATTATTATTATGCAACTCCAGGCAGCTCACTTTACCTCTCTGAATCCCACTGTCCTCCTGTGTAAACTTGGTGTAATACTATATGTTTTGTAGGATTGTTGTGAGAATAAATAGTGTTAATTACTATTGTAAAGTTTGCAGTAAATGGCTATTCCTTATGTGTTACTTTAGCCCAGTTTAAGGGGATGGCTTTATTTTCAAATATGAAGAGGTTTCTTATAAGAGATTCAAAATACAGACCCTAGCCACAGAGGGCACTTGGACACTTTGCTTAACCTCAGTCACATCCTTTTTCCCAGCTGTAAAATGGTATGATAATAACTATCCCTAGGAATCTCAGGGATATTATGAGGGGAAAATGTACAACAATATACAAAGCACTCTGAGCTCCTCTGAAGAGAGACGCACATAAATGGAAGGTGGTATTACAAGGTAGAGTAATCACTAGTTTCTCTCCCCCCTTTTTATTTAATTAGGAGAAAACTAGTAATTAGGAAGCATGGTCTTGTTAAAGCTGTGGCCTGGGAAATCCTTCTCTTGGCACCTAATCAGGACTTGTGACACAGCAAGTTTCTACAAAATGTGGGCAGCAGGGGACCTTCCCCCAGGCTCGGTGACAGCTCTGCAGATTGTGAGGAATTTGCGGTCTGAGGGCCATGGCCTGAGGTGGCTGACTGCAGAGGTGGCTGGGGAGCCTCCCTGGTCTCCTGCTCTGGAGGAAGTCTCCCTCCAGGTCCGCAAGGCGACTCCACCCAGGTCAGTAGCCTTAATCCCTCGGGCCTGAAGTCACCCTGATCTGCAGGTTTCAGCTTGCTGCAGAGATGGATGCAAGCTCTTCCACCATCAGGCTCTCTTGGCCCTACATGGGTGACTGAAGGGCTCTAAATTTCCTCCCACCTGGCCTTTACTCTCTAATTCAGTACCGGGAGGGGAAAATCTGCCTGCTCTCCTTAAAATGGGCCATAGCAGAGTACGTGGTTGGGCCCTATGCTTGCTCCCAACTCTGCCTCTGTTCGTGAAGCATCCCCCAGCTGGAAGACTTTCCTTTCTTTCTACCAGGCCCACTCTGCCCATCCTCCTGGATCTTGCTCAAGGGTTGCCTCTGCTAGGGGGCCTTCCCCAGTCCTCTCATTTCCCATTACTCTCTTCCTCATCCAGACTCTGTAAGCTATAGTGTGGGTTTTGTGATAGTTCCTGACTTATCTTACTTTTGCCTCTCAGCTGCTGGAAGAAAGGGAAGGAAAGTAAGTTAGACAAGTGAAGTACCCAGCCAGAAGTCACAGCCAGAATTGCTAACTTGATCGTGTTGATTTCCTATCCCGTATTGACAAGCAAGTGAGAGAGAGGCTTCTGAAAAACCGCAAGATGGGCAATTCTTTTTAAAAGTATAAATTATTTTAAACAGAAAATATTATAGTAGAGACACCTATGTATCTACCACTCAGATGACCAGATGTTAATGTTTTACCATACTTGCCTGAAATATCTTCTTATGCATTTTTAAAAAGAAATGAGACTTTTAGATACAGCTGAGGCACTCCTCCACACGAGCCACCACTGTCCCCTTCTTCCTTGGGGTCACCACTTCCCTTTATCATTTGATAAGGGGCCTTCGCCTGCATCCATGGAGGGTGTTTAGGAGCTTGGTAGACTGCAGAAGTGTGCGTGAAGTTACACACATGCACATCTTTCTCTCACACACCGCAGCTCTTCAGGAAATCCTCTTGACTCACCTTTCTCCAGGTCTCCACTGCTACCACTGAAATTACGTCCCCCTTTGTTCAAATCCCACAAATGGCTCCTGATATCCCTCAGAGTCAAAGTCAAAGTCCTTGTGACCTACAAGGCCATATGCGATATCTGCCCCCTCAACCGCCTTGTCTCTCTGACCCGCTGAGACTGCCTCCCTCCCTGCCTCCCTCCAGTCTAGCCACCCTGTCCTTGCTTTACCTCAGACACATGGCAAGACCTCGCACTCGGGCTGTTACCTCTGGCTGCTACACTCTTTTTCCAGATACTCACGTGGGGAAACCTCTTACATTCTTCAATGCTTTGTTTACATTTCACTTTTCAACGAGGACAACCTGGCACACTCTATCAAAAATGCAACCTTTATCTCCATTAATCTCTCATCCTTCTCGAATTTTTCTTTTCCCATAGTACTTATTTTTGTCAAATTAGATATTTTATTTATTTCTTACACTTATTATTTATTGCCTCTCTCTTCCTGCTAGAATGGAAGCTTCATGAGAGTAGAAATTTTTGTCTCTTTTGCCCACTGATGTTTGCTTAGTGTCAAGTAGTGCTTGGCACATACGTGTTCCATTGGATGATTAAATAAATAAATGGAATAAAAATATGAGCATTCTGGCTGGAGAAGGTTCAGAACTTTCATCAGATTTTCAAAGGTGTCTGTGACACAAAAAAGGGTAGGAATCATTGACATAATAAATCATCAAAAAGTGTGCTGGAAATTTTTTGCTTGCCAGGTCACTTGCCTAATGAAGGAGAAAATCATGAGGGGGTTTTTCTCCTCCAACTGTGTCTCTCTGGAGAGCTACTGCTGGCAGCTACTGGGACCTCCTTCCCCAGGACTGGCAGTGAGTCTTCCTGGATGCAGCCCTGACCTGACTGAGTTCCAGAGCCAGGAAGGTATTGATGGAGAGCGTGGGCAGGAGCTCTGGCAATGAGCTGGCTCCGAAGAAGCTGTAATTTTCCTTACTCCTTCTGTGTCTGGGGCAGAGGCTAAACTAAACATGGCCACAGCCTCCGGAGCTCCCTTGGGGGAGCTAGGCAAGATGCCCAGAACAACAGGAGCTGCTTCCTGCCTTATGCTCCCAGCCTAGGCGAAGAGTAAGATCAGGAAATCTCAGAGGAGCCCCAGTCAGGGGAAACCAGACATTGTCCAGTGATACAGAGAGAGATAATAGGTAAATGTGGGGAACCTTGAAAACAGAAAGATACCAAAGGTTACCTGGTGATAGTGGGAGTGAATTGGAGGTGAGTCAACCAGCTCTCAGGGCAGTTAAAGGATGAGTGGGTAATTGTGGGTGCAGTCGGCGGGTCACACAGAAAATGAGGAGCAAGTGCCTAATTGGGCCCACAAGCCCGGGATCCCGCCTGTAATTAGCAAATTGCAGGGCTTTGATATTTGCTTTGGTAACAACTTGTGCAGTAAATTGCAGGGAGGAAAACTGCACCCCTAGCCTGGTAGGTGACCTTGTGTCTGTGCTCTTTGAACCATTTTTTCACAAACACAGGTAGGCAGCACACACATGAATATACCCCCGGCATCGAGGGGTGGGTTTGGGGGGAATTTGAACCTTTCTGCAGGTTGATGGCAGCCTACGATACTTTCTGTGTTCCCCTTTACCCCTTGCCAACTCAGGGACAAAGCGGAGGCCTGAACTTGTGGGCCCAATTAGGCACTTGTTCCTCATTTTCTGTGTGACCCGCCGACAGCATCCGCAATTACCCACTCATCTTTTAACTGCACAGAGAGCTGGTTGACTCACCTCCAAGTTTTTGCCAATTCAGGGATGAAGAGGAGGCCTGGTTTCCTGGCATGTGTTCCCACCATTCACACACTGATTCCTATGTTCCCGTAAGCCACGGCCACTGGGGCAGAGTTCCTCTGGCCAGAGATGTGACAGGTGGTGGCCATGGGGAATTCTCATGCAAGTGCTGTAGTAGGGAAAAAGGAGAGACAAAGGAGCTCTATTGCAGTAATGTTGAAATTTTGTCCATGAAGATGGCCTGCGATGGTCCATGATCAGAGACTGGCCTTCACAGCTTTTAGATCTGTGTCCATCTCTACGAGCCTCTGAGAGATTCCAACTAAAGTGCAAACCAGAAGTATAGGAAAATTGCATTGAGATTGTCATGGTAAAACCTTATAAATTGCCCAGTTGCAGAGAGACTGATGAGCGCAGGTAATGAAAAGAGCACTATGTGAAAGTGTTGGGAGTCCTGGGTTTGAATTCAGACTCTCTACTCACTCTTTGTCGGGTCTTGTTCAATTACTTAAATGCTTGAACATCATCTCTGTCATATACTGACCTGTTTTTATTGACTGGTTTTTCTATTGGTCATGGGTGAACATTTTCCTGCTTCTTTATATGTCTAGCAATTTTTTATTAGATAATAGACATTGTGAAGCTGTATCATTAAGTATTTGGACTTTGCTGTCTTCTTTTAAAGAGTGTTAGAATTGTTTTGGCAGGCAGTTAATGTACTCATGAAATAGTTTGATCCCTTTGAGTCCTGTCTTTAAACCTTGCTATGGAGGGTCGAGAGTAACCGTCACTCAGGAATAGTTTAGCCACTTTACTTGAGTGTGACTCCTCTGGGCTTTTCATTGAATGGCTGAAGGGATCACCAAGGACTCTCCACTTTGGTTGGTTGGTGTACATCCATTTCTTCACCTATAAGAGCTTTGGGTTGTTCAGCTTACTACTCTCCAGTAACTTTTTTTGCCTTATTTTGTGGACTTTCGTTTTATACACAAATGGCCTAATACTTAGCAGATACAAGAGAATATCTCAGCAGAGTTATGGTGTTCTTTTTCTGTGTATCTCCCATCCTTTCTGGAATTGTGATCCTCAACTCCTGGCCACCTCAGCTTCTCCAATCGCTAGTGTCTCTCTCCTCTACTTAGCAAAGTTGCCAGATTGTGCTTGTGATTTCCAGGTGGAAATTGCCTTCAAGTGTTAATCCAGGGTTATTTTAAGTCTCCCCTCACTGATTCCTTCTTTCAAGGATCACAGTTTTACACTGCCTATTTCCCAATGTCTTAAAGCAGTTGGAATTCTATCAAGACTAGAAATTGATGTCTTCTAAAGTTAATAAACTTCGGTTTTCCCAAATGTTGAAACAGTATATTTTCTTCACAAGTTAGTTATGATAACTAAATACATAATAGATCTGAAAGCGTATGAAACAATGCATAAAATAAGCAATGAAGCATAAAATAAGAGAAGTTAAAAAATACTAGTTCTATCTTCCATTTCCTTTGATGCCAATGTTTAAATGGATTTGGCATTTACATGAAATTATAGAATTTTAGAGCTACAAGGGATTCACCTCAGAATAGATGGGTCCAAATGTCCCATTTTACAGATGAACAGACTGGTGGTTAGTGAGAGGAAGAGATTTTCCCAAGACCTCATGGCTGGTTAGTAGAAGATTGAGACTGGCACTTATTTGGCTCACATTTATTGAATATTTATTAAGTTCAAAACACTAAACTGACTGCTATATTGCTTCTATATAACGTCCTGGTTTGTAGAAATGTTTAAAAATTGATTTGGGAACATTATGGTAGGTTCAATAAATCAGCATATAATTTTGGGCATCTCAAGGGAGAGGGGGTAGATCTGACTGACATTAATTGGAGCAGCCTATATTGTCCAATGCGAAAATGCTAAACACTTCCAGCATTCAGCTCCCATGATATTCCATTATAGCACTTCAGACATATGAACATGCCGGGTAGTTATTGTGGTTTTTTATGGCTCTGTCAGTCATGGTTGTAGGGAAACTAAGGATTTACTCTGCATGCAGCCATTCCAGGGACTCAGTGCAAAAATGGATGATAAAACTTTAAGGAAAGAGATCATCAGTACGTTGGACAGTAACATCAGAATTGAAGCCTACAGTGTGGCCTTGGGAGATGCTGGCTTCACTGGCAGTGCCCTATGGAGCCTAACCTCAGCTCTAAATCTTCAGTGTGGTGAGCAACTAGGCGCTATTTCTTGGGCTCCTGAACCCTGCTTGATTTGCACAGTGCTCAAATCAGCCAAATCTTTCCATGCTGGCCTCTTCCCTTTTTCTCAGTTCCAAGGGTCCAACATCTTGGAGTAGGCGGAACCCTTCACTCAGCTCTTTACTAATGACTGTGGTGCTGAGTGCAGAGCTCTGCCGACCAAGCAAAGCGGGAAGCAGGGAGTGCTGTCGAAAAGCAGAGATTTCAGCTGTGCCAGATCCCTCCTTTCCTTATTCCCTCCCTGGCACACCCTAGGTCACAAATGCTTTGTCCTGGCAAAGCAGCTGCAGCTACAGTCTCAGATTCAGAGAAAGCCTGCAGGCCCTGACTTCCCTTCTTTGCTTCTAACTCAAACTGAATGTTGCACTTTTACATACCCTACCATCGAGGGGTTGGGTCTAAGTTCCTTCCCCTTGAATCAAGGTGCTCTTGTGACCACTTTGACAAGAAGTTTGGCAGACATGACCCTATGTGACTCCAAAACTAGGTCATAAGAAGCCATGTAGTTTCTAGCTTGTTCACTGGAGACTTGGTTCTCTGATTAATTGTCCCCACTGAGCCTTCCAGCCATGTCCACCATGAGCTTGACATGTGAGTGAAGCCATCTCAGACCCTTCTGACCCGCCCATCTGCCACCTGAATACCTCCAAGTAACTGTAGCTGATGCAACATGGAACAAAATTGCTAAGCCAATCCCAGCCCAAATTCCTGACTCACACAAATTATGAAATATAATAAAATGGTTGTTTTAATCCACTAAATTTTGGGATGGTTCGATATAAAACAATAAGTAACTAGAACATTAGACATAAATAAAAGAAATTCTGCTGACAGCTTTTGATAAATTGAGGCCGATTTCATGTGATTTATTCCATCCATCTGCTCCTGACCATGATAATTTCATTTTGCTTAAAAGTTGGATCAAGTTACCCTCTGACCAAACCAAAACTTCACCTGGGTTCATGGATAATTCTCTGAGCCACAGCAAGGCTTTTAAGCTTCCAGACTCTGGTTTGGTTGTCAGTAAACTTCTACATCCAGCCGCACACTCCACTTATTCCAATACGACGGCTATGTGCTACCTTAATCCAAACTATTTGCCAAAATGGCCATGAATTGGAATGGTGGCTTCAAAACCCATTTTCTTTTCTTTTCTTTTTCTTTTTTTAATGTCAGTTTATTTTTTTTTCATACTGTATATACTTAATTTTTTTAAACATTTTATTTTATTAGCCCTTCCCCTCCCCCTCTCCCTTCTAGTAACCACTAGTCCATTGTCCATGTCCATGAGTCTCTGTTTGTTTGTCCTGTTCATTTGTTGCTTTTAGGTTTATATCCTACATATGTGATATCATGTGATTTTCAATCTTTTCTGTTTGGCTTATTTCGCTTAGTATGATTATTTCAAGGTCCATCCATGTTATTGCAAATGGCAGTATTTCATCTCTTCTTATGGCTGATAATATTCCATTATACATATGTACCACAGCTTCTTTAGCCAATCATCTATCGTGGGACACTTCAGTTGCTTCCATGTCCTGGCCCCTGTTCAAAACCCATTTTCTATGAATCTGGATAAACAATGTAGAGACAACATTTTCTCAGCATCTCCACATAGAGAGAGGGTACCTCCCTATTTCTTGGCCTGCACCTACTCTCACATGTGGAGTACAGGAATCCCACATGGCTACTTTTCTCCACTGTAACAATCATTCCTTATTTCACATGGAGAGCTGGGACTGAGACATTTTAAAATGAATAAGAAGTCAATGAGAATTGAGTGAGACCAAGTCATCAGCTTATTTGTCAGCCTTGATTTGGAGTTCCCAGTGTCCTGAGTGGGGTGAGTATAGGAAGGAGTAAGAGTTGGCTGTATCCCCAAGATCCAGCGACTTTTCTCAGCATGCTAACAGAACGGGTGTGGACTTGGAGTCAGAGGGATGTAAGTTCAGACCTGAGCACTATCCCACACTTGCTATGTGATCTTAGACAGTTATTTAATTTTTTCGAGTCTTAGTTTTCTCACTAGTCAAAAGGATACAGTTTTAATCAATTTCTCAAAAATGAGGCTGCTTTAGTTTGGATTTGGCCGGAAGCAGACCCTTAGACAAGGATACAAGTGCAAATGATCTATCTGAGAAGGAGAAGGAGCACAAGTAGAGACGGGGGCAGTGATATCGGGAAGGGAAGGCAACCAGGTAAGTGTTCGCTGTCAAGCCAGTTACCTCTGTGGGCAACTGCACCTTAATCCCAACAGAGACACTCTTGAAAAGTTCTAAAACACATGCCTCAAAAATTATCTTCCTTGAAGGGTATTTAAACACCAACTCCTCTCAGTCATTGGCTGAAGGCTGCTCCCAGAGAGTGCTAATTTCTCGGCTCATCTGGATTGATCCTGGTTCTGGAAAAAGTCATCAGGCCTAGAGATGCAGATATTGGTAATTGGAAGTTTTCTGGAGCATACCAAAAAGGTGAGTTGCAGGTCACAGGTAGCATTCAGCCTCTATTAGAGAGGATTGAAATGTGCAAAAAGCTAGGATACAGCAGGCACCCCAAGCAATGCTAGCGCATTTCTCCTCTTCCCTGTCTTCATCACCTCAGCCCACAGTGACCTCTGCCTAATGAGACTTTAGAGCTACAATGACTCTCCAAGGGAAGAAGAAAGAAGAATATATTCCGGGGAAAAACAGTTTTCCAGTTCCCTTTTACTCTCTGCAATTATTGGGAAACAAACAAATCCTGCTGTGTGTTATTTCATATTTAGACATTGGTGTTAACCATTAGGTAGGTTGTGGGGGCATTGAGTAATTTATGGAAGGTATTCTCTATTGATTTAAATGTGTTAATTCTCATCGTAACTCTATGAAGGAAATTCTGTTATTTCCATTTTACAAATGAGGAAATTAGGTACACCCTGCCCAAGGTCACACAACTGCTAAATGGCAAAGCCAGGATTTAACTGGATTGTCTGCTCCAGTAGCCATAAGAATGAATGCACATAACACTGTTTTCTAAATTAACTGTAGAGCAGCATAGTGTCTGTGTCTTGAATCATTTTTCCCTTTTAGCACCAGTGTTCAGTGAAGCAAATTCTTGTATGTGGTCATTTGGAAATTGGTACCGATGAATCTAATATTATTGCTTTCTGTATCCTTTCTCCTATATTGCTAAAATGTCCATTGTAATGAGAAGTTCACCGAAGTGCTTAGCTGGATGCAGATTGATTTCCCAGTGTCGTATTTGCTCTGAAGACTATGATTCTTGGGGAACAGAGGATTTGGTAAGTGCGTCAGAACCTGAAGGGGGAGTCAGGAGGCATGGGTTTCTGTGCAGCTGGAGACTCACTTGGGGGATGAGGTGGTTTGAACAGTAAGATGACCAACTGTCACAGTTTCCCAGGACCGAGGGGTTTCCTGTGATGTGGGACTTTCAGTGCTAAAAGTAAGGTAGTCCTGGAAAAATTGAGATGATTGGTTACCCTAACTTATATGCCAAAGTCTTAAATAAAGATATTTAATAAGGAGATTCTGGTTTTTAACCAGAAAACAAGAAGGAAGAGCTCTATAGATTTTCAAAGTGTTGAGAAGACAGCTTCCAGAGGTATCTCAAAAGTCAAGTTTCTGAGACTGAAGAAAGTTACAGTAGAAGGAAATTTGAGCCAAAAGACCCAGAGTCCTACTTATGACACTTTTTTTAAAATCAGATTTATCGGGGTGACATTGGTTAATAAAATTATATATTATTCAAGTGTACGATTCAATAATATGTCATATGCATATTACATTGTGAACTTTACGTTGTGTAACTTGGGAAATTATTCTAACTTCTCTGAATTTCAGTTTGTTACCTGAGGAACGGAAATGATAGCCCATCTGGTCTTACTTACAGGGGTTGTGTCTGCCATCAAGCGATATAATGGAATTGGAAAGTTTATGCATCTGCAGATGCTCACCACATTCCTACAAGATGACTAAGAGCTGCAATGAACAATCATCATGGAATACAGTAAGTTTAGGTCATCTTGATGAATAAGTAGGAGGTCAGCCTCATGAGGAAATATATCTCCACACACAACTCTAATACCATGTAGAACAAGTCATAGAATCCGGTGAACTGATGAACCAACCATGGATCAGCTGATACCAGAGAATACATCAATCCCTTTCGAGGTCTCCAAGATTCAATATTTGTTCCCAGAAACTCGGAGGGAACTATATGGATTAAAATGAAATCCATGTCATTAGAACTCTTATATCCCGCAAGAATCTGTAATAACCTGCTTAGTCTCCTCCCTCCGCCTCCCTCTATCACTGCTCCTGTGACCTAGGTCCGCTGCCTGAAAGCCAGGACTGTGATGTCACCTGCAGCCCATTTCCCTCCCTTTGGGGCTTGGTGGCCCTATTTATTACTTTAGATGCATGCACTGGTCGTGCTTCCTTGTGCTAACATCTGCTGTGATCTCAGCTAAAGTCCAGACTTGGCTCTAGACCCAGCCTCTCCCATCTGCCTTTTCCAGAACCAGAGCTATGGATGTGAATGAAGCCTTGGAGCCTGGGATCACATGACTTGGGCTCCAATACATTTCTGTGTATCCAAGTCTCCTCTTCTGAAGGAGTCCCGGGATTGGCTGCTAGAGGACATACAGAGATAAGGTTTGTGTGACTGTTCTGCAGAACATTGTGGGGCTTCCAGATTTAGTGGCTCTCAATCTTGGGCATGCAGAAGGGCTGCCCAGAGACCATGTTAAGGTGCAGTTTCCGCATCCTATACCCAGAGTTTCTGATTCAAAACAGGAAAAGAATCTGGGGTTTTAAATAAGCTACTGGTACCTGTGATACCTGCGCTCTATGAGTTATGCTTTATGGAACTACTGCTGGGAACTGGGGCACTTTAGCTAGAGATATTCAAGTTAAGCTAGAAATATAGAAATTAGTTTAGAGATTGAGAATGTGATATTTAAAAAGTAACTTAGTCTTTGGTGCTTTGCCTCAGGGTACTGTTGTTGGCTGAGGTAGTCATTGTTTACAATTGAAACATAATTTGGGTGTTTTCCAATTTCTGACTGGATGTTGGTAAAATGGAAAATTGACTCAAGATCTTGGACACCTTTGCAAACATTAACTCTTCTGTCCTCCTGACATTCTGGAAAGTGAGACGCAGAGATTATCGTACCCATTTTATAAATGGGAAACTCAGCCAAAGCTTTAAAAACCCATACATGTGCATTATTTTACTATTTCAAAGCACTTGGATGCACATTCCCTTACTTGACCTCCACAAGAGACTGTGTTGCAGGTAATGTCATTGTCTCTGTTTTATAAGGGAAGGAGTCTGGGCTCAAAGAAGTTATGGGGCCTGCTCAAGGTCATAGCGTGAATAAGTGATGACACCAGGACCCACTAGCTGCTCTGGCTCCTGACATCACTCTTTTCAATATATCCAACTACTCCTCCAGAGAAGACAGCAGTACAACTGAGATTGGAGCCAAGAGACCCTGACTGTTGGGGAAACAAATGGTTTTTCCAGGTCTGTGGACAACTCTGCTCCCAAGATTTAAGATCCACCGTGACAGTTTGCTGGATCCACCCACTATATCATCTCCCAAGCAGGGAAAAATGTAAAGATTCCTTTAGGATTTCCCCAATGAAACAAGGACAGACGGCAACTTAATTTAAAAGAAATGTAGAAAAAAATAGAAGATAAAAGTGACAAACAGACATGGATGTGTTCTGCAGACATGACCTCCCAACTGTGCACCCGCCTCCTGTCACAGCTTTTTTTCTATGTCTGACACCCTTGTCTCACCTCCTTTGAGGCACCCAGGGAGGTGAGATAGTGTGCATGACAGTTGTTGGAATTTATGGGGCCAATGCAGCCCCTCTTCCCACCCTTCTGGTAGGAAGGGGAAGCATGATCCATTTCCTCCTGGGTAAACATTTTCACAGGAAGCATTTATCAAATGTCAGCAGGGGCAGTGGAGGGGTCTGGGATCAGTGAGACAGGATCTGCTTCTCTGCTACTCCCTGGGCAAAGGCTGTGGGGTTTCTCCGGCACATTCACACCCTCTCTGTCTCCTGTCTCACCTTCTCTCAACTAGTTGAGCTGAGGGAGCAGAGGACGGATACTAGAACACCCCAAGTGCACTCCACCTTTCCTAATAAATGGAGTTTCTGTCAGACTGGGCACCTCTAATGAAGCTGATTGCCCAGACCTTCCAAAAGAAATGCTGATAAGGAAATGTCTGGAAAAGCCTCACGCAGATAAACTTCCATTACTCCTCATGTGCTGGACTCTGATGGTCTTGGACTCTGAAGCCATCTCTCCTGCCCTAGCTGGCTACCTGTGACTCAGAATTGACTCTTTCCAGGTTGAAGAGGCCTGGCCCAGTACGACCACTGATTCAGGGGTATCTCCTGGATTTTCAGACTCTAGCCCCCATGTACCGATGTAGAGGGAAGAAGCCTTCCCTCACCGCATCTGCTTTTACCTCATGGTGCCCATAGCCTGTCATCTTTTCTTTTTTGAGAAGCAGGATGAAGTAGTTCATAAACCAGAGGGATCAGAATCTCAACTCTTCTGGATATTAACTGTAGGACCTTAGGCAAGTTACTGCACCTTCCTGTGCTCAGTTTCCTTAT
>NW_011888795.1:1794659-1812269 GCF_000151845.1 Pteropus vampyrus
CCATCCACCCAGGCTGGTAAAGCTGATCTTTGGAGCCAGAGCCCTTCGAGTTGGTCCCTCGGCCTCAGCTGAGGTCTTGTCGGCACTTGCCAGGATTCTGCAGTAGCATGCTTAGAGGTCCCTGCTTCCATAGGATGGCCTCTAACCATCTTTGATAATCGCATCTTCTAAACAGAGTATCTTTTCTAAAGCCTAGACCTGATCGTGCTCTGCTCCTGCTTAAAAACCTTCAATAGTTATCCTGCCTCTTAGAAGACCAACTCAAACTCCTTCACTTGTTCTTCTAGGCTCTTTAGGATCCATCCTGCTCCTTTGGCCTCCCCAGCCTCCTTCCTTGCTGGCCAGCCTCGCTCGTGCTTCCTGTGTGTGAGATACTGAATTTCTTATAGTTCCCCAAATGTTCTGAGTTGCCCCTCATAGCTTTGTGTACATATGAGCTCTGGAGACAGACTTCTTTGGATTTAAAACTCAGACTCACCACTTAATTAATTGTGTAATTGAGAAAAGCTTCTTAACTTCACTCTGCCTCAGCTTCCTATCTGTGAAAGAGGGATAATAATAGGGCCAATCTTGTGGGGATGTTTTGCAGATTCGATGGCTAAATATAGTAATGATTAGCCCTCGGCTTGGTACGTAGTAGGTGCTCAATAAATATTGTGGTTGTTCCCATTGCAGGAACGACTTTCTCTGTTCAGTGGATCCATACACACTCTCTCAGGCCCCTTCTCCTGGCCGCTTCTGGGAAGCTTGCCTATCTGGGATGAGTACTCCCTCCCTCTCTCCTGCATTCAGAGATGCCTTGTACATGTCTTTCCCGCACTCCTCACACTGTAATTATCTGCCTAAATTGAACTCCTCACCATAGTTGGAGCTCCTTTGGGACAGTCTTGTCACTTTTGAGAGTCAGGTCCATGTCTGAGTCACTGTGGTTCTTGGCAGGCTCAGCATGGCCCTGACATAGTACACTCTACTACAAGTTTGTGAAGGGAAAGCGTGGCATACAGGGCTGGCACTCAGGGCCTTGTCTGTGGCACAGCCACTGACGTGTAAGGTGACTGACCACATATACCTCTCTACTCCCTTGTTTCCCCAGAAATAAAATGGACGGCTGTCCTCCCTGGTCTGACAGGTGTCTCAAAGATCACAGTGCCTACGGGACCACGCAGGCACAACTCTGGAAGGTATGACAAGATTTGGAAATGAAACGCTTAGTCAATATCCTGTCATAGGACGTTAGCAGGTTAATCTGAGCAGATTTTCTGGGAAGTAATAAAGCTCCACTATCAGGCCCCTCATCTGCGTAGGCTCTTTCCAAGGCCCTGTGCTTTGTGTTATACTTGTCTTTTTGTATTCTTTTTCTTAAAGATACCCTCCAACTGTACAAGCTTCAGAACCTCCAAATCCAGGTTAATAACCCCTGTAGTTAATCCTTCTCTGCTTCTGATACTCCCAGTCAGGGAGGAGACCAGGAGCCAGCCCCTGTCACACTGTGCCCTCTCCTGGCTCCCAACACTCACCTGTATCTGAAGGGCAGCTGTGGGAGTTGCCTATGATGGTAAAATCCAGGCAGGACACTTGCTATTGCCCATGCCCACTGCTCCTTCCATCAGGTTTCTTGGGTTCTCAAACCTCCCTGTTGGTTTTGGCTCTGAATCATGCCCTACCCCACCCCAAGTATCCCCCACCCCACCCCATCTCATTTTGGGCCAGCCTTCTTGAGTGAAGGCTCGCTTGGACTTTGAGCATTTGAGCCTCTCCCAGGGCATGGTTTCCGGCTTCATAAACCACAGCCACAGTAAACGCTCCTTGCCCCTAACTCGCACTGCGGGCCCATGGGTCCAAAAGGCCAACCTGCCCCTTGACCAGTTCCCATGTGTGGGAAGGGAGTGTAGGGGGTGGTGGGGCACTGTTAGACACATTCAAACCATTTCCTTAGGGAGGAAATGTCATTTTCATAAATACGCTATTTGAAGGCTGCCTATACACACCCCACAGGGTGCAGTTGTCAATCCTGGTTGCACTTTTGAATCACTCAGGGAGCTTTAAAATTGTAAACTGATGCCTGGGTCCCACTTCAGAGATTACCGTTTTAATTGGTGTGGGATGCAGACTATGTACAGGGACTTTTTAAAGTTCCCAGATGATTCCAACATGCAGCCAAGCTTGAGAACAACTGCTTTAGGGAACATTCTGTAAACACGAAGGCAGATGAAAAGTGAGGATTTGGAGCAAAATGAGTTTTAGCATGAGTGACATAACAACGCTTGATTCCTTTGCCTCCCTGATTTGACTTGAAGAGAGACACCATAGCCTTTCCTTCCTTCAGCTGACAGGGCGGGAAATGGGCCCAGAGTTCTGGATGCTGGGTGAGGGTCACACGAGCTCAGCCCACCCGCCACCCCGAGGACGGTATGAGTTTAAGGGCAGAAACAGTGACTTTTAGGGGAGCAAGTCCAAGTCATCTTGATTCGGGTGCTAGGCCTGAATCAGAGGTCATGGTCTTCCCGGGTGCTTGAGACAAGGATTCAGCGTTCACATTGCAGCCGAACCCCTGGGGCTGCCCATGCCCGTCCCTCCTCCTCACTCTTGGGCTCGGAGAATTGCAGCGTCATTATCTTGGCTGTTTAGCTCTAAAACTCACGCACCTTGGACTCTGCCTCAACTTCCCTCCAAATTCAGATAATCACCACATTCTATACTCTTCCACCAATCAGTCTCGAGAATGCCCTTCCTCCCCGATGCCACTGTCCACGTCCTCCTCGTGACCTCCCTTGCTTCTTCTGCTTGAAGCCCCTGAATTAGCTTCCAGGCTGCTCTGGACTTCCTGTTTTCTCTCTCTACACTAGATCAATGTTCCTGTCTCAGTAAGAACATTTTTTTCTCTCTGTTTCTTTCTCTCTCACACCGTTTTCATGTGATCCAAAAGCCAAAACCTTCTGTGATTTTCCTTGGCTTAACACAGTGGTTCTTAAAGTGTCTTCTGAGGACCAGCAGCGTCAGCATCACCTGGGAACTTGTTAGAAATGCAAGTTCTCAGGCCTCAACCCAGACCCACCGAATAGGAGCTCTGCGGGTGGATCTAGTAACCTGTTTTAACAAGCCCGCCAGGTGATTCTGATGTCTGGCCTGGACAATTCAGTCCATGCTCCTGTGTGTGGCATTCATAGTTCCCACACTCTAGTCCTAATTTGTCTAATTCTCAACTGTCACATCTCTCACATATCCCTTCCCAATGGACCCGGGCCATGCTGTTTCCTCCGGTGGAAAGCCTTTCACCAGTTCCATATAACCAAGTCCTTTTCTCCTTCAGATCTAGCTCAAATATCATTTCTTTTGATAAATCCCAAGATTTCTCCTACAGGAACATTATTCCTTTCCTTGACCTCCATAGCATTATTTTTTTCCTCTCTCTCTCTCTCCCCTGAGTTTTGCCTTGAAAGCAGGACTTCTCTCAATCATGACTACATATTAAAATCACTCAAAGAACTTTAAAAAATATGTATATCCAGGCTATACTTCAGAGCAATTAAATCAGAACTTTAGGATGGAGCCTGTCGTCATACATTTTTTAAAATTTCCCCAGATAATTTAAAGTGTACCTGAAATTAAGACCCTCTTTTCTAAAGCAACCAGAGGGAAAACCACGATGGAAGGAGGTATCAATTTAAAGTTAGGAGACCCTAGTTCTGCTCAGGACTCTATCCCACCTGGCTATTTAATTTTGGGCAAGTCATGTCCCCTCCATCTCGGCTTCTGTCTCCCAAACTGCCAAAAGGGGCATTGTTTTAGATCAGTGACTCTTGAAGTTGGCTGATGCTTGGATCCTACCCCTAGAGCTTTCTTAATCTTAAGAATCGATCTAGGGGCTTAGATTCTAATGTGCAGCCAGGGTTGTGAAACACTCTCTTAGATCTCATCCAAGGGCCCATGAAACTGTTTCCAATGGTTTACTTTTAGGAACAAGGATGTCTGCCTCTTCAAATTCTTGGACTTCTCTGCCATGGCACCTATTACCCTTTCTTCCCCCCTGAGGATGAACCCCACGCCTGGTGTCAATAATGAAGGGCAAGTGAAGTTTCCTTATCTGAAAGCAGGAGAGCCAAGGATATTTTCAGCCTACAGCAGAAGACTATGTTGGGTGTGATTGGCTGTTGTGGCTGGAGGTGGATTAAGAATCAGATGGACATCCTCACCAGAGGCCTGGCAGGGACTATCCTTCATCAACCTCAAAGCCTCGCCTCATGCCCCTCTCAGTTCCAAAAAAATCTTTGTCATACCAGCACAGACAGAGAGATAGGTTTTCTTCACGATCAGGTCAGGGTCTTATTTAAAGGCAAGTATAAAAAGACAACTCATTAAGTAGCCGAACGCAAGTTCACCAAGGGCAGTTGAGGTCCGAAACTGAATGAGAAGTCAGGCTCCAGCTTGAGGAAGGCGAAGTGACCCAGCTGAGAGAGGGGCGGGGTGGGCAGAGGAAACAGTGTGCTTACTTAGGGGGTGGGGGCTGGGAAGGGAAGTGAGTGCTTACATAAGTGCCTCTCTGATGGAGGTGTTAGGGTCCCCAGAGACACCCAGCAGTCATTCACAATGAGCCCCTCTGTTTATCCACACATCAAGCTGTTCCCCTGCAAAGGGAATTGGCCCAAGTGCAAGGGAGCTGGGAGCAGAGCCCCTCCACTGCAAGGCCAGGAGAGTGGAGAAGGTGAAGATGGGAGACACTCCCTGAAATCTTCATGGCCTTCCCTCTCTCCAGGCAAGGAAGCAGGCTATGCAATGTATCCTTTGCTAACTCTCTGCTGTGTTCTTCCACACCCTTTCCCACACCAATTCCTCTCCTGAAGACAGGCTGGTTCCTAAGTCCAGCTGCCACCAGGAGGGAGGGGGTGTGTTTTGCCAGGAGAGGTGATGGTGGCCTAGAGAGACCCGAGTTGTTTTGCAGGTGGGAAAGCCGTCCTGGAGGTGCGGTGTCTGGCCCAGGCCAGACCAGGGAGCCAGGACAGAGGTCAGGCTGTCTGTTTGGAGCTTAGAGCACTAGACCATGCTTCCTGATGACTTTACAGTCTAAATCATTGAGGAAGAACACGTACATGGAAAAGCAGCTTTGTTTTGACTTCTTGACACTGGCTGGAACCAGCTCTCCCTGCAGGGGGTGGGGGTGGGAGGAGATGGGGATGTCACAGGGCAGTGGGTTTGACGTGTTCCCATTCCAGGCCGTCCTGCCAGGTGTCTGCTGAAGGCTGAGGTGGGTAGCTCCCTCAGATTAAGACTCGTGGGGTTGCTTCAGGTACTCTGAAAGATTTTGGACTTGAATGTTTGTCAAATAAAGCTTCCTGGTCCCTGGAAAGAGAGAAGTCATAAAAGTCACGCAACTCATGGCTTTGGAGGAACTGGATCTCCTTTGGTTACTTCTGAGGTAAATGGATCCGATCAGTCTGAATCCATTTCCTTGGCACAGGCTGGGATCGGCAGAAAGGAGGGGAGGGACAGCTGGGTATGGCATCCGAGGTTTGGTGTACCCCAAGCACTCCATGCAAATAGAAAAAGGCCAAGGGAGTCTTTTCAGACCCTTACATTGTAAAGTAGTCAGATAATCCCCAAATTGGAAGGGAGCTTAGGTCAGTTTAGTATCTGTCTACCTCAGATGGCCCTACCTGCCAGTTTCCAGATGAGGAGACTGAGGCCCTGGGAGGCTTGGCGACAGGCTCTCCAGAGAGCTGTCGGCAGTCAAGCCTAGAGTATCCTTGCCAGTGTGCGGCCCCAGGCACTCTCCTCGGCTCTCTGGATGCTCTCCTCCTCAGGACTCGACTTTGGCCTGCTCATAACATCCCTGCGCCTTGGGAGGGCTAAACCTGGCTCTGTGATTTTTGGCAAATCTCTTAACCATGCTATCACTCAATCCAAACCAGCTGGGAAGCCAGGCATGACCCAGGCTCCTGGGAAACCAGCTGTGGCACCTAACTGGCCCTTCTCTGCCAAATCCTCCACAGCCTTAGAAAGAAGTACTGACTGGGGAGGAAGATTGGGAAGAGTTTGACATGGCTTAACAATACCCTGATAGTCTTGGCCTACGCAACCTCTCACCCCACCCTACTCCGCCAAGGGGAAAAAAAACACTAGAAAAAATGTAAAGAAACATCCTAAACGACGAGCCTTCGCAAGATCTTCATTGGTTCCTTCCCACACTAATTCACAGGATTTGTTTTAAGAAAAAAACAAAAAGGAGGAAAAGGTTTGAAATGAGGCCAGACATAGTGACTGCCTCCAGAGAGAACCAGCCAAGAAACAAATGCCAACCGCATCAATTAAGACTGCCCACGAAACCCATTGAAAGACTCAGTTTAAAATGTTATTTTTTCTCCCCCAGAGCATTTTACAACTGGCAGACCCCTAGGTTCTAGCTCACCCTAAAAGGGGAAAAAGTAGGTTCAGGGAAGGGAGAGGTGTTGTCCAAGGTCAAGCATCAGGGTGATAGTAGCAGCAGGGTCAAGAGAAACTCGGCTCTTTCCTGCCTGTCTAGGACTCAACTCCATCACACGGGCTGTTTGCACAGGTGAAGATTAAGGTCCAAGGTCACATCTTTGTGTTGCTCAGCAGCCACTGATGTCAGCCTGCCAGATGAATGCATGAGCCAGACCCCTGGCCTGATTCTGGGCTAATAATGAACTTCTTTGATTGGTGGATCACACTACCTTTTGAGCTCTTGTGGGGAGGTTAGGGGAAAACACACATCCTGAGATGTGGATACAATTCTAAGACTCTTCTAGAGCCACCCGAAAGGATATGAACAAGGAAGAGAGAGAGTTTGTATGATTAGCTCTGCAACCTGAGGCTCTGTTTAGCATCCCTGAGATGCCCCTTCTTAACAATGGAGTTCAGGCTGCTGGTGAGCAGACTTGGCAGAACACCTGGGAACTGACAGGTGCACCAGGATGGGATTTATGCTAGGGAGAGACGCAAGATCTATCTGACGGAAGGAGCAAAGTCCAGTGAATGCATAGAGGTGATGGGGCCGCTTTGCTAGGTGGTCAGCACAGGGGTGGTTCTAGCAAGGGAGACAGGCCTCAGCTGTGGAGGAGGAGGTCACAGGCTCAAGAAGGTAGGCAGGTCGGGGTTCCCCTGTCCAACGCAGCAAGTGACCAACTGTGTCGGAGCCACAGAGCTTAGAGGATAAGAAGACAGGCTTAGCAATCAGACCGAACGCTCTGACTCAACCTTTTTCTAGCAGTGTGCACATGAGGCAAGATACTTAACTCCTCTGAGCCTCATTAGTAGGGGTGGGGCTTAGAATACCTACCTCACAGGTCAGTATGACACATGTCAAATGTTTACCACAGGGCCTGGAATTCAATATAGAATTATTATTATTACTTTTTTTCTTTCAGGGATTATGACCAGATCTCATGCAGTTGCTGGTTTATAAGCCAAACATCTTTCTTTTGGCACCCAGGAAAGATAAAATAGAGGGATAACAGAGGGCTATAGTGCCTTTTTGTGGGACATCTCCTGTCTAAGTGTTACTTTTTACTTCAGCTAGAGTATGTATGTGCAATAAGGTGAGGAGGACTGTGGCTACGTGATCTCCTACATATGCTTCCGAAGCACAAAGAAAGGTTTCTTCTTCCTTAGGATGTGGACTAGAAATAGATGAGATCTCTCTGTTCCTTACTCTTACTCAGGCCATTCTTACTCCCAAATCCCTCCCACACTGTGACATTTTCTTCAGGTTCCTTATAGTTGGCCTCACAGCTTAGATAGCTAAAGTTAGGTGTGGTTCAGGCCTTGCTTGGCTGAACATGACCTACCTACCATTTGCCTCTGGGAGCTGCCGGGATCTTGGTACTTCTTATCTGGAGCCTCCTTCTCTCTGAGGACGTGGGCTTGCTGGGCCTGTGTGGCTCCGCTGGGGGAATTCTGGACCTCATAGAGGCCTGAAGACCTTTCCTTAGCCTTTAGGTTACATTGTGCCCAAAGGTTCTGATTTGCATGAGGTTTAGGAAAATGCTGCATTTATAGGCAGCCCTGGAAAAGAGCTGAGAATCTTCATCAGATCTGGAGGCTGTTCAGGAACCGGAGCGAGGGTTTGGGCAGGATTTCCTTAGGTCAAAGTACAGCTCTCTTCCTTCCTACCTCCACACAGATCTCAGTTTTGCTATAAAATAAACTTTGAATAAATATTTAAAGAAGTGAAAGAAAGGGAGCAAATTATTAATCTTCCTGAGGCAGTCACAGGTTTTGGTATGAACCTTACTTCATGACTCCTTAAAACAAACTGTGACAGAAACTGCTGGTGTTCAATGAAATCTTGTTCTCTTCTTCCTGATTATAAGACTACATTTCCCAGACTCCCTTGCAGCTAAGCATGGCCACATGACTGAATTCTAGCCAGTGGAATATGAGCAGGAGTAATGAGTGACACTTCCAGGTGTGGCCAATCAAACATCCCAGATGCACTCTTACATGTTTCTTTCCCCTTTGGGCCAAAAAAGGAAAATGCCCAAGTACCCTTGTAATGGCTGTGTCCATCTCGCCTGAATTCCTATAGAGCTGAGTGGAGGAGAATCACTGGGTTGATTCACTCACCAGTTCAAAATTGATATCTAAACAAGAAATAAACATCTATTGCCTATGAATTGTTATGAATTAGGGGGTTTGTTTGCCAGAGCAGTATACTTATACTAACTCATATATGTATAAACATTTGAGCTAGAGAGACAGCCTCTAGTCCTTGCACTCTATACAATCTGTTCTCCTTATTCATGGTAATTATGTTCTGTAAAGTTGCTGTGAACACTGAATTGACAAATACTGAGCCATTGCTCTTAGGAGGAATAAAGAGTTAGCTTCCTGTGAGCCTCTGGTCACAACATTTTTATCAATTGATCAATATATAATCTTGTTTTACACGTGTTTCTGTTTAAAGGCACTTTATTTAGTATGTTTTGCTGAATTGAGCACATAAAGACACTTTATTTAAATATATTATTGATTCTTTAACAATGAACTCTCAGCCAACAGCACTATAACTCATGCCCGAATGAAACTTATCTAACACATGTATTATTTGCTCCATGTGGCACACTCAGCCTTCTTGCCCTAAGGAACACTGGACAGCACTTCCAAACCACACTTGGGGATCTTTTTAAATAGTGATATCATTTTTTAAAAAGGCATGAAAATGTAAAATAAAATTATACTAAATAGATTGTGGAAAGGACATTTTATAGTATGAGAGCTAAAACAAAAATGCACAGCATGGACCTCAGCTGGGAATGTGCGCATCAAAGGACACAAGTTTTTCATTGCTCTGCAAATGTCCACAAATGAATGCCAGAGCACCACGAGTATTGATGTGAGGGTTACAAATAAGTGAATCTGAAAATGATGAGGGTCGACTGTAATTAGATGCCACCAGAGCTCTTTGACCTGATTTCTTTTGGGGCAAATCCTGGCTAGTAAGGAGAATTTGACAGATGGATTGAAGGAGGTTTTAGGCTAGTACTAGGACTGGGGCAGTGGGTGTAGAGACCATGTGTGAGGCTCCCAAAAACTTGGTGGGTCTAACCTGCTGCCTCTACATGCACTGCTCATATGAGGATGCTTTTGGGATGAAGATGGCACCAGTGTCTGGCCATCAGGCTACAATTAGTTTAAAAGGGATGGCAGGATTCCTGGCAGGATCCAGGGTTACTATGCTGCTTTTTAAGGCAGGACCAGGCCATGGGACCATTTTGAGTTGCATGAAAGCACCATGTTCTTTCTTACTTTAAGTTTTTGCACATATTCTCTCTGTGTGGAACTCTATAACCTCCCTCTTCTTTTTCTTCTTTTCCTCATGTTGCCTGTCTGATGCTATCCACCTATCAAATCTTAGTCAATTCTTTCAAGTTTGGGTTCCAAGTTTGAATTAGGGGGCTCAGCTCTCTGCCCTTCAGTATCCTACATTTCTTTCAGTTTAGTATTCATTATATTATGTACTTTTCTCTCTCTTTGACTGCACTGTAAACTCCCCAGGGGAAGGAGACATCTTTTTTTTTTATCCCAAATCAAATCTCTTTAAATAACAAAGACGTATATTAGCTCTTGGAAATAAACATTCTAGGTGGTAAGCCTCAACATTGCTTTAATTCAGTGGCTCAGGGATGTAACCAAAAACCCAGTTTCTTTTGTTCTCTCTTCTCTGCCATTCGTGTGTCAGTTTCACCCTATTTTGGTTAAATGGTGCCTGTTAAGAACCCCCAGGATACCTGCTTTTTTTGTCAATGTGCAGAGAAAGAACAAAAGCAAGCACAGATTGTTTCTCCTCCAACCATAGAACAAAAAAAGTCTTGGGCTTTCTCTGATTGGATGATCTTAAGTCATATGCCCACTCCTGAACTGTGAGAAGAGGAAGAGGATTACCATGATTGCTTTAGATCTTGCAGCTAGGTTGGGACCAGTTGTACAAGACTGGATGACTATCACTAAGTAGGGGAAGGGTGGAATGGGTGTTGGAGAGGCCAACCGTAGTATCCAGGAGAGTAAGGATTGGTGGCAGAAAGATCCCTAAGGTCTGATCTGAGTGAGCACTCAGATCAGACCATGGGCGGTTCTTGAATGATCAAGTCCTGGGGCTGATTAACCTCTTAATATCTGCGAGTGTTTGAAATTTCCTGTATGTGCCTCAGCAACAGCCTCCTCTCAAATGTGTTCTGGAAATTCTGCAGGGTGGCCTCTCTCCCACAAAGTGGGACCTGTTCTACAAGGGCCGGAGAAGAAGGAAATGTCAAACAGGTGGAGTTATGAGAACTACATGGAGAAAACAGTCAAAATGTCACCCTATAACTAATTCGAGTGTAATAGAAATTTAATAATGTACAGTGATCCATTTTGCATTTACATATCATCTTTCATCTGAACATGGAAAATATTAATCTTTTCAGTCCTATGGTTTGCTTTATGTGAGGAGTCCTGTCCGTGTTTTGTTTTGTTTTGTTTCCTCCTCCCCAATGTAAAGAAAGAGTGACTTATTCAAGTTCACACAATAGCTCCTCAGATTTGAGAGAAGTCTGAGTTGGTGTTATTTTCAGGCCCCAGGGACAGGACAGGGGGTTGGAAAACAAAGATGGCTTTGCTCTGGCCAAATGGTCACCCAGTGAAATCTTTTCCTGATGGGCCAGCTCTTGCATGTAAGCATACCAGTTCAGTTAAAAATATGAAAACAAAACAAGACCAATGTGGCTGGTATTTTTCATATGTTTCTGGGGAGAGGCGAGGGTGTGGCATGGCCTTTGGTTTCTTGGATCTCTGACTGACAATTTAAGAATTTGTCTGTTTTATTTCGTGAATGCTGCCAAATACTTGGCAGGACGTAGTTCAGGGGTCTCAGGCGGGTCTTTGAAGGTAATGGTATCAGAGTTTGGCGATAACAAGAAAACGTTAGCAACATCAGGAAGACGGGATGGGGCATGTTTTATTTTGTGATTCCATCTGCCTTCTTCCCAATTCCAATTAAACTATGTCTGGGGAACAAATCAAGGCTTCTAAAAGCTAAAATTTGATCACTTATGGACCTCACTAAGATTTATGAAGATCATTTGATCTCTCTATGTATATATGTATGTATGTATGTATGTATGTATGTATCTATTTATTTATTTACTTATAATTTACATCTCATCTATTTCCATAAGAGATTTTAGGGGTCTTATAACCAATATTTGAAATGAAAATCGAAGCTTGAAAACAACAGAAAAAGGGAGAGAAAGATGAATTGCAAGTCGTAAACTAATA
The DNA here is from genome assembly GCF_000151845.1 of Pteropus vampyrus. Taxonomy (NCBI): domain Eukaryota; kingdom Metazoa; phylum Chordata; class Mammalia; order Chiroptera; family Pteropodidae; genus Pteropus; species Pteropus vampyrus. The sequence goes on from NW_011888795.1 coordinate 1,806,429, forward strand.
TAGTAACTATGATCAGGTAGTAGCTTTAATTGGGAACGAAAAGGCTCACATGGAGAGAAGGGAAATGCAGCAAGTTATGTGTACATTTTGTCTGGTAAAAAGAAACCTGACAGTTGTTCAGATGAGAAGACCTTTATCTAGCATCGTATTGCTTTCTGAAGTAAATGCATGTCAGAGATCTGTATACCAGGCACTATGAGAAACATGATGACTATATTTTTAACAGCATTTTTGTAACAGTGTGTGTATGTGTGGGGACAATTGTGACATTTCATCAGTTACTCCCAGGAATGGCCGTCTGTCTCCCTCCTTTCTTTGAAGACAAAGGAGGTTAGGGTGGTTGGGTGCAAGCAGGTGTCTCTATTACAAGTTTTGGTTGCAGGCAATAAAAATTGTTTTTGGCCAACTCAGCAGAATAGGAAACCTTTCAGAGTCCTGAGTAGTAGAACCAGGCCTGGTTACCTCCCAGCATCCAGGCAGCAGGTCCTGGTGGACAGTTTCTTTGGGGCTCAGCAGCTGATGGAGGACGTGCAGCTCTTCCTTCTGGCATTACTGTGATTGCAACAAAAATCCTAGAAGAGAGTCCAAGGGGCAAAGTGTGGGTCACATGGTAGCTCCTTGGCAGGGGATGTCAAGGAATTTTGACAGCCTCACCAAAACTCTACACAGTGAGGACAGAGGACAATTCCCTAAGGGAGACTGGAATGCTGGTACCCAGCAGGGTAATCTAACTCCACCCCATGCTGGCTTTACTTAAGGAAATTTCTTGATTCAAAAATAAAGAATAAATCAATGCTTTTTACTGTTTCCATTATCTGAGCTTATCTTATCGATGCTTAACCAATCAGATGATTGTCCAGTGATCTATCCAAAAGCCAGGAAAGTTTGAATTTTCTATCACCAATAAAGCGATCTATTGGGCAGTTTCCTAGGGCTGTTATAACATGTTACCATAAACTGGGTGGCTTAAAACAACAGAAATTTATTCTCTAACATACAGTTCTGGAGGCCACAAGTCTGCAATCATGGTGTCAGCAGGGCCATGGTCCCTCTGAAGGCACTAGGGGAGAATCTTTCCTTGCCTTTTCCTGCTTCTGGTGGTGGCCAACAATCCATGGCGTTCCTTGTGTAGAGGAAAGACTATTCTATGACGTGACTGCTGACTGAGTGCCCTCGGACCTGCCAGCTAGATTTGAGGCAGGACAAAGATCGCTTCCCTTAAATCCCCTCAGAGACTGTCTAATCAACCCCTCCCCTGTGCCCCACAGTGTGCTGGTTTGTGCTGCTTCCTAGAACAGGCTGTTGGGGGTGGGTCACACCCCAATACCCCATTCATCCTGCCCCAGCCTATATAACTGCTTAGCACTTGCCTCGAGGTACAGAGGATATCCTTGGCACCTCACTGCTGCCTGGGATGCACACTGTATGTAAGTCCCCTTAATAAGCTCTTAATGTAATCATAGAGCTGTCAGTCTCTTCCTTTGGTCTTTTGGCCCCGGGATATTTTCCCAACACATGAACCCGTGACTTGCTCCTGTATCACTCTAATCTCTGCCCCTATTGTCATATGGTCTTCTTCCCCGTGAGTCTGTGTCTTCACATGGTGTAACCCTCTCTGTGTCTCTTCTTCTTTAAGGACATCGGTGACTGGATTTAGGATCCCCTCTAATCCAGTATGAATGACCTTGTCTGCTATGTTCTGAATGTTTGTGGCACCTCAAATTTATATGTTGAAGTTCTACCCCTAAATGTGATGGTATCAGTAGGTGGAGCCTTTGGGAGATGACTAGGTCAGGAGGGTGAAGCACCCATGGATGGTGTTAGCACTCTTATAAAAGAGACCCCAGAGAGCTCTCTAGCCCCCTCCGCCACGTGAAGACAGTGGCTATGAACCGGGAAGAGACCCTCACCTGACCATGCTGGCTCCCTGACTTCCAGCCGCCAGAACTGTGAGAAATAAATTTCTGTTGTTTCTAAGCTACCCAGCCTATTTTTGTTATAGTACCCTGAACAGTCTAAGAAAGAAAACCAGTACAAGCTCATCTAAACTTACACTTTAATTTCATCTGCAAAGAGCCTATTTCTAAATAAGGTCAGATTCACAGATTTTTAGATAGATGTGCATTTTAGAGGGACACTATTCAACCCACTACAGGCAAAGAATGAACTTTGCTCTTCTGGTGCTTGATGAAGTCAATTTAAGATACAAAAAAAAACCAAAACCCCAGATAGATTAGACCCGAAACCCATGGAGAAGGAAACTTCCTGCAGTGGGATTTAATGGAGACTTTTGTTTTCTGACCGAACACCTTTTAAAAGTGCTTGGATTATATAATTTGGGGGAAAACAGGTATGATAAAGTTCTTGGGCTGGTATGTCAAGACTTAATTTTTAGGGACTCTAACATCAAGTCAGTTTAAGTTGCCCTGCCATAAGAAAAGAAAAGAAAAGATTTTTATTTTTTCTTTTGGACTAGTTCATGGTTTGGAGCTGGGGCATTCCTAGATCTTAATGCTTCCATTTATGTTGGTGTGTTGTCCCCTCGGCTTCAGGCCTACTTTTGTCTCTGTTCTGCCCCTTCTCACCTTCCTTTCTCCAAATTTGGAACTGACAATCCTTTGAGTTACTTTGAAAAAACAAGGGGTCTGGTCTCTAAGGGAGATTCAGGAAGAGAACAGGAACTCAGAACCGCAATGGGTTTTGTCCCTCTCAGCTTTAATGTTCACTCTGGGCTAAGTCACAGAGATGTGGTTCCCATGGTGACCTACCGGCATCACCATAGAGACTTTGCTGGTTGTCAACTCAGCTATTTTTTCCTAATCTCATATAACACAGCAGTCATATGGAGAAATGCAACTAGGCTTGATTTTAACATGGCTTTTTATTTTTCCTGACACAGGTCTGGCTGGCAGGATCTGGGGCGGGGTTTTGAGCAGTGAAGCTAGAATGGTGGATCAGGGCCAGATGACCAGGGGCACTGAAAGCCATGCTAAAAGTAGACTTTATCTGGAGGCCTCTTTTTCTCAATTCGTGCCGTCAGACCACCTACATGAGAATTCCTTGTGGGAACATGTTAAAATGTAGATTCTTGAGCTCCACCCAGACTTCTTAAACCTGAATCCAGGGAGAGGCTCAGAAGTTCACGATTTGTGTCAAACACCCAGGGGATTCTTGTGCAAACTAAAGTTTGAGAACTACCGCCACAGATAATGTGGAACCTGGCAGGTGGTGAGCAGACCTGAGTTTTAGCAAGAGTCTTTTGATGTTGTAGGAAGAGAATGAAGCTGTTTAATAATCCAGCATTTTATGAAACACTTACATACTGTGCTTACTATGTGCCACGCACTATTTTAGTTGCTTTAGAAACATTAACTTATTTAATTCACATAACAACCCCAGAAATAAGTTCTGTTATTATCTCCACATTCTGGAGGAGGAAACTGAGGCACAAAAACTTGCCCAAGGTCATATAGCGGTATGGCTTCAGAGCACATGTCTTCAACTTCTGTGCTCTGCTGAATTGTCAGAGTGTGGCAATCTTTTGGAGGAGAGACTTGAGGAAGGGGAAATCAAGTACAACCATTAGCCAGAACCTGAATCTGAAGGTATGCTGGGTCTAACGTGCTTATATTACCAGTACCTCCCCTATTTGTTGTGAGCTCTTTAAAGGTGGGATACTGAAATCACTGACAGCTTCCAAAAAGTAGCACATGTCTGACTGCACAGGCACCAGACTCAGAACTAGGGAGTCGATACCCTAGAATCAGATCTGCCAATAACCTGCTGTCTAGTGAGTTGCTGAACATCAGTTTCTTTATCAGTAAAATGAAGATGCTGGATAGATGATGTTTCTACCACTGCAAAATGGAGAAGGCTGCAGGGGTGCACTACTCCAGGGCTGCCTTGCACTTGGTGCTCTCAAAGATAATGTGAGCAAAGGTACCTGGGATTGGACAAGGTGGGGTTACCGAAGAGGGGATGATAGGAGTACCTGCTGGGGATTAAATGAGTCAATACAGGTAAAATGTTTAGATCATGCCTGGGATATGCAAGTGTTAGTTATTATTCTTGTTTTTTAAAAATCTCTTCCAGATTGAACAGCCAGTGTCTGAGATCCTTTAAATGGTTCCTCCCCTCACCCCCACCTGAGAAATAAGGAGAGTGGATTTGAACTTGAAAGACAAAAATCATTTATAGGCAGATGATTTTCTCTCTTAAATGGTTTGTTCCTCCTACCCAGTTACTTCTATTAAATTCCTTTGGATTTCTTTCTAGCATCTACTTCCCTAGAAATTTCCATCTCTAGGTAAGTGAGGAAAACAGGATTTGGTAGAGTCTGACTTGACCAGTTCCTTCTCTGCCTGGCTGGCTTAGTCTCTGTAGTTGATCAAAGTCATCTGTGGACAATAAATTTTCCCAATGAATGCCGCTTTGCCGAATGTTAAGCACTTGCTGCTGGGACGTCTGTACATTATTGCAAAAAAGCCTGGAGGAATAGACATTGGTTTTCTTAAACTACTTCTATGTAATGATTTTCTGAAGATATCTAGACTGAAGGAAGTACTTTCTACCGTTCCTAAACAATGTTAATCAGGCCAAGACACTTTCCTGAGGACATTTCCTGAGGATGTGTGATCTCATACTTAAATTTGGAAATGGGGTTTTCTGCGGAATTTCAAAAAATTCAGTTTCTTATTTTTCATTATTTCGTTTATTCATTCATCCAACCAACTTTTATTAAGTGTTTATTGACAACTTGCCAAGCACACATCACATGCCAATTACCCTGTGCACGATTTATGTAGATGTGAGGTCAGAAGATTGGTTTGAAAATCCTCTACAACCCACTAATTTCGCTAACTCTGTGAGCTTCAGTTTTCTATTCTACCTCATAGCGACATTGTTGGGGGTCAAATGACTCCATATACATTATGAATGTCATGTGCAAATAGTAGATGTCGATATTAGGAATATAAGGATGTGCTGTTAGGGGCAAGCCTTAACTTTGTAGGTAACCATGGAATGATTTCTGATTAACCACACACTTCAGTGACTTCTCAGGACAACCAACAGATTCTCTATGTTGTTATAATAGGGAAAGTAGGCTTTAGGCCACTTGCTTTATCTCTGAGCATGAATTAAACATTTAAAACTTTCTGACGATTTGGGGATGCCCTATTTTTCATACAATTTTCCCAAGTCGGTAATCTTCTAAGACTGTGTGACTTCCAAAATTTTTCACCAGCCATTCATTACTTTCCCATTTTACTGTCTTAACCATTAGTTCCTTATATCTCATCGTTGTAATACACTTACTGGTCTGCAGGAAGAATTCTCCTTCCCACCTTCGTGGTGATGGACTCCAGAAAAGCCAGCATGAAAGGAAAGAGAGGCAAATGTTATTTCTAATAAGAAATAACATTTCTTATTAGGCCTATGTGAGTCCTGTTGGGCATGGGCTTAGATGATCTGGCCAAAATTCTAGCCAGTTAGCGGCCAAAGAGAAGGCTGAGCTGAGGGCTCTGTGTTGGTGCTATTTACCAAGTCAGAGCTGAGTGGCATGAGAAAGATCAGTGCCCCTTTTGGGCTGCTCTGCCCTTTAGTCATACCCTTGGTTCATTCATACAGTTTTGAATTTGGAAAGGCATCGTCTGATGGCATTCTATTCACAAGTGCCTAGGCTGGTTGGTCTAGGAGTCCCAGAAGGCACCCACTGCTCTTGAGGACCTCGCGAAGATCTCTTTAATTTCTAGCCCATCCTACTCATTCATTAAACTCTCAGACTTTTGTTTGGAGCATGAGACAGGCCAGTTTCCCAGGCCACTGTGGACTGACCACTCT
>NW_011888795.1:1813659-1821260 GCF_000151845.1 Pteropus vampyrus
ATATTTCTCTGTCTCTTCTTCTATTAACAGTCCTCTTTGTCCTCTGACAGATGATGAAGATTTAAGAAGCAGTAGCGTCAGAGAACTGGCATCTTGAAGATTTGAGGAAAGGTCTGACCTCAAGGTTTTACATCTAGGTCTATGTAAACACACAAAATCCTTTATTCCCTGTCTAAAACTTCTTCAATAAACTTATTTGAATGAAAGATAAAGTCATACGTATTAAAATATCCACGAGAATCTGAACATGTTTATTTGTAGAAAAAAATTTATTTTCTCTAAGACTTATTTCTGCTAGACCGTGAGAGTAAGGATGCTGGGCCAAATGACCTCTATAGTTTTCTTCTAGCTCTATTATCAACATGTCTATAACTCTCTGGTCTCAGGGTTTCATCCACTCTGGGTGAAAACTATCTCAAAGATGGAGAGAGAGCATTCAGACAGACCAGGTATATCTCAGGGCTGGTGAACTTTAGTTGAAGCTTTATCTTCATAGACATTTGCCCTCTAGAAACAGAGTTAAGGTCAATCCCTTTGCCAAGAAGTCAACAAATTGCCTCCTCATCTAAGTCAGTAGAATAGACATAAAAGACCCCAAGTAACATCAAATCTCCTTAGACTTTTTGAACTTTCAGAACATGAGTCTATAAACTGGCTTGGACCCAGAATTCAATGAAGGAAGAAAAAAGAGACTGATAGAACCAGGGATTATCTTTTTGGCATTCCCTAGAACAGCTGTCTGGCAAATGTTACACCATGTCTGAGATTATTTTAGAAACTTAGTCTTGAAGGAGAACGTCTAGGGAGAATATTAGACAGATTTGCCGACCCCCACTTTTTAATCACAGAATAAGAATGTCAAGGACATTTGAACTTTCAATGAAATCATCCTGGTGATGGTCTTATTATTTTTTGAAACTTAAATCAAGCGTAGTTACTGCCATGAGTTGATACCAATGGCTAATTAGGTTTTCTTCCTTCTCTTCTTGTTGCTCTTCCTCATTATTATGATAAACAGAACATTCTAAACGTGTTTTAAACGAGAATTCCACCAAGTATCAGTAGAAGCCCGTCCTAAACATGTGTTTAGTGGTGCAATGATAAATGACACCTGTTTCTTAAATTTTCATTCAGTCCTAAATTTCTGCCCAAATCTCCTATTTTCTGGGCTCAGTGAGATAGATTATGAGAGAGAGGGGTGGTGGTGGTGGGGGCAGGTATATGAAAGCTCTGAAAGGTGGAGTAAAAATTACAGCAAGACAATGATCAGAGTATAATGAGACTCTGTGTAGGCTCTTGGGGTCTATACCTGTAGGGGTGAGAGAGAGTGGCCTAGCATGAAATCCTCATCATATTCTTGTTCACATCACAATTCCAAGTGAAGGAACTATTTGTCAACATGGATACTTAAATTAAGGTAGTGTATGAACCATGAACACTTGACTCGCAGCCATTACCTGAAAATGCCACTTTAGCAGTTCTGAAGAAGTTTGAAATTCTGTGTGTGTGTTGGCAGTGGGGGGAGATGAGTTAGTTTTTATGCTAATTATGGGGAGTTTTTGTGGCTAATCTAGAAATCACAGTATAATTTTTAACATTATTTCCAAGCTCTAAGTAAAAGAGAACTTTTGTGAGTTGGGGACAGGCTGTTCCACTGAGAGAGAAGGGAGAGTCAGTACAGCTTCCTATGGAACACTGTGAAAATATTCCAAGCATTCCCCAGCCATGTCGTATCTTTGCAAAAGAAGAGTTGAAATACTTAGAGGTCTGAGTTAGACCCAGCGCACATGGAGAACGCTTGATGCTTGCAGACTTTATTCATCCTTTTCACAAAGGAAATGGGTATATGCTAACTGCATGTCTCCTTTTATTCACAGCCTTCACTTTCTCTTTTGCCTTCCCCAGGTTATATAAAGCTTAATTATAGGTTCACTAGGTATTGTAGATTTCCGAAAGTCTGCAAGAAAAATAGACTTTCTCATCGACCCAGACAATGCTGAGTGCATTAAGACAATGAGGAAGGAAGGAAGGGAAGGAGGGAGGGGGAGGGCAAGCCAATCATTGGTAGACAAGAAGAGATATACAGTATATAATATTTCATTGAAAATTCATCATTTAGCAGGAAGGCAGGAGAGAGCACAGAAGAATCCAAGGCAGGAAGGTAGATTGTTCCGCGTGGTCATAAGTTGGTGTTGTTTTTCTTCATCTTATACTTCGATGATAGTACATTCATTTTTGGTGGTCCTCCTTTTGACGAAAAACAGCATTCACATTACAAAATTAGATTAAAAATTTTATTTAAAAGTTCTTAAGATGAGCACTATTTTAATATCCTTAAGTGTTTTATTTTTCAGAACTTTTTAAATTAAAGGGTCAGATTTAAAAGTAAAATAAAAGAGCCATTGCTAACTAAAGGTTGCTGTAAATGATGACCAGGCTTTATCAGTTTAAACTGGTGAGGATGTGGGACTTGTTCATAGATATTTATTGCACACAAGTCTTTCTAGAAGTGCACCAGGCTGCCTCATCAGGCAGGTTACTACCACCAGGTCCTTGAGCGAAACAGCTTATTTTCTGGAAGTAGCGACAAGAATGTGTTTAAAACTATTTTGATTTGCTTGTACCTGAATTTCTTCTGTGAATTTTTTACTGGGAAATAATTACATATTTACATGAAAGTTGTACAAAAATACCGCAAAGAACTTTTTTCCTGAACCTAAATACTTCAATGTGTAATTCCTACAAATAAAAAATTCTCCATGATTATAATGCAATCATCAAAATGAGTAAACTAACACTGATGTATTACTACCATCTATTCCTCAGATGCCATTCAAATTTTGACAATTTAATGTTTGTTTTAGCAAAAGGATCCAATTCAGGATCACCTGTTGCATTTAGTTCTCATGTCTTTTTAGTTTTCTTCACTCGGAATAAGTCCTCAGTCTTTCCATGACTTTTATAACTTTTGAATATTACATGCCTCATATTTTGTAGAATGTCCCTGAATTTGCATTTGTCTGATATTTCCTCCTGATTAGATTTAGATTATGCATTTTTGACAAGCATACCACACAGAAGCAATGCCATGTTCTTACTGCATTCAATTAAATTATACATGATTTCATTTTGACTCCACTATTGGTGACATTTGCTTGAATCACTCAGTTAAGGTGGTGTCCGTCAGGCTTTTTCATTGTAAAAGTATTTTTTTCTCTCTGTAATTTATAAGAATTTTGTGTGGAGGTACACAGAAACTTCAAATTTTTCATTTTTTGTCAAACTTTGCCCACTACTTTTAACATCTATTGGTGATTTTTAGCTGAATTAATTATTTCTATGATGGTTGCTAGATGGTGATTTTTATAAATCCTTAATTTCTCCATTTATTAGTTGACATTTTACTGTAGGAGGAGATTTCTCATCTTTCCACTTATTTCTTTGTATCAGCATGGGCTTATAGATTGCTATCTTACTCAATGATTACAATCCATTACTATCATTATTTATTTTGATAAATATATTGTCCCAGATTTGGCCAGTGGAAGCATTTTCAAGCTGACATCTGTATCTTTGACATTTCCCCATCTTTGCTCTTTTGTTAATTTTTTGAATGATAGCTCTGCTGGGCTTAAGGGAAAGTAGATTCTTCTTAGAGTCTGAAGGCCTAAGATGCAGTCTTCTTGGCTTCTTTCATTCCTAATTGGGTATCCTTGGGAGATGGCCCTTCTGCTTTAAGGCTTAAATTGGAGACGATTAATCTTTTCTGGAGCAATTGCTGTGAAATTCAAGCTAAAGGAAGGAGATTATAATGTAGGCTGAATTCCATTCCTAGAGACTTTCTGCAATCATTCTGTGCATTGATATTTCATGGTGGCCTAATAAGTTGCAGGGGAATCATTTGGAAAATCTGTCTGCCTGTTCTGTTTGTAGCCTGTAAGAATTATAGGTTTCAGGTAAATAAATATATGTTCGAGTGGTTTTTTTCCCTCTCCCAGGTGTTGATGCCGTGTAGGCTGGAATCCTCTTCACAAGGGTGTCCTGTCCTGGGTGGTATAGAGGTCAGTACAGCAAAGTCATTTTCTGGGAGGACAAGTCCCAACTACTCTGATGCCTGTCTTATCTTTCATCCCCAGCAAGGTCCTATCTTAGCTGGCTTTGGGCCATATGAACAGATGGAAATGGGTGTGGCCGAACACATGATTTCTAGTCATGTCAAGTGGGCCGTTTGGAGTCAGGATTCCAGAACCAGGAATGCCTCATGGTTGCCTACGGTGCAAGTGGCAGGTGGAGATAAGAATGGCATATAAAGTCACTTGTAATCTGGCCCTAGCTTGGTTTTCAAATTTTAGAGGAGATTGTGGACATGGAAGTACCTGGCTCAGTGTGCGACCTAGGGTAGACACTTAAAATCCAGTCCCCTGCTACTTTCCTTACCTACGTGCCATTCGCTAGATATTTCACACACTGACACCCCATTCTGATTAACTTACCTACTACACTCCTTCGTGTGAAGGCTTCTAATACTTCCCAATCCAAAAATTAAAAGGCAAGCTGGAAATTAATATCTGTATTGGTTGAATTAAATCTGTACAGAAGGACGCATGGTATCAGTCTTGTTAATCATGAAATTTAGTATTCATGAAAATTTCATTGCGTTTGAGAGCAATCTATGGGTCTGTATGATGATTGCCGAGCACATTGTAGTAAATCTAAAATCAAAGAAGTTACTTATAGGCAATTACTTTCAAAAGCAAAAATTATAAAAGAACCATGAAAACATTTTAAAATAAAAATGACGTTTAATGTGGGATGAGCATGCATTTTAAGATGTTTAAATCGATATGGAGCAGTGCCCCCAAACTAGGAGAGTTGAGGCCTTACAAGGGACCTAAGCCAGCCAAACCAGATAGGTAGTGAGCCCCCTGTTTCTGGGGTGAGGGTGTTGAGAGAATACCATAGAGTTTAGACAGCCAGAGTTTCATGCTGAACTAAGCACTGTCCTATGTTGGATGGTGGCATAGGAATCAGCCCCTAATTAGTTTGTGACCCTAGGCAGATCGTATCCCTCTCTGGGCCTCAAGGTCCTCAACAAAACCAAAAAATAAAAATAAAAAACAAAAAACAAAACAAAACAACCCACATAAAAACCCAAATATGAAAAAATCCTTTAAGCTCTTATTCCTCTAAAATCTCTGAAGATGTTGGGCATGATCTCTATCTTCAAAACTCTAAAATTCTATGTGCCATCTCCCGAGCTTTGATTCCAGGAGCTATTTATTTTGAGCATCAGTTACTGCATAGCCCATAATCAAGGATTCAACCTCTCTCACTGCTGGTGTCTCCTCTGGAGAGGAAGTAGACAAGTCGGATTTTGTGAGCTGGCGTTCTCCTCCCCACTTTGAACATAATTGAGGCCCTGCCCTAGGGACTGGGTAAAAGAAAGAGAGGCTTTCTTCCTAATCCATTAGTATACTGGTTTGTAGTTCTTGCCTTTAAGAATTATGTTAAAGGGAAAAACTCATGAAGAAAGGATATTTTACAAGGAGGCGTATTGGTTTTCTATGGTTGCCATAAGAAGTTACTATAAACTGGGTTGCTTAAAACAGCAGATATTTACTTTTTCACAGTTCTGGAGGCCAGAAGTCTGAAATCAAGTTGTCAGCAAAGTGTAGCCTCCCCCAGGGCTCTAGGGGAGAACCCTCCCTTGCTCTTTCGACTTCTGGTGGCTCCTTGTGTTCTTTGGTTTATGGCTGCGGCACTCCAGTTTCTGCCCCGCCTTCTCTTTATCTTTTTGTGAGGGCGCTTGTCATTGAATTTAGAATGCACTTGGGTAATCTAAGATGACTTCCTTTAGAGATCTTACTTAATTACATCTGCAAGGACCTTTCTTCCAAATAAGGTCACATTCACAGTTTCTGGGAGTAAGGATATAGATATCTTTTGGGGGTTACCATCAGTCACTACAGGTGGCATGACTGATGGGCTACTGGCTCCTAGCTGAGCTCTAGGGTGTATGGGTGGTGATGGATGTGGAGGGTACTGTTAATAGTGTTAGGGAGAAGGAAGGATAGAAAGAGTGAGGAATGTGTACATGGCCCCCGCTGACATTGGCCGGTGCTGTCATCAGCAGCCCTGCAAGATAGTGAGGGCCATTCTGAGCACACATCTCTCTTTTCCTTTCCAAAGGAGGATGTTGTACCAGTAAGTTAGGCTTGGCTCTTCTGTAGTCACAAACAACTCCAAAATCTCAGCGGCTCACACACCAAACATTTTTTCTCAGCACTCGCCTGAGGTATATGACAAAAGGACCACAGGAGCACTCCAGGTCACCTTCACTCTGGGACTAGGCTGATGGAGTGGTAGACTGGAATATGTCCAGTCTTGTGGCAGAGAGAGAAGAGTGCATGGTAAACCTCAGGCTGGCTCTTGAATCTTCTGCCTGGAAGTGACGGATGTTACTTTTGCTCATTTCACTGGCCAGGGCAAATCTTGTGGCCAAATTTGATGTCAATGAAGAGGACAAATATTTTTTCCAGGGGAGAAGCAGTAAATATTTATGAACCACAGTAAGGCAGGCGACAAGTGGTGTCGGAAGAGCCCCCTTATCTGTTGAGAACCTGCATAGCTTCCTTTATCTCCTCCCACACAGGAAGATTGCTGCTCATTCAGGCTTTCTTAAAACCCTTAGCACTCATTTCTCCAAGGACTTTGATGTCTGCATGTTCTGACTACATCTTATTCTTTATTCTGTGCTACCTAGGCTTCCCAGCTGTCCTCATTCCCCATCTCCCAGAAAAACAAAACAAAGCAAAACAAGACAAAAAACAATGAGTTATAGTTCCATGCCATTGTCTTGAAGAGCTGCTGTTGGAACTATGCTTTCCAATCATAACCTACATGGTTATTTTCATGGCAGCCATCGGAAAAGACCCTTTTCTTCTTCCTCTGTTTGCAGAGGCTCCGAGAAATGGTCAAGGGCTTGGCCCTGATTTCATCTGTGGATTCTAAAAGTCTTCAACTATTAAGGCCTTAGAGAGGCATAGTGCAACTTCCACGAATCTATGGTCCACCGATGGATTGCCAGGGTCTCATAAGGTGCCTGAATTGTAAGTAAAATTTTGTGAGAGTATGTGTCCAGTGCATGCATATTTTCTTGGCCAGGAACTATAGCTTACATCTGATTCTCAAAGAATCTGTGAACCCAGGAAGATTAAAGACCACGGAGTTCAATCCAAATCGCTTGATTATAGGGGTAATATAGAAATTGAGGTTTGATTCTGTGCACCAAATGGACTGACTCTATTTAATATATTAGCTGATTACTTCATAAAAAGCTTTTCCCCAAACCTTGGTTTTGTTTCAGTGAGTTAATTTCCCTAATATTACAACTTACCCTGGGAGAAAGGAAGACTCTTTGGAAGGTTACATTGACTTTTAAAGCCACAGGGGTATCATTTTGTACATTCTTACCCTGGCAATTATTACCCTTAGAGTGCCTGCAGAGCTACCTCCAGCCTTCCCGTTGGTCCCCGAGGGGACTTATTACATTTCGAACAGGCAAGTATGAAGACTTACAGGGCTGGCTTACCAGAAGGTTT
>NW_011888795.1:1823090-1826905 GCF_000151845.1 Pteropus vampyrus
TATCTGAAATGCAGTGATGTATAGGAAGGATGTCATTTCCTACAGAGTAGGAAAGCTGGAGGATCCTTTTAAATATCAGTCACTCATTACACAGACAGATAAGGAAAATGAGGCCCAGAGAGGGGTTAATGGCTGCTCCAGGGAGGGTAACCAGGTGACTAGAGCTGGGCTAGCGACCTGGGCTTGTTCTTTGGGGTGCTCTGCACAGCCTGTCTTTCTATATTCCTTCAGACTCATGGAATCTTCCTCAAACTTCAGTCTTGAAGTTGTACTACAAGTTAATTTGAGGGCCCCCAAGTCAAAATTTTAAAAACTAAAGGATGCAGATCATTAGATCTGCCAAATAACATCTAAGAGACTTTTGAACACACTGTCTTTTAAATGGAGTGGGGTCCCTCCCTTCCTTTGCAATCAGAGTATTGCAGGCTCCCTCTGCCTCTAAATACCTAAATGCCAGGCTTGGGGGCTCCTACTGTGACTTGGCCACAACAACCTATCATCCACACATGTCCAAGTCCACTTCCGTGGGAACCGGTTCTCATCACCTGCCCCTAGAGACTTCAAATCACCTCTCTCCACTCCCTACCTACCCCATTCCAGATCCTCTCAGGTTGTGCAGGAACCACAGGCACAGGCCCAACCCAGGCCAGAGGAGCTTGACCTGAGGCAAGAGTAAAGCATTCAACTATCTGGCGAGGAGGGGTGGCCCCGCCTCCAGAACGAACCCCCCGGAGCTGTTCCTAGAATCCATAAAACAAAAGGTGATGGGTTTCTGGGCAGGGGAAGAATGCTTGATTATTTATGGCGCTGGTCTGGAGGGGAGGAGAACACGGAACTCTTTACAAGTCGGAGTGTGATTCATGTTCCCCCGGGAGTGGCGGGGCCGAGCGGGCGTGTGCGCCGGCAGCCTCGGGCCACCGCACACTCTGGCCTCCCGTTTATTTACGGTAGGTTATCAGCGGCTGTGCCTGGTGATAAAGTTTATGAAAAGAGGCGGCGTCTCCAGCAGGCTGGCCGGCCCGCGCTCCTTTCCCACACTGATTAGGATCAGCCAGGGCTTTGCAAGCTACAGTTAAGGATCTCGGGTGCCCGGAGCCGCGTCTCCCCCTTCCTGCCCGCCCGCCGGCTGGCCGGCTGCTGCCCCGCGTGGGAGCCGAGGTCAGGGCTGCGGCCGGGACTGGTCAGGGGAGGGGAGGAGGCAAGGCGGGGGAGAAGCGGCCCCGCGGGGGAGGGAGAGCCAAGGCCAGGGAAGCTGGAAAGGAAGAGAAAAACTCTCGTCTAAATAAAAATGCGCAGTTCCCATGTTAAGGTTGAGGTGGAAAGGGGGCGATGGGAATTTTTCTCCTCTGAAGGAGTGGCGAATTCTCACCTCTGCGTTTACTTTTCTACATTCCCTTCCCATCATTTCACCTACATTTTCTTTGTCTTTTCATTTGGACTTGACTCACTTTTTTTTTTTCTTATGACCATGTTTTGTTATCTCTTCAGAAGATAGTAATTGAACGCCTACTTTGCAGGACACCCGTAAGCCCCAGAGAGAGACACACACACATAGAGAGGGGGTTGGGGAGGGGGGCGTAGAAAGAGAGAGAGATTCAGAGAAGAGGAGAAGAGGAGAAGAGGAGCCCTGGTCCTGGTCCTCAAAGTTTCCGAGGTCACAAGCAGACAGTGGAGTAGAATGCTTGCAGCCCTGGGCTATGAGTTGAGAACAGACACTGAAGCAGGTACCACTTAAACGCTGTAGGGGACACTAACTTTTTAAATCCTTACAGTGATTTTAGGAGGGAGGTGCTATTATTCTGCCATTTTGCAGATGGTGAAACAGAGGGTGAGTGACAGAGGGTAGGAAGGAGTATCATCACAAAGATGGGTAAGGTAACTTCTAGTTGAATAAGGAAGATTCAAATGTGCTCCTATAACATTACAGTACTTCCTGTAACAGTACTGTTAATACTGGGTGCCCTCAATAGACTGGTCGACCAGACTAGCATCATTTAATCTAGAAAAGAAAAAGATAAAAGGTGACTTAACTGTCTAAGTGCATGGTAAAGTAAGCTGGGTGCCCCTCAGGTCTCACCACCTGAGGAGAAATAACTTCTTAGTGGCACTGTACCCAAAGGCTGCTTAGAGCAAAGGCTCTGGGCTTCTCTGAGTTGTCTCAGGAGCCCCTGAGGCCACCGCCTGCTGGCCACTCCAGTTCCCATGGGGCACCCCTAGGCACTCTGGAGCCACAGCTCTGAGGAATGAGGAAAAAGGTTTTCACCTTCTTCTCCCTCTCTCTGCATGACAGTCCTGTAGTGTGGCCCTAAAGCTCTGCTGTCTACGTGCTGATTTCCTGCCAAACTCCAACAAATCAGTCTTTTCTGGTCCCACTGCTCTTGATAGAACTCAGATATGAGTCCAAAGCATGTTTGGCCAAGGAATACTCAGAATTCATTGCTCTTCTCCTCCCAGGAACAGGACTGTCTTCTTGAGTCATCTGGGCTTCTCGGGTTTCCTTTCCCACAGAATGAGCTCCTCCCAGGAGTTAGTTAGCAGATATGCTGAGACACGTCCTATTCCAGATCAGGTTCAGAGTAGGACCTCGGTTCCTCTCGTAATAACTAGCAAGTGTTCAGCCGTTTTGATGAAAGATTCTGATCAATTGTTCTGAAAGGAAGGCCAAACAAGAGGCTGTGGGTATAAATGATAGCAGGAATGATTTTAGTGAGTGAAAGGGAAGGATTTCTTATATCAGGATGCTAACCAGGAAAGTCATTTTGATCAACCTGAGGAAAGTCTACCGCCTTTCCTGAGTAGTTCAGGAATAAGAGTCAGTTCTTTCCAAGCTGAGTCCTTGGTATTCCTGAGATGGACTAAGATGCTCTACCTTTAAAATTGAATAGTGCAGCTTTTTTCCTAATTCGGGTAATATAGTTTTTCCGTGTAATATTTTTCCATACATTTTTCTTAAGTCTTAAACCTTTAACACCTGCAGGCAGCAAAACTAATGAACTAGCAGTAAATAGATATGAATGAGAAAGCTTGAAAACTGCCGATCATGCTGAGTTTGTTGCTTTTTTAAAGAACATGTGTGCTTGTGGTTTTATATGGCCTGCCCATAATGTAGCCATATTTTCTGCTATTAAAATTGTTCCTAGTTCGCGGATGGAATGAAACAGACCGTTATTCCAGGGTGTTCCCGGAAGAGCCTCATGTTTCAGGAAGCACACACCACGACTTCAGTTTTCTACCACCTGAGTATACTTGAGCACAGCTATTGTAGACTCTCCAGTATTAATTTCCTTTCCTCCTCCCCCCGTCCCATCATGGCCTAGACTGACTCCGAACCTCCGCCAGGCTAAAGATAACCTCTCCATCTGGGATATCATCCACAGGCTAAATTTATTCTCAGGGGTGAGTTGGGGCTACCCTGACCAGTGACTCCAGGCAAACATTTGAGCACCCATGGCTCTATGTCATCCTAAGAGATGGAAGGAGCTTAGGAAGGGAAAGAGACCCACAGGAGGGGTAAGGAAGGGTAGGAGTAAAAGATTCAGGCTGAGATTGACAGGAAGTTGGCACAGGGGCTTCAGAGCAAGGGTGACACACTGTGAATACAGCATAAGCTGAGTTAGTCTGAGGGATTTGACGGCTCCCGGCAAAGATTCCTTTTTTATCAGTTATAATGTTACTGTAATACAACCCCCAGAGGGAAAAGCCCAGTGCTAATCAGGGCTGAAGAAGTCAGTGGACCTGATGTGCAGAACGGGGTGTTTAATTTTATGATGTGGCTATGGGTTACATGAGAGACTAAAAAAAAAAAAAAAAACCTC
>NW_011888795.1:1828775-1832054 GCF_000151845.1 Pteropus vampyrus
TGGAGAACAAACAGTTTAATCATCTTAGGAGTAAATTAGGCATTTGCCAGGGACAGCAGATCAAGTTTGTCTTTTATTTATATTAAGATGTTGGAGGTGGGGTGGAGATTTTCATGGTGTCCTGGGCTGCCCTTGACTCCCAACTCCTACTGGATACTTCTCCTGATGAGGCAACCACTGAGTGTGATGGAGGTGGAGCCTGGAGGAGCAGGGACAAGCCTGGCTCCGTTAGAGACCTCCTGAAGGGAGCTGGAGCAGGACTTTCTCTCCTTTGAGCCAATGGATGGAGAGGGAGAGCTTGGGGGTGAAGCTCTACGTGTGGTGGGCCCTGGGCTACATTAGATTCAAGAGTGAGTCCTCATGGTCCCAGGTGGCCGAGAAGAAGCTGAACCTGGGGAGACAGTGGAGCTGAGAGGCTTTTTTTCTCCTAGGGCCTCGATCAAGACTGACTTTGTGCAGCTTCTCACAGAACTATAGTCACTTAAGGAACCCCGGAAGCTGGCCCTATGCTTCAAAGAACACATAAGAGAAAACTGTGCATTTAAGGGGGCTCAGGAGACAGAGGGAGGGAGGAGAACCCATAGAACAGCCCCTTAAGGAAATAACACTGGTAGAATAGATGGCCTGAGCAGAGGCAACAAGAACATTCAAATACAGTACCACCACCAACAACAAAATCCTGGAACTAAAACATATTTTTAACTAAAGTACCCATTGAATGAATTAAAACAGAAAAAAATATGGACTTAGAAGATCAAGTGCAAGAATATCTCAAACATAGAACAAAAATGCAAAGAGCTGGAAGTCATGAGAGCAAAATGACAGACTAGGCAGTTAGAATCGAGAGACCTAAGATGTCAATAAGTAGGAGTTCCAGGAAGAAGAGAAAAATAAACAGATGAAGTAGAGGGGATAATGAGACAAATGATAGAAAATATCTTCTCTGAGTGAAAAAGACTTGTGTGTGAGGTTTAAAAAGAACTCATGGGGTTACTAGGACTGAAAACCACATTACTAAGCCCACCCCTGATAAAATTCTTGAACAGCAGGTGTAAAGAGAACCTCTTGCACATTTCTATACAGAGAGAAAAACATTAGTTACACAGGAAAATGGAAGAGATGGGTGTGACATTTCACACCTATAATAATGAGAACTTGAAGACAGACATATCTAAAATACTAGAGTTAGCCAAAATACTTCTTGCTGGTCAAAGGGTAAAATGTATTATTATCCAGGTATCCAGGCACCTGTCTGAGAAAAAAATGTTCTAGAAAGCATCTTTAGCAAATGAAAAAATGAAGTGAAACAAATAACTCAAGATAGGAGAAGATGAAGAAGAGAGAATTTGGTGGTGGGCAATTAGGCCTCTCATTCTCATTGTCTCTGTCTCTCTGTCTCTGTCTCTCTTCTCTTTCTGTCTCTTTGGAGTTGGAGTTTTTCTGAATTGAGAAGGGGCTGGCTTTTCCACCCCAGCATTGACTAGTAGTTGCACGGAGGGTGCCCAGGGAAGGGAGCAGACCTGGGGTCTGGCAGTTACCTTTAAGCAATTCTGAGGGAGAGAGAGAGAGAGAGAGAGAGAGAGAGAGAGAGAGAGAGAGAGAGCGAGAGAGCGAGCGAGAGAGAGCGCCTTAGCTGGGAGTTGTTAGTAGCCAACACTCATTCAGCTAGAAGGTGGTGAGAGAGAGAGAGAGAGAGGAAGCAGGGGTGTGGCATATGGGCTACATCTCCAGCATCTTGCACAATGCAAGCATGGTGCCATTTATGTGACATTATTCATACATACTTAGGTATGTATGTGCCGTGGTGTGCTGGGAAATGTTTAACAGTCCGCTCTGGGAAGTGGTGAGGTGTAGCTCTGATTGGTAGCTCCTGCTGATTTTTGTGGTAGAAGTACTCCTATCATGGCTGATTTCAACTACACATGTTTTGTCACTGCACCCAGAGCTGGGACAAGATGCACATAAGTGCCTCTCATGAGCTGGTGCAAGCTGACTCCTATCTGCTGCTGTGTATGCTCAAGGAAATTTAGGAGACGCATGTGGGTAAGGGCACAACATGAGGAGCCCCAGTTGTAGCATCTGCGTGTCTTGTTCAGCGGGAGTACTGTGACACTGGGAGTTCATTTCCCATTGGAGTCATTTTGTGTGTGTGTGTGTGTGTGTGTGTGTGTGTGTGTGTGTGTGTGTGTGTGTGTGAGAGAGAGAGAGATATCTTTCTAACCCTTCCTTCTATAGTCCCCTGCCCCACTCCACCCCAGTGAGATGCTATTTTTTGCAGAGTATTCTGAAAGGAATCTCAAGTCCTTGTTCATACTGAAGTCCATGTGACCATTGAAACGGAGAGGCTGCTTCTTGGGAGGTGGCTCTGAGGATCAAGGTGAGAGTACGGGGAGGGGTTGGCATACCTGTGGAAGGGGCCAGTGGGTACATATTTTTGGCTTTGTTCGACATGTGGTCTCTGTTGCAACTATGAATCCCCCGCAGGACATAGTTTGCTGACTCCTGCTGTAAATGATACCATTGTATCATAAACCTTTGCGTAAGTGTTAATTATGGCTATTTCAAAGGGCCCAGAGGAAAGAACCCCTTAACTCTAGACATTCAGACCAGCCAACTCAGAGGAGGGATTTAGGCCTGGGGGAAGGTTTTGTGGTTCAGCTGGCTTTGTGAATTAGCCTTACTCAGGAATGTTTTTTTTTAACTTCTTTTTCTCCAGGGTTAAAGTAAGTGAGGAAAAGAGAAACCCTGGAAAAAAAGAAAAGAAAAGAAAAAAGAAAAGAGAAAGCCAACCCCCACCCCTCCAAACAAAAACCCTGTTCTACTAACAAACCCTTCTATTTATTAGGATTATAGAGTTAGGAAGGGGGCAGGCACTTACCACTGAAGCAAGGTATAGTAAATAGATTAACGGAGTAAACCAGATCAGGCAAGCAGAGCTGTTATGTGGACAGCTAAGAAATTAAACTCATTTTCAGCTTTCCAGCAAGTAAATTATTTGAATGTTAATATGAAATCCACGAGTTTCTATTTATAAAAATGAATCATATAGGATCTTTTTTTTTTTTTTTTTTGGCAACACGTGATGAACATCTCCAGCACGTTGATGTAGATTCTAAGCTACAATTTTCCAAATATATTTGGGGTGAATCTCTTTCTTCCTGGCTTCAAGCTTTTCACCTTTACACGAGTACTTTTGATTTCTTGGACAGCCTTATGAATTTTTATGAATTTTGTATTAGTATAGAATCCTAAATTTCACTAAAACAATTAAGCCCCCCC
>NW_011888795.1:1833324-1842912 GCF_000151845.1 Pteropus vampyrus
GACCTTTTATGCTGAAACAGATTTGCAGACTCACCAAACCAGATGATGCTGCTGGCAGAAAGATCTTCATGGACTGGTGTTAATGCAAGAATGAGGAGACTCCTGTGGCACAGTTGCAGGAAGTCAGACCATACGTAGAATTTCTTTTCTTCCCTCCATCCCTCCCTCCGTCCCTCCCTTCCTCCTTCCCTCTCTCCCTCCCTTTTCTTCTTCTTTCCTTCCTTCTTTTTACTTTTTGTAAACCTAATGTGTCAAGAATGGCTTGAGTCATTGGACAACGCATATTTTTCAGAAAGTCTGTTTTATACATTTTCCCCAGGTAATATAAATTCTCAAAAGCATTAAAAGAATAAAGACTTTTTTATTCATAAGATACTCAAGGATTCATCACAGAAACATCAGTCTTAAAAAAACAGGCTTCAGCAACTCCATTGAGATGGGTGTTAGCATTATATTAACTTTACAGGTGAGGTTGAGAGACCTTCAGCAATTTGCTCAAACTCAGTAGCCAGTAAAGCAACAGCACCAAAAGTCGGACCCAGTTCCGCTGATGCCAAAGTGCGTGCTTCAGTTTGTACCACTTGGCTAGTCTAGTTAGTTATAGTTCTCAATTACGTATGACCAGAAAGCTTTAGTTACAGTCTTTATGTGTGATCAGAAAGCCTGCAGCAGATCCATGAAGCAGGCTCTTCAGGGGACAGGGCACCGTAATGGGACATTGGCTAGAGTATTGGAGCTTGGGGCTAGGAGAGTTAGCAAATTCATGGATGAGAAAAAAATCCTTCATGGAGGCCAGAGTGACATGTTGGTATGGAAAACGAAAGAGATGGTTAGTGAAAGAAATTAAAGTGGTTCCTTTTTCTCCTCGAAAACCTCAGGAGCTCTGTGAATGAGTCTGTTTCAGGGTAATTTTGAAAGGCTGTGGAATTTATAGGACTACAGAGGAAAAACAGTGGGCCTCAGGAAGATGGAAGTAAACCAGATGAAGTTCTACCAAGGTGTAGAAATAAGGACCCAAGAGTCAGGGGGCCAAACTTCAGACATGGCGAGGCTTGAACAGGAAGAAGGCACCCAGTGGATTGATGGGCGTGGTGCTCCTTGGTTTTATATGGCAACTTCTCTCGTGAGGTGCATGATGCATTGCTCCATTGATTGAGTTCCCTGTCATCACTGCAAACAGTGCTCTCAAGAACTGGGGAATGGACGAGAGTAAGAAGGAGTACTTTCTGGTTTGGTAGAGTAGAATCTCTAAGATAGTGGCTTTCATACTTTTTTGGATTATGACTCATAGTGAGGGATATCTTTTTTATCACTAGTCAGTGACACACATATATGTATATAAAGCAAAATTTCAAGATACAGTACCTACCCATACTCTGCAGGGTACTCTGATATTTTCTATCCTCTTCTATTTCATTTAAGCAAAAGTGCCGGCACCTCACAAAACTGATTTTTCAGTCCATTAGAGAGTCATGACTTATTGAGTGAAAAATCACTGTTCTGAGTTGTACCATCTATCAAGAAAACAGAATGTCCACAAAAGTCATCATTTGTGCCTTTAGTAGCCATAATCGACAGCATGGAATTTGCTTATAGAATTTTTTTTTAAGGAGAAGAGGTTAAAAAAAAAAAAAAGATGTTTTAATTCTGGTTAACATCTGTTCTTATAACCTGTGAATAACTTCTACTGTGGCAGGTTTGGAATTGTCCGGAATGTGACTCTTTCAGGCCAGAATTGGAAGCCCATTCTGGATACGTGCAGAAGTTTCCTGAGTACCGGTTAAGTTCAGTCTTGCTAAATCAGAGAGAGGGCGTCATCCCTCACAAGCTTCCCAGGACCCTTTGGCTGTGCACACAAAGAGAACCAGGCTTTTCTTGTTTGGGCCTTTGCTCTTTCCTATTTGATTGAATTTGAAGAGGAACTGTTTGCCTTTGGCCGCACATCCTGAATCATAAGCAGGATGCTGCTGGCACAGAAAATCTGCTCCCACCCTTGCCTGAAATAACTGAACAGGGAAGTAGAGTTCCTCCTCTCTCCAACCTTAAAGAAAGAGACTCATAATTTATGGTGTGCTGGCAGTACATCAAAAGTCAATGCAGTCACTTACAGTAAAATCAAGGCGGACAGAACAATGAATATCGAGTGAGATTAAAACACCTTATTAAAGGGGCAAATTATTCAGCTGACACCAGAATAATGATTCTCAACGTATTTGTTAGCCAGAGTCCAGTGGCCTTCAGAGATGCTTCCTTGTCTGTAAGATATGAAAAAGGTATAAAGCCATACCCTCAGCTTTTGAAATTCTTCAACAAGTATGCTTTGCTCAAACCATGTATCAGGGATGGTGCTACTAGGAAATGTTAGTTTCTCAGGACTGCTGTAACAAATTACTATAAACACAGGAGCTTAAAACAATAAGAAATTATTCCGTCACAGTTGGAGGCCAGAAGTCTGAAATCAAGGTGTTGGCAGGACTATAATCCCTCAGAATTCTCTGGAGAGGAGAATGCTTCCTTGCCTCTTCCAGCTCCTGGTGGCCCCAGGCATTCCTTGGCTTGTGGTTGCATCACTCCAATCACTGCCTCTGGTTTTATATGGCCTTCTCTTCTTTCCTGAGTGTCTCTTCTCTGTATGTTTCTTATAAGGGTACTTGTCATAGAATTCAGGGCACACATTGATAATCCAGGCTCACCTCATCTGGAGATGCTTAATTTAATAACAATTGTGAAGACTCTTTTTCCAAATCGAGTCACACTCATAGGTTGTGGGGGTTAGGAGTTGGACATATTCTTTGGGAGGCCATCATTTAACCCATGATACAGAGGATATAAAGTTAGAAAGGACAGGATTGTGGTTCTCAAAAAGCTCAGTCTAGTAAGAGAAACAAATCGTTAAGTCACAATGTCAAAAGAATAACATGAACAGAGCTGCATTGCAAGTGCTGAGGGGATCTTATAAGAGTTTGTATGGGGAGTTTTTGTGGAGGTTATGGTCAGGCAGAGATAAGTTGTTTTTTTAAAAACCTTGGAACTCTACAATTTTCTGGCATCTAGAAATCACTATAGAAAGCCACCAGATTGAAAACATACGTCCAGTTGAATAGAGAGGATTAATACCAGCCCAGTCAGATCTGTTGGGTCTGGCTGAGTTCAGCCAAGCCTGTTGATGATCTCCAAGTTTGGGGGAGTTGGCAGGAAAATGAGAGAAACCTGAAGCCAGGAATTGGTTGAGATTTTTGATGGCTATATTGTGGATGGGTGACGTTCTGGACACCATGAAATGGGTAGTTGGCTTTCTCTGTGGTCGAGAATGGAAGAAAGGAGCATTCGCATCTACTGCCCATCCCAGGTCAGAACATGTGTGCCCCTGAGGGGGATGCCACATGCGGAGTCAGCTGCCCCACTGAGGTGTCCGTCTTTGCTCCAAGGCCTTGGGCCAGTGTTCTACCGGGGTTGGTGTGGTGGGGGTAAAGGGATAAGATAAAGACATTTTTTTGCTCACTTCTCTTTTTTGGACGGTGTTTTTACAATCTCCACAGACCATCACCAGCAGCTCTTTACATTCTCCTTGAACTTTACCTTCTTCATAATTATTTATTATGTTAAAAAGTTTCTTGATAATAATATAGAATTGTTCATATTCTTGGGTGCAATATGCTTGTCGTTATGAAGAAGAACATCTTTACATTTTAGGAGCACATCGAAGTATTTATGGGTGACCTGATATAGTGTTTCCAATTTTCAATGTCTCAGTGAAAGTGTATAGATAAAGCTAATATCACAAATATGTTCAGGATTGCTAAGTCTAAATGGAATGCATGTGGGTGTTCATTGTTCACTTCTTTCAACTTTTCTCTATGCTTGAAATTATTCATAATTGAAAACTTAGGAAAGATTGAGAGACGAAAATTCTCGAAGCAATTTCTTGACCTGTGGTTCATGGATTCGGGACGGGGGGCCAGGGGTGGGAAGCTGGATGGGTGTTAGGGGCCAGGAAACTTCTAAATTTATATGTAAACTTTTTTTTTGGTGCGCGTGTGTTTCTATCCTCACTGAGGGGAAAGTTTTATTGTTTGCAGCTCTCCTCTGATTCTCAAATGGGTCCATGACGCCTTTCCCCAAGGTTAAACACCATTGCTTAAAACTAGAGATAAATTTGTATCCATTATACCTTTTGTAAATGGATACAAACAGCCAAACTGAGACTGTGGCTGATGTATCATTAGTACTTTGTTGCAAAATTTGAGTTAGTTTATAAATATAAATTATACACTTCTCTTCCTTTATAGTCATTAATCCTTTTCTTGATTTTTCTGACTTAGTTTTTTTCTATTATAGTTAAATTCTCAGACTTCTTCACAAGTTTAAAATATTGGTTGCTAACATGAACAAATCTGTTTTCCCTTGCACTAATTTAAAACTGAAATAATAATTTTGATATCTTTCTAGATTATAAAAATAGCAGACTCATTTTATACAATTTGCAGGATATAGAAATGTATCAAGAAGGAAATAAAATTATCATTAACCCATGCTCCAGAGGTAGCCACCAGTAATATTTTGATGTATTTCTTGCTTTTGGTAGGTATGCATATCTATCTATCTATCTATCTGTCTGTCTGTCTGTCTATCTATCTATCTATCTATCTATCTATCTATCTATCTATCTATCTATCTATCAAAATTGAATAAGACTGAATGTGCAGGTTATATTATTTAAAAAAGAACATTTTAAAGTTCTTTATATTTTACTGCTGTTCCAGTTTTTACAACATTCGAATGGATTTCTTCAGTCTTTGTATTAAATATGGTTGTTCAAATTCATGTTTCTGTTATCTCTTTTGAATACTTAGTACTCAGAGTAATATTTTTATTATTAAGCGCCTTGAGTTACAATTTATTTTGCCCCGTTGCCCCACTGAGATTGGTAAAAAAAAAAAAAAAAAAAAATTATTTTGAGTCTATAATGGTTATTAAGGATGGAACCAGGGCACAGCCAAATTGTTGAAAATATAGGTAGTTTGGGTTGGCGATGGGGAAACCTGGATAAAACTCTGATTTGTGTCTAGCTTGTCCTTACAGACTGCTATCTGGTGAAATCAGAATAGTGCCAAGGAAACACGCTGTGGCTGCCTGCTGGAGCCCACTTCCAGAAGGACCAGGAGGTTGCCTGATCTGCCCCTCAGAAACGTGATAGGAGCAGAGGAGAGAAGAGGGTTCCAAGAAGGAAAACAAGGTTGATGGGGCCTGCAGAGATTGGCCCTCCTCTGATTCCAGTGGCACTTGGAGAGGCCCTAATCACATTTTGTTTTAAACCAGCGTTATTTGTTTACTTACGTAAAGGCCCAGGAAAGTGTCTTGCACTTAATAGGCACAAAACAAATACTAATTCCCTCCTGTCATATAAGACAATGAGGTCTTGGGAGGCATCTGCATTTTTCTGTGCAGTAAATAAGAGCATGGGGCTTGGATCCAGGCAAACCTGTTTAGGATCTTGAGTTTGCCTCTTGTTAGCACTGTGACCTTAAGAAACTTGCTTAAGGCCTCTGAACCCATTTTCTCGCCTGTGAAATGATGGCAGTAATAGTTCCCATCTCTTGGGAACTATTGAAAGGATTAAGTAAAAATATTCCTGTAATAATAGCTAATACTTATCAAGGGCTTACTACATTTTGGGCACCATTTTAAGTGCTTTACATATAAACATTTTATTTAATTACATAACTGTGAGCTGGGTGCTAGCATTCCCATTTGCAGATTAAAAAACTAAGGCACAGAGAAGTTGAGTAACACACCCAAGGTCACATGACTATTAAGTAGGTGAACTGGGATTTGAACTGAGGAAGCTTCGTACTCGCTCTGGTATCTTTTCATTCCACTTTGCCCAGCACCTTGCCTATGGCCAATCCCTTATCACATGTTTGTGTGACTACACACCTGGTAAATGCTTGCTGAATAACAGGAATGTCTTTTCAGGTTGCTACTCAGAAGAGCACTAAATGTATTCCTGTCGTGGATGAGAAAATGGTCTTGTTTAGAAAAGAGACACATATAGGAGCTTCATCTTCCATCCTTTGCAACAGTAGTTTCATGTTTGAATAACCTCATGGAAGAAGGGCTGGTCTGGTGAAGATTTCTGCTGTTCCCTGTTCCAATCAGCTGCTGAGTTGGGCTGCCGCCAGACTGATGACTCTTCTCCCAGATGCAAGAGGGTGAAACATGAGGGTGTTACCAGGAACTGTGAGACCTGGATGGGCTTGCAGGGCTGGGCACCCAGCCGAGTCACACCCAAGTGGTGGGCGCTTGCCAGCTTCAGGGCTAAGCTATTGCCCCTGAGAGGCTGGGCAGGGCAGGCAGCTTTTTGCTTGCTGATTCTCTCGTCTCCCAGGGCAACAGCCTGGAGCAGACTGTGGTCACCCGTGGGAATGCTCCTCCTGAGTCAGCGGAGCCTGCAGTGCCCCAGGGTGTGGCTGTCTGTGTGTTCCTATGGGCCTTAAACATATGGCTTTAATCTCTAAGGATGTCACTGCGCCATCATGGGTTCAGGGCTGGAGCTGCAGGATGGAAGCTGCTTGTTTTGAGCTCTACAGGTTCCCAGAGAATGCTTCCCCTTAGGACTCTTCACTGGGCTGCTGCCGTATGCATACAGTGTTTAAGATAGTTTAAGATTCACTTCATCAGTACATGGACATTGGAAAGAGACTAGAGACCTTGATTCTAGAGGCAACTCTTTCTCTGATTTGTTGTATAAATTCGGAAAATCACTTTCTCTCCTTGAGGCCTCAGTTTCCTCACCTGGAAAATTAAACGAACACCTGCCCTATCTATATCCCAGGATTATATTGAGAACTAAATGAGATGAAGAATATAAAAATGGTTAATAAATGGTAAGGTGTTGCCCAAAAGCAAGGACCCATTTCTTTTCATGCAGTTGGATCATATAGCCCTAGTTTCTTCTAGCTGCTCTCCTATTCGAAGAGTCTCTAGCCATGCCCAGCCTTGGATGGCAGGCTTTTGATTTTATTAAGAGAGCTGGATTTCAGACCTGATGTGCCAGCAAGGACCTCTAAGAGGAAGGAAGGTGTCAAGGAGACCATGGGATCCAGCCTCCCACCATTTCCAACTTCATTGGATTGGGCTCTCATTTTATTGAAGTTTCCTTACTCAGTACCTCTCACTCTTCTGTGGTACTCTTTGGGAACTTTTCTATTTTAGGGGCGCATACTGGGGGGTAAGGAACACTCTCACAGTGAAGATTTCCTTAGGAGAGTGAACAGCTGCACTTACAGATAACTGAAGAGGCAGAAGAAGCCCCGACAAGGTTAAATCGCAGCATAGTAGGGATCAGGATGGAGAGAAAGGAGGAGAAAAGGGTGATGCTAATCCAAGGGCAGCTGTGCTGTCGCTGATACCCTCACCGTAGATATTTTGGTAGGAACAACACAAACTTTGCGACTGATCTTGGGGGGCACTCTTGTTTTTGTACCCCGAGATATAGCTGCTGTTGCACCAGAATAGTCTACTGACAGCTGCACACTGGTAGATGGGAGTGAGGTCTGGCCCCCAAGAGCTCTGCACTCAGTTCCAACCACAGGGGTTCACCAGGACTTTGGCCAGGAGAGTGACAGACTGGAACTCACGTCACAGAAAGTAATGAGATGTTAGTTTGGACATCAGACTTGTGTTTATATACCTGAGGGCCCATCATGCAGAAGGGTAGCCAGCTCACTTATCCTCCAACTTTTCCTCCTTTTACCGTATTCTCCAGGGGAAGAATTTGGCACATTATAAGAAATAACCTTCCATAAGTCAAGAGACCTGGAAGTGGTGAAGCAGAAACTAGCTGACTACATAAAGAAGCCCAGGGGACCAAGAGAATGGGGTGACCTAGGCGACCTCCCTGCAAGTCCTAGAGGCTGTGACCTGAACTTTCGGGGTCCCCAACTTCAGGGGTACTGGTCCATGGCCTGTTAGGAAACGGGCCGCACAGCAGGAAGTGAGTGGCGGGCTACTGAGTGAAGCTTCATGTGTATTTGCAGCTGCTCCCCAGTGCTAGCATCACCGCCTCAGCTCCACCTCAGATCATCAGGCAGTAGATTTTCATAGGAGCACCGGTCCCTGGTTCTGAAAAGGCTGGGGACGCTGAAGGGCTGATTTTGCATTTATACCCTGATCTACATGACGTTCAGCAGCAGCAGTCCCCGAATGGCTTCGTCCGTCATGGAAGTATTCTTTACGACCGTGGAGCTGGATCTTCCTCCATAGCGATAAGCCTCTGAGATGCTGTAAAGTTCCATTTCCCCCTGGTTTTGCTGAGAAGGGAGGATGGCCCACATTTGTCATTTGGATTTCTGACTAGCCCCCTTTTCATACTTCGTGTTCCTTCTTTATTCTCAATTTGTTGCTCCTGGCATAAGAATTTGTGTGGATTTGTTTATAACAATTACCTCCTTCCTTGAGAAGCATGTAGAATGTTTTAGGGCTGTTTTTCAAAGTCTTGGGCCACATTTTGATAGCTGGAAATCAACCAGAAAACTACAGAAATATAGGCTCGCTTCTCAGCTTTACGTCCTGAGGATGAGCTCTCACTACCCCTGCTTCCGTATGCTAGATCTTTGGGCCATGTGGATTTCTTGGACGGGACACTTCTTCTCTGACAGGACTTCAGGGTTACTTTTAGCTCTGTGCTTGTATTGTCAAGTCTCCTGATCCTCCTCCTCTCACCTCCTAGATACTGTCATTCTCTTTGATTTCCTTTTTTTTATTTTACTTCAATCCCTTGCTTTCCTAATGCTGTTCCTTGTCCATAATATCCTTCTCCCTCGCAAAGTTTTACTCATGTACTTTAAGACCTACTTGAGATTTCACCTTTTTAGCTGAGCAGCCTTCCCCACTGTGCCTGTACCATCTCTTCTCCCCACACCCTGTATGTCTTCCATTTTAGAAATCACTACTCTTTGGGCTGAAGGAAGCTGTGTACCCCAATGTTTACACCTGCTTCCTGGAAAGACTTATGGAGAGCATGGATATTGGATGGGCGGGCTTTAGTTCTCTTTGAAATGGCTTTAGCCATTCCAACTACTGTTTCTCTTGGGAAATGAATTGATAGGATGGTAAACGCCAGCAAATATCCTTTTGCTCAGCCATTACTATAAAGTCCTAGTCCATTTCCACATTTTAAACATTTGATCATCCTTTCCAGATCATAAAGACATGCTTCTGGTGCCTTTATTTTCAAATGTAAAGTTCTAAGGCCTGAGGAAAACTGAATCTTTATTGTGATTCTACAGAGTTCTGTTTGTCGCTCCATGAACCCACGTTAAGTAGGCATCGACACTGGATTAGGCATGGAGTAGGTGCCAAAGACAAGAGAATTTGTGTGACAGTTTCCTGCTCTCGGGCACTCAGAGTTCTGGCAAGGAGACACCCTCATGGAACGGTAAGGGCCAATCAAGGTGAAGTGGGTTCGCCGAGGAGGAAGGCTTGAATTCTGCCTGAGTAGAGATGGTACAGGCACAGTGGGGAAGCCTGCTCGGCTAAAAAGGTGAAATCTCAAGTAGGTCTTAAAGTACATGAGTAAAACTTTGC
>NW_011888795.1:1843837-1890766 GCF_000151845.1 Pteropus vampyrus
TACTGCTCTGCCACACTCAGAGTGCTTCGCCTAGTGCTCAGTTGGCCTTGGACTTGACTCCTGGCCTCTGCGGTTAGCCATCACCTCACTTACTGGAGGTCACCTCCCTTATCAGAACTCGTCCTCTCCTTCAGAATAGTTTTGACTGGGGCTGTGCCACCCACACCCTCTCAGGCACACCCCCAGGACAGGAATGCCAGAGACAGGGCAGGTTGGATGAGGTGCAGCTTCAGGTCCGCCATGAAGGAAATGCTTACGAGAAAACAAAGGTTCAGTGTCTGAGCTGAGTTTGGGTTGGGCTCACATTTCCTTAATATCAAATATCAAATGCAGTCCTTGTTGCCATCCTCATTTGAGGAAATGGATTAACGTGGCTCAGAAGGCCTACCTGCGTTGATATGAACTCAAAGGCTTCCTGCTCATGATGTGGGATGGCTTTGGACGTGTCTCTGCAGGCCCTTTGGCTGTGCCTGGGTAGGTTCTTGCATTACCTCACCCAGATGAACATTTGCTAGTGTCATCCTTAGGAGCACTGGAGGCTGCTGGATACTCTGCCAGCTTCCATCCCCCGGAGAAGGCCTATAATTCTAGCCTTTCCGCTACACTTTGCCTACGAAGGCTTAGATCAGTGTTTGCCTCAATGTTTTAAGTGTTTGCAATGTTTTAGGTGGTCGCAAACCTTTGGGAAAGCCCTGGGTCAAACAATGCTAAGTAGTTTAATTTACTGTGGGTCTTCCCAAGATCTCTAATTTGCTAATTCATATTAGTCTCCCAGAGCGGGTAGAGTATGAACAGTCTATTTCTCACACTTGATTAACTAAAGTGCTTCCTCATACCCCATTCTTTGCCATTGTGGAGACTTTTGCCCAGGGTAAACGAGCTCAACTAGGTGCCCAGCCTTATCTGGAGTAGATTCTGAGGGCAGCCAAACTTTATCTCCTAGACCTTGAAGAGAGTCATAATTAGGGTCAGCAATGCCAGTTTGCCTAGGGCAGTCTGGTTATATAGGTTGCCAAAAGATAATTCTAATAGCCTCAATTTGGGGGATGAAAGTTATGGGGTTACCCTGACTATAGCCTACTGCAGAGCCCAGCCACTTGACATTTTGGAGCCCAAAGGGCCGCTCACTGTTAGGCTGGCTTCTTCTGCCCATAACACAGTCTGATGTCACCCTTTGACTCACCACTTGCTCTCTGACAACCTCTGATATTTGCCATTGGGTCCTGAATTCTTTCCCCTTTATTCAGCCACCATAGTCAGCCTGGTAAAATGTCTCACCTTCTCAAAAGTGGTTCTGCAAGGGAGTTGACAGAAAATCAGTGCCCCTAAGAAATACAGACCTTTTGTATTAAGTGTCGCTTCACAATGCATACTTTCAGTCGTGGCATTTCTGGACCTCCTTAGCTTGTGAACTTTTGGACTCTGCGCTTGCTGGTCTGTTTCTGAAATGTGTGTCTGTGTCATTCTTTCTCCTCTTTCTCGTGTCTCCTTTTATTACGGCTACTGAGACAGCCACCTTCCTGATGTCAGAAGCCCTGAAGGAATTTGTGTTAAAAAATAGCAAGAAACCATCAGGAGATGAGAGAAATCAAAGGAAAAATGCCACACAGGCAAGGCAGCAAACAAGTAGCTGAATTAGGGAGATTACAGAATTTATTGAGAAAGAATTCGAAATTTTCTTGATTCTTTTGAAGGGGCAATTAATGGCTCGGAAGATGTGATTTTAACTTTTGTTCACTTTTTTTGTTGTTACTTTGGCTGACACATTCATTTTCAAAATGTTAGACATTTGGCTTTCCAAAATTCTTTAGCTAGAGACTCCAAGTGGAAAGATGGGGATTTAAGCAATGTTTTCCTTTTTATTTGACAAAATAAGCAGTGACAAGTATCTTTAATATTTGCAAAAGCCTCAAAAAAAAAAAAATCTCAGCAGTTAGAAACACAAAAGTAACAAAAAGAAACTAGTGATCAAGTATTCAGAATCCTTTTTTATTATGGGATGTTTTTAGATTTAAATCCTACATACCTGATTTTTATCTGGTTGTAAATAGGGTTCCCACAGTTACTTCATGGATATTTTGTGTAATGTTCCTGAAGATGTCTGGAACAGACTCTTAACAACACCCCCGCCCCCCGCCCGCCTCTGCTTCTCAAAAAAAAAAAAAAAAAAAAAAGTAACTATTTTGTCTTTAAATGTAACCTTTTAAAATTGCTCAAGTTATAGATCTTAAAAATTAACTGCTCTTTTTTGGGGAACCATTGTGGCATTTTTTTCCTCTGACCCTCCTCCCCCCAACTGCATAGTTTTGCTTTGCCTTCTTTTGAGCATGTAAAGTATTTTTTTCCTTTCAATTCTTTTGAAAGTATGGGTGTTTCTGGCTTTAATATTGTCATCTTGTATGTGTGTGTTTATAGCAGTTTTTAATTGGCCTAAATACCATAGTTTTCAGCTCATCCGCCTGTTTTAGAATCTTCACGATAATTTTCTCTGACCAAACCAAATAAAAATCAAAACAGAGCTCACTCTCAAAAATACAACAAAATCATCCCTCTAGTTCTCAGAAGATAACAGACTAAGGTTATATATGTATATATATTAGTATTTTCATTTCAAATTTTATTTCAAAGGACACTTCAACCCTATTATGTGAATCCTGACTGAAAAATTTAAAAGAAATATTTGAACCTAGACATTAAAATCAAATCTTGATTCCACAAGCTCTACCTTATTCTGTTGACTTTATTTTTGAGGAGAGAGAGCATTTAATTTTTAAAAATTCTTTTTTTCCCTGCTCCCTTTCCCCACCCCTGGATTGTCTCCTAGGACCAGGAAGTTTATATGTAAACAGAACCTGTAAACAGAAGCCCTAAACAGAAGCCCCAAACAGAAGCTGTAATCAGACCCCTGACCTCCTCTGGGCTTTCAACCCAGTGTTTCCACAGAGGGATTAACCCCAAATACCAACTTGCTTTCAGAGGCAAAATTGTTCCCTAGGCGGGCATCACCAAAGGGTTTTCTTCTCTCTAGGCTTTCACATTCACCCTGCAAATAAGGTCTTCTCAAAGAGAGGCTTAAAGACAGCCACTGGAAAGCAAATTGCCGGGCAGGCTGGAGCCAGGAAGGATGCTAAAAATTCTCCAGGCTCTCAAACCCCGTAGTCTGTCCTCCTCTGCCCCCTCCCCCCATCAGCCGTCGTAACCTTCCAGATTCACGAGTGCTATGGGAAAGGACCAAGTTGTTTTGTCTAATAATAATACATCACTATGTGTGTGCATGTGTAAATCCATCTTTGGATTTATGCATAGGGAGTCCTGTGGCCGGCTGGGTTGGGGCATCTCAGGGATACCAGCAGAAAGGGAGATGTAGGGGACAGAGATCAGGATTTCCTTCTCGGGGACGTGAGCAATAGCACTAGCCTGTTGTGCAGAACCAGAGCCATGTGCCTGCAGGGGAATGTTTGAGAGTCCTTCTGTTTCATTCTTTACTGCAGGTGTTAGAATGTCCACTCAGGAGGCAACGCTTTGAACCGGGCATCAAGCTCTGGGCTGAATTCCAAGTCAGCTCGGAAAAACAGTCAGAACTACTCCTGTCCCCTATTTGCTGGGCAGAGTGGCTAAAAAAGTGGGTTCTTACTTCTAAATGTCCCCCTTCCACCCCCGCCCCAAGTCGGTTCCCACGTTGTCTGAACAGCCCTGCTCCAAGCCAAGACACGGACAAGGCACTTCTCTTATGGCACAGCATCCCCTCTGCACCCAGACCCCCGATAACTTCTCACCAGAGAGACAAAGTATCTTTATTTTAAAGGCTCCATGTAGCATGTCCAGAAATTTCTCATGTTATTAAGAAGGGGGTGGGGTGGGGAAAGGGCCCAATGAGGCTACTTACTTAATAGCTCCTAACAGCTGTGGAAAGTTTGATGCAGCAGGAGCACCCAGACAGAAAATTAAAAAACTAATAAAGTCCTCAGTGTGGGGGCGCTGGCATCAGGACAGCTTTACTTCTCCAGACACCTAATAAAGAGACATTCCCGGACACTCGCTCATAAGGGGCGTCTGCAGGGGTCACGGAGAACAGTGGAAAGCGAGCCATGGAAACACTGCAGTCACTCGCATCGCTGCAGGAAAAGTTTGCTTACTTCTCCTCTCTTCCCTCTTTCCTCTATTTTAGAAAAATGGCTGGGTGCTCCAGACGGAAAGGAAAAAAAGAAACCAACACAACACAGAGGTCGATTTCAGGAGCCCTCAATGTCGAAATCTCACTTCCGTAGACAGAACCAGCATGAGGCTAATGTTTGACAATTTAGGCATTAGGGGGACAGGATGTGATGGTCACTACACAGGGCTGCATTGAGATTGAGAGGTGATTTGGCTTCTCGAGGTAGCAGAGAAAGGGGTTTTGAGACTGAGGTTTATTCAGCTGGATTTTATGAAGCATCCTCCTCACCATAGATTTTCTCACATGGGTTTTTCCACTGCTGTTACTAGGTCATTTTGGATCTGAATTCCTCGGGGTCTGCTGAGTTATGGGGTTTCTGGTTGAGACTTTCGGTTTTAAGGGACATTTATGTTATTCTGCCTCGTGTCTCAAGTTGGGCTGTGTATATCTGAAGAAAAAAAAAAATGGTGACTTTGGACAACCAAACCGTCAGTGGTGGAGCTATTTCGTCGAGGTGGTGGTACCAGTCTTCTCACACAGATAATGCAAAAGTGCTAAAGGGGGAACAAAGCAGCCTGTTAAGAAAAAGAGAGTAAAGTGAATTAAGTCAGACAGAGAAAGACAAATACTGTATAATCCCACCGATATGTGGAACCTAAAAAATATACCCACTCACAGACACAGAGAAACAGATTGATAGTTGCCAGAGGTATGTGGGGAGTGTGTTGGGTGCATGCGTGGGTGTGGGGTGTGTGGTGGTGGTGGGGCGGGCAAATGGTGGGAAAAAAAGAGAGAGAGAGAGAGAATAAAAAGAAAGCTGGCTCCACGTCCTAATCTGATGCTGAGTTCAGTTCAAGTTTTCGAGAATGGCTTGGGGTAGTTAGTTCTTACTTCCTGCACAATATCCCGGCCGATTTGTAATCTGGAAACCAGCAGCCAAGGTGGTTCTTCAGGATTACCTCTCCGCAACAGTGGTTACAATTTGCTTTAGAAGAAGATGCTTTCCTGTTGTGCAAATTTGTGAAATGGCTTTTACACACTGGCCTCGAGGTAGTCCTTGCACAAATTTCTAAGGGCTCCTGGCGTGATGGAAAGAGAACTGGAGTCAAGGGCCCTGGACCCCATCCCAGCCAGCTCTGCCACCGACAAGCAGGAGCTGGTTGAACAAGTCATCTGTCCTCTGGGGGCCTCAGTTTCTCATTCTATAGGATGAAGGGGTAGGAAATACTTCCAAGGCCCCCCTCCTACTCCCATATGTGGTGATTCTATGAAGTTAGAAGGCTGGTCTCTGTATTGGTGTTCCTGGCTCTCCGGTGTCAGAGTGTTTTCCTTCTGGCTTTTCATTTAGCTGTGGCTTGGCAGAAGTGGAGCTGCAGCCCTTGGGTGTGATGCAGGACAAATCTGTGGTTATGTGAATAAAATGAAATATGGGCGTTTGAACTGCTCAAATCCAGAACGCTTTCTTGGTCTTTTCTATCTTTCTTCTTCTTCTTCTTTTCTTTAAAATTTTTAAAAAGGTTTTTCTCTCATGAGAACGTTTAAGAAAAGAGAAATACTGCCACCGGTGTGGGCGCGGACTGGCTTCTAGTAGGTAGGTCTCTCCGAGTGAGGCCTGGGGGATTCTGATTTATACTGGAGGAGATAGTGCTTCTCAAATTTCAAAGTGTGTAAGGATCACTTGAGAGTCTTATTAAATCCAGATTCTGCTACAAAGGTTTGGAGTGGGGGGCTGGGATTCTGCATGTCCAATGAGGTCCCAGGGGATGCTGCTGATGCTGGTGCATGGGCTACACTTGTAGTAAGAAGGCTAGATGATCCTGAGGCCTCCCCTAGGCGCCTCCAGAGAGTACAGGATGGGGATACGGCAACCAGGACCTCCATACTGTGGCTCTTTAGGCCTCTAGGTTCAGCATAAGCCCAGATGAAACCTGCAAGGGCAGCTTTTTACGTAGGGGGTCCTATCCTTCTGGAAGGTTGGTCTGCTAGGAATTAGTCTTTATGTAGGTTCTCACTTTTGCCATCAGACTCTCTCTCTCTCCCTCTCTCTCTATCTCTCTCTCTCTTTCTCTCTCTCCTCTTTCCCCCCTTCCAGTATTGGGAGAGAAAAGTTGGACAATGAAGGTGGAGAAGCGCAATGCGTCAATTAGTGAGAAAGCTACAATATATATTATATTAAATAAGTCCCGTATTCTGTCTCATTAACAACATTATAGTACATAGCAAGTCTAGAACTCTGCGTTTCATCTAAATAAAGACATGTAAATCATTTAATATATGTTTCTTAAGTGAGCCACACCAATTACCATGTTAGGAGAGGGGAGCAGCTTTTATGACAGGTTTTGGAAATTAAAATGACAGAGGGATATCCTGCAGGAGGATTAATTCTAGGCTGGGTGGAGCTGAGCAATGAGCAAGGTCCAGAAGGGCATGTGGGGGCCTGGAGACTGAAGGGCGCATGATGACCCCTCTGTTCTGAATCCTGGCTTGGGGACAAGATCAGGATGCACTCTTTGCCTGTTCTTTCGTAAAGTATATAAACCCCAGTGGCTTTTGTACTTGAGGTTGTGTAAAATCCACTGGGGAGACTTGTTAGGAACTCAGGTTCCAAGGCCCCACCCTGAGTTTCTGACCCGGGAAGTCTGGCCTGGGATCCAGCCAAACCATACTTATAACAAGGTCCTTTGGCAGCTCCCCTGCAGGCCGTGCACAGACACCATTTCTTCTGTAGAAATTGTAGAGAGGGTCACGGTGACTTCATCTCAAACAGAGGCCTGCTTCTTCAGGCATCATACAGCTAATTTTCTCTGCTTCTCTCTATCCAGCGTGCAGGTGTCGGTTCGTGTGGCTGAGCAGCAAGGCAGACTGGGTTTGACTGTTAGCTCAGATGCTTACGTGCTGTCTGACATCGGGCAGGTCGTGGTGCCCTTGGAGCCACGGGTTCCCTCAACTCAGAATGGGCACAGACAGGAATCGTAAAGTGCACGGGACTAGTTAATGGTCAAGACACTCTGTCTTTTGGCAACTCAGTTTTTATCTCTTTAAAATGAGAATGTTGCAGTTAAGTATAAATTTGGTGAGTCTAGGTAGCAAGTGGGCTTCTCTTTCTGGCAGCTTTTGATGTTTTCCTTCCCTGTAGTAATAAGAACTTCAACCTCCAGATTTTGTGTAAATATTGAATTTATAGCAATGGTTTTGTAGAGTGTTCCAGTTTCCTGGGTTGATGATTAATGTGGTTTTCTCAGAGTGCACTGTGCCTT
This sequence comes from Pteropus vampyrus, assembly GCF_000151845.1. NCBI lineage: Eukaryota > Metazoa > Chordata > Mammalia > Chiroptera > Pteropodidae > Pteropus > Pteropus vampyrus. Next base: position 1,851,251 of record NW_011888795.1, read on the forward strand.
CTCAAAAGGCTTTTCCTTCTAGTCCTGTGAAATGCTCTGTGGCTAAATGTTTTTGCTTTTCTCTGTTGTCATGCAGAAGAGGGAGCATTGTATTCTGTGTTATCTCAGAGGGCAGAAGAAGCATCTGCTGACAGACACATAGGGAAGTGAAACTGGGCTTAAAAATTGGAATTTCCTAATCGTTAGAACAACAATCTTGATCCAAAACCTTTGCTGGCTATCCATTACCTACCACGTTAAGCACAGACTCTGCCTTTCAATGTGCCCATCATCTGGCTTTTCTGGTCTTTGCTAATTGTATATCCTCTCCCTAAGTAACTCGAATCTTGTGGCGTTAAGTCACATTTCTAACCCAGATTCTGATCTATATTTCCGACAGCCTGCAAAACGTCTCCAGTGGGCTATCTTGTCATTACTGCAAATTCAAAATGCCCTCACAGGCACCCATCGACTTTCCCTTAACCTTGCTGCTCTTCCCATCTCTCTCATTTTTGTTTGTGGAAGCATGATCTAGCCTTAGGGAATGAAAAGTAGATTGGAAGTTCCCAGGCCTCCTCATTTTATCATCCCATCTTTTACTAGGACCCATTGCTTTAAAATATCTTGTAGTTGAATAGTTACAAGAAATCTTTTCCAGTTCTTATAGCCCATATTATTTCTTCTTCCTCCAAATCAACAAGGAAGACTCACTAGCTTTTATAGTTCCTGGGTCTGGTTAGATATCACATGCGAAGGAGAATGGTTTATTAGCAGCACATGTGCAAATGGGGTTTGTAGACAGCGTAAGACAAATGTAAAGCTACAGTATGTGGATGCCAAAGATGCTCACATATAGTATGCTTTATTAAGAATGCAGCCTCTAGAATGAGCAAAGTTATTGTCCTGATCACTTTTGCACTGATTAAAACACTCCTAGAGTGCTTCTTAACTTACTGTTGTATCATTATACGTGCATTACCTTTCTGAGCTGTCAAAGATGTTGTCTTAAAACCTCTAGTTACTGTTATATTTCTATCATTTCCCTCCGAATTCCCTTAGGATCTCTTGCTTTATTTTTATTCTATATTACGTGGTACATAAAAGTTAGGAACAGTTATGTTTTCTTTATGAGTCATTTATTTTGTCAATATTTATCTAAATTTCACATAAGCTTTTTGCTTTAGATTCTACTTGGACAAAAAATATTTTGATCTTGATTTTTTTATAGATTGTGATTTTGTGTGTGTGTGAGATATTTGCTAGTTTATCTTTCCTTATTCTTATACTTCTCTTTCCTTGTTTTAGGAACATATTTTGGGATAGCACAGGTTTAGTTTTTCAAATATTTCCATTTGTTATCATAGTTATTATGTTAGTTTTTACTTCAGTCAAGATGCTTATGCCTTCTGTGTTTAAAAATACCTTCTTGCTTTTAAAATTGTTTTTTGCTATGTTGTTTGTATTTTCTTTTTTGTTCTACTAGTGACATGGTATGTACAGGTTCTACTTTTAAATTCTATTTGGATTGCCCAGAAATTTAAAAAAAAATATACAAACCTGTATTTTCCTAATTATCGACTTTAAAAATTGGTACCTATTGACCGTCTACAATGTAAAGTTAAGAAATATACACATTTTATTCCCCCCTCCTTCTCTATTTCACTTATTTTTCTACTTTATTTAATCTGAGATTTTAGACTCAGGCATTGCTTTCCTCCCCTAAAATTCTGTTGTATGAACATTTTCAAACCTACAGAAACGTTGAAAAATTTTACAGTGAACAGCAGTATACCCACCATCTGGTTTCCACTGTTCCTGTTATTGACATTTTATCGGGCTTGCTATTATCATGTATCTATCCTTCCCTCCACCAACCTATCTTTTAAAAAATGCATTTTAAAGTAAACGAAAGATAGTAGTCTACTTCCCCCTAAATACTTCAACACAAATATCATTAACCAGAAGTTAATGATTGCTTGCAGTTTTTTTTTCCCCTTTGAGGTAATATGTACAATGAAATACACACACATCTTAAGAATATACTCATTGAATTTTGACAAACGTACATCAGATGTTATTTTTAACATTATTTTCTCTTTCAATAATTATTGTTTTGTATTTTAAAACTATTTTGCCATTACACTTTAAAAATTATTCAGATGATATATTTAATTGACTTTAGTTATCACCGTGAATTCCATTTCATCAGAAATCCCTCATTCTTTATTTTGATTCATTTTTCAATTGACTGGGGCATAATTTAAGTTCTTTTTTCACTAAAAATGTGAGTGATATACTTTAGGAGTCTCTCAGTAGCTGAAATTTTTCTTCTGTTTCCTTCAGACTTCAATGGCAATTTCAGTGAGCTTAGAATTCTTATCTGGCAAACTCTGGCACTCAAAAGTATAAATGTTTCTCAATTGTCATCTGATGTTTAATGTTATAGGGCTATCTGTGGCTAGCTTCAATGTGTTTTCTGCCTAGTTATAAAATTGTTTTGTAGTCCTTGAATTTGAATACATCTAGTAGTCTTTGAGGTAATTTTGCTGGGTATTCTGTGACATCTTTTAGATATGCCAGTATATATTTTTATTCAGTTATGCCAGAGGTTGGTAGTGGTTCTCCCAAATCCACATTTTCCCTCTTAGTAACATAATTCTTTATTTTCACATGGGTACATAGCTGCTTAGAATAAGAACTATATTTCCCAGACTCACATTAAGCCTAGTGCTGCAATTATGTCTCAGGCAGCAGACTCTGATCCTTATGAATCTATCAGCTCAGGAAATTTTTCTTATTTTATATTGTTGGTTGTTTCGTTTGTTTTATTCTGTTCTCCTTGCCAGCCTTCCCTCCCCACCTCCCCATCTCAAGGGATATCCCTTACCTTCTCTGTACTATCTGTTCTTCAAATCCAATAATTTTCTTCTCATTTTTAATCATTTTGTCTTTTTCCTCCTCATTTGTGGCAATTTTTCAAGTTTCTTTTCTGCACCTACAATTCTGATTTTTTGTAGTATCTATTCTTCTTTATTGTTTTTAAATGAAAATTTAAATTAGCTATTGCTTTTTAAGTTTTTCTTAATTCCCTTATAAAATTTTGTCTCCTCTAAGCCAGTATTCTTTTTATTGCTGCCCCTGACCCTCAAAACTTAACTGAAAAGGGGACCGGTCATGTTTGGTGGGACTCTCACAGTTTTTCTGCCACTTACTTTCTATAACCACTGCCGTTTCTCAGAGGATAGAGTTGTAAGATGGCATTCAGTGTCTCCCTTCATCTGGAATGCTGTGTTGAACAGGATGATGCTCTGTTGGACAGGATGACACCAAGCTTTCAACCTCGTGTAAGGCACACTTTCCTGTACTTCTCTCCCCACCCCTCCACCTGGCCCTAACAAAGCTTTTTTGTTTTTATTCTTCTCTGGGTCATTTCAGAGGAGATTTGATATAGAAGAATTTACTTAACTCCAATGCCTTTTTACCCAGGAGTCTATAAAAAGACATCCTTTAAGGCTTTTCATATTGTGAGAATGTATATTGCATGTCATACATTCACTAAAAACAACCAAAGTCTCTGTAGGCTGAGGGGTAGAGGTGTTAAGAGCATAGGACTCAGAGTCAGAAGACCTAAGCTTGAGCCCCAACTCGGTCACTTATAACCATATGATCCTGGTTATATGCTCTTCAATTTACAAATCTGTTCAATGAGAGTAATACTTTGGATTGAATGAGATCAAGTACTAAAAAACATTTTGTCAGTTCTTAATAGCTAAAAAAAATTAAGAAAGGCAGTCATTCTTTTGGTATTCTTTCTCTTTTTGCTTTTCATAGACTTAGTCCATGGTGTGGAAGGTATTCAATAAATCTTTGCCTGTGAGTTATTTGGCAAAAATGTCCAGAAAATGCTGAAGAATACCTAAGGAGACAAAAAGGAGTGACAGAGTAATTGAAAATATTATTATTGCCTTCTTTGATATTTATGCTTATATGCTTTCTTTAAACTTATGGTTTAACCTAGAAAGCATTAAGCGTTTTCATGTTTTCTTTGTGATTTCTCCTTCTAACCCTCACTATCCATTCCCCCATTAAAATTTATTATAAAAAGGTGTTCTTTTAAAAACTTTTTAAAAACAATGTAATTATCTATAGCTCATGTTACTTTTAAAGTTGTCTCTTGATACTTTCTGGAGGTTGCAAAATATATTTAATTTCCAAGTCTTCTTGGAAGTCATCCAATAAATTCAGGCAAGGAGGGAATGGTCAGGGTACAGGGTGTGCGAGGGGATCACACAGTGAGTTGGCAGGTATCATTTATTATAGGCAATCCAGCAGGTGCGTAAATAACTCCTACTGGGAGGTTTTCCGCTCGGCTTCCCAAAATGGCTCCATTTCAACATCCAGCAGTGATGCTGTATTCTCAGAATTGGATTAGCTAAGCAATGGGCAAGGTAAAATCCACTGGAATGATCCAAAGGAGAGGTTTCTTCCTACATCAACAGCATTAGTATGAATTAGGCTTTTGTTTATTAAAAATAGTAGAATTCGTCAGCTATTTGAAAAATACGGTTCTTTGAAGTACAGATGTACATTTCATTTTATGTAGTTCAACTCTGTATATGTAGTTTGTGAGCATCTACTAAGTGTAAGACCCTATGCTGGGTGCTGTGGAGGGTAAAGAGATGAGCGAGATGTAGCCTTGGCTTTGGGAGTTCACACATTTGTTGAGAGATAGAAGCGTATGTCATCACATAGACAGATTGAGAAATTATAAATGGAAGCAAAATGTTGTTGGGTTAGAGAGGAAAACTTGGAGTTGGAGGAAGAATTCAAACTAGGCATTCTTGCATTCGTCTATTACATAGATAATTATTGAATACCAAATTGGATTCATGCAGTATGCCATGAACACTCAGAGAGGGCCAATTTTAGTTGTTTAATTATTTACAGAAGAATAAAGTTCAACAGGCAAAAAAGGGAAGGGAGGGCATTCAAGGGAGCTGAGGCCTGAAGGTTGCATGGCATTCCTGAGAAATGGGGAGGAGACTGGTGTGGCTAGGACCCAGGATATGTGTCTGGGAGCGGAGGAGGGTGGGGGCTGCAGTGAAAGTAAGAATGGAAGATCGAGCAAAACTACAGAGGGCTCTGAATGCCCAGTAAAGGAATAACACATTTTATTTTTAAATCACATTTTTATAAATTGAGTCATTCTAGAAGGGATTGCTTCCTTTTTTAGGTGTATCAATTGGAAGTGAACACTGGCTTGAAATCAGACCAAATTTGAATTTGAGCTGTACCATTCACCAGATGAATAATTTTGAACAAGTCCCTTAACCTTTCTGATACTGTTTTCTCATCTGTGAAAAAGGAGGTTGTAAAGATTAAGTTAGAAGAGATAGATGAAGACATCTAGCATATTGACCACCTTCGGTGGATACTCAATAAAGCTTATCTGCTTCTTCCTTTCCCCCTGCCCTTTCTTCTTCTTCTCCCTCCTCCTTCCCACAGGAGAACTTTGATGCAGAATACATTTCAGTAAGGTCACTGAGTTCTCAAGCTTGGTTGCAAGTTTTTTCTCAATTTTGTCACTGTGGTTCTCAAACCTAAGCAGGCATAAGAATCTCATGGAGGGCTTGTTATAGCACAGATTGCTGCCCACCCCTTTACCCCAAGAGTTTCAGATTCAGTAGGTCTGGAGTGGGGCTGAGAATTTGCAGCTCTAACAAGTTCCTCTGTTGCTGCTGATGCAACACACTTTGAGGACCTTCACTTTATCTAGTTTTGCCTTGGGGCAGCCCCTGTTGGTTGCTTACCCAACAGCCATCCCCTTTTCCCTGCTGACAGAGTCCTGAGTTCTGATAGCACAGAAAGAGGCTTTGCTTTCAGAGTCAGGTCTCTATCTCAGTGCCTGCAGGTGCTGATGATGGATCTAAATTGGTCACAGTAATCTCAGTTCCCCTGGCCGTTGATTGATCTGAAGTTGAGCAAGTGTCCCATAGTGTCTGAAGAGATGTGAGGGTGAATCAGCTGACGGAGAATCACAAGGAAAGGGGCTTTACCCCTTGCTCCTTCTTCCTGAAAGTGTGCGTATTACTGAAGCTGTAGTAGCCATCTTGTGACCAAGAGATGACAAGCATAAGAGAACCGACATGGCAAGGGTGTTAGGGCAGAAATACAGAAAAAATCTGGGTCTCCAAAGGCATCACTGAGCTGCATGCCCTGGACTACCCACCTCAACTTGTTCTTATGTGAGAAAAATACATTCCCAATTTTTGAAGCCATCATAATCATTTTTTGTTGTCGTTGTTACTTGTAGCAAAACACAGACCTAACTAATACAAACCATTATAGTTCTATGATGTTGGTAACATAGGTAATATTATAGACCCTATTTTACATATGAAGATACTAAGTCTCAGAAAAATGAAAGTGCACAATTTATAGGGGTAGAGCTTAGATTTCAAGTCAAGTTTACTGATTATAAGTGCTTTATATTTTCAATTGACCAAGACCAGCCATTCTATTTCTGATTATTTCTTCCTATTAACATATATTATCTTTGAATATACATATATAATCCTGTTTTCCCTTCTATTAAGGAAGTAGAAATTGATAAGTCCCTATCCCGAGCTTTACGTCTGCTGTCAACCATCTGGCTTCTTATTGTCAATCATTAATTATTTAAGTAATTCATTCCACTCACATTAACATTGTTACACATATGAAAACTTTGCAGACTTTTATATATATATACATCGAATTACATATATATATAGTTCTACATATATATATGTAACAGTACAACTTGCATTTGTTCAAATTTTGTAATTTTGTTTCGGACAGAAAGAAGTAATTTAAATTAGCTTTACATCCTCACTTATAGACACGGGCTTCAGTTTATACTCCTAATACTCCTGAATTTTTGAAAACTTTGAAGTTCTAATCAGACAAAATTATAAATCAGCACTAGAAGTCTTCCAGAAAATGCAGCTTGATGTAGACTTCTCTATAAATCAATCCTAGTCTCTGACTTTGATATATCTTCTTAGCCCTCACTCCCATTCATCATACTTGGGCCATCCCAGCTCTGCTACCTCAACCTGTCAAGCTCCGTGCAAATTTTTATTGAAGAGACGAGTCCCCAATCACACTAACACATCTGTCTATTCCCTCATTGCCTGGTTAGGACAATGGGTCCATAGCCCTCTGAACCCCGAGGGAAGACTAAAATCCCATTTATTACTAGCTTTTAGATCAGAGCTGGGCATTTATGGTGGAATCTAAATTAATTATCACCATTAAAAATATTTAGTATTATATGAAGAAGTATCACTGCTTACCTCAGTTAAATTACTTAAGTACCTCATTCATTTGTTCATTCATGCAGCAAATTTTTATTGAATGCTCTGTGTGCTACATTGATATCAATGCCATCCATTTACACAGTTACTCATCTATAGTTTATAAAAGCATTTTCAGAGCATTAGGGGCTGAATATTGGGTTACAATGGAGAGCAAAACCAGTGCATACTGATAAAATATACTCATCTTATTGTTCATATAGTTATGTGTACATGTACATATGTGGTTTTACTTATTTTTAGTACTATTATATGGTAATATAATTATATGCATATGTACATATATGTTATTGCTTGCATCTTATTACTATTTTCTGGTTGAAGATCTTGACCCCCATCTTATCATGGTTTTAGCGTTACTCTCAATAACAAAGTAAAAAATTAATTCGATATGCGATCTTCCCATTTATTAAGGAAGCAGGGATTGATAAGTCCCTATTTGTTCTGAGCTTTACTTGTACCTCTGCTGTGAGCCGCCTGGCTTCTGATGGCCATTATTAATTATTTAAGCCATGATTCCACCCACATTGACTGAGCAGAGTCCACCTGAGTTTGGCATTTTAGAGTAGGAAGAGATTAATAAGCTCGGTATTCTGTCAGAAGGGGCTCATCACACAGTAAATGAGATAAAACATGCACAAATAACTAAAATATAACACAGCGATCAAATGATAAATATTATAGGAAAAGAGCAGACAGAAGACCAAAGTGAGAGAGAGGACTGCTGGCAGGAGAGGCAAAAAGGGCCTCATGGTGGGGGTGGTACACACCGCGCATTGGATTGTTAAGGACCATGCAGGGTTTGGGTACTTTGACTCAATCCTAGACTACAGAATAAAACATGGAGAAAGCTCTGTTCACTTTGTCTGAGTGGCCAATAAACCAATCTGTGAGATAGGGATAATTCTCATCAACCAGGCCAAGTCCTGTTACGACAATGTGAAAGGACTGCCCCCACATATTGGGGTTTGTCTGGAGTATCTCATGTACCAAACAGCTCAGTTGCAGAGGTTCGACAATCTTTCGTGTAGACTTTTAGCCCAGAGAGTTTGCACCTTTACTGGAAGGGGTTGACCCAGATACTTCTCAGAATGGAGAAAAGGCAAATTAGCAGGCACTTGGAGAGTGCCAGTAGATTTTCAGCCCAGGAAGCATTTGGGGTACATTTATGTAATGCCGTTTCTTTTGAGATAGCACAAAGAAATGACAGCCATAGGAGGACGGTGATCAGATAGCAAAATAGTGCTCAATACTTGAAATCAGGCCCCTTGGGTTATCCCAGTGTACAGCATGCGTCTCCGCCCAGAGTTATGAGCAGCTGAACTGAATTAAAAAACAGGCTCTCCTTTGCCGCGACCTGGCCTGCCAAATTCTCAGCTGGCGTGAGTTTTTATAGCTCCGTTATAAACCCCGAAAAGTGAGGCATATAATGGAAACATTGACATAACTTGAACTCCTAGGAGCGGCTTGTGCCACTCTAATTATCCTTACATTTCATTGGCCTGCTTCTCCCTCCACTGGCAGGACTCACTGCAGTGGCTCTGCCTAACCGTCCAGGGGGCGGGAGGTTTAAAGCTGGGGTTTGCCGGGGAATAATGAGATAGTGTCTGCTGGTGGGAAGCCCCCTGTTCCATACATACTAGCCCCTCCTTTTTCCCTTCCTTCCCTTGTTCTTCCCCTGCACTACCCACCCCACCCCACCCCCCAACACAAAAAGGCAGAACAGTTCAGTTGGTTGTAAAAATTAATGAGTTCAGATACAGACTTGCCTTATTCCGGTCCAGCTGCGTAACCAGGGCGATTCTGACCAGCATTCTAGACGCTGACATCAGCTCCACACCCCTGTACAATGCTGCTCTGTTTGATCTCAGAAACAGATCAGGCTCCTGGGCTTTATACATCCTGCTTCCTCCCTACGTAGACTCATTTTATTACCCACCGGGAGAGCTCATCTCAACTGCTCTCCCCCTGGGCAGCTAATACCAGAGGATCAGGCCCTACAGCTGACTCTTCTTTTACCAGCTGGATACTTTGATTCAGTTTTCCCGGTCCTCTTGGAGGATCCCTGCGCCCCCTCCCTCACCACACCCTCCCCCCCCCTCCCCAGGCATTGACAACTGGTGGGGGATGAGGGTGATAATGATTTCACCACTTTCCATTTGCACAGCACTTCTTGTTGGGATGTGCTTCCACCACATTCTTGTCAATGTGGCCACGACCACCCTGGGCGGTAGAAGAGGGACACCCATTTTACAGATGAAGAAAATCTAGAACTGGTGAGTGGCAAAACACAGAGGAATCAAAAGGTCCTTGACTCCTAGTCCGGGGCTTATTCCATGGACTCAGGTGAACTGAGCTGGAAGAAGAGCTCTGAGGATCCACTTTCTGTCAGGCTAAAGGAGAGGGGCAGTGATGAATCTGCCCTAGGCCCTTTGGAAGTGTGTCAGGTGTCCTTAACCTGTCGCAGCCCAGCCCTTCTGCAGAATGCTGCTTCCTCTTTAGCTGGTCCAAGAATATTTGCTTCCCAGGAGGACCAGACAGACCTCTTGCTTCCGACAGTTCCAGAAGCACCAACTCCAAAGATGTGTTGTAAAAAAGTTCCCTAAAGGGATTTCAAGAGAAACTGCTAAAACAGTGACAAAACTCTTTAGAAATAAAACATAGAAGTATAAATCTTATTAGAGGTAGAGCTTCATTCTGGAGTTTGGAGAGGTCTTACAGGGTAAATGTCTCAGCAGGTATAAACTGAGTAAGGAAGAGGAACAGAGATGTCTGTGTTAGTTTCTTATGGCTGCCATACAGAGTACCACAGACTGGGTTACTTAAACAACAGCAGTTTACTTCCACAGTTCTAGAGGCTAGAAGTTTGGAAACAAGGTGTCGGCAGGGCCATGCTCCCTCTGAGACATTGGATAGACTCCTCCCTTGCCTCTGCCTAACTTCTAGTGGTGGTCAGCATTCCTTGGCTTGCCCCTGCATCACTCCAATCTGTCTCTGTCATCACTTGACATTCTTCCTGGCTCTGTCTAAACAGAGTTCTCCTCTTCTTATAAGGACACCAGTCATATTGGATTAAGGTCCACCCTCAGTTAAGATGAGGTTGTACTAAATTGGGGGTGGGGGTGTCCTAGTCCAATGACTAGTGTCCTTATAAGAAGAGATCCTTTTTTGATTTCATCTGTAAAAAACCCTTTTCCAAATAAGGTCATAGTCACAGGTATAAGACCTTAGGACTTCAACACCCCTTTTGAGGGGACACAATCCAACTCATTACAGGTCTTACGTTTCTTTTATGGTTATCTAACTGCTTGTCTCTACTCAGAAATTAGAGAATTGGATTGGTTAACAAATACCCATTCACAGTAGTGTTAAGAATTCCTTATATTTGTTTAGATTTTTACACAAGTGTTTTCATATATATCCTATTCAATCTGCACGACACCCTGCAAATGGCAAACGGGTGTGATTCCCATTTTACAGGTGAAGACATGGAAATGAGGAGAGGGGATGCTATTCTTTAAGACAGCCAGCATCTTAGGGGTCGCTGTGGGAGCATCACAGGGAGCTGCCTGACTCTCTGCCGTGGCTCTTCTCACTTGATCACAAGAATGATTCTCAGAGAAGTTATCTAACTTGCCAAGGACTCCAGCTAGGAAACCAAGCTGGTTTGCAGATTCCAAACCCCACGTTCACTCCACACTGTCTGGTCTTTGGTGGATGTTGAATGTGACTCAGCCCTCACCTTGACCTTTGGTGAAGATGGTGAGAGCCAAGGCCGGTGAAGCTGCTTCTCTGAAGCCTCCTGGAGCTCAGCAGCTGAATAGAAAGCACAATATCGAGGACCTCACTCTAGGTCTTGGACTCTGCCTTCTGGTCGCACGTCAGCATTACCAGACAGCCCAGCACCCTTCAGAGTGGCTTAAACTCATGCTTATCATAACCTTCCATCATTTCTAGCTGTTTTTCTGCGTCTCTTTCTTTTATAGAGTACGTAAACTCAGCATGTTTAGCTTTTGAAATAGATTTGCTGTGCAGTCTCAGTGCTATTTAGTGACTTAAAAATGTGTTGTTTTTGTGAGTCTGTGCCAGTCACAGTGTTCGCAATGGGAAGCAGCAGGTCACCAGGGAGGCTGATGTTTACACAATTTTAGGAGGTTTTATGGCATTCTTGGGACTATAGAAATTATAAATATTCTGTCTCATTGTCCCTGAAGGTACTAAAATATTCCAGAAATGATCATATTTCAGCTTCTAACATATTTTAGATTGCCTCTTGTTCCCAGAAATGACTTCCATAAACAGCCTTTCATAAGCCACTGTAGCAGTTCTGAAATGGAAACAACATGGTCACTCTGTCACTAACGCCTCGCCTGCCCTGAGACTGGACATGTACTGTCTGCCAGTGCTCTGAGTTAGGAGATGCTATATGAGTTCTGTCTTTAATATATGTGGCTGGCTGGCCTCAGTGGACACAACTTGCTGGTATTTTTGTTTTAATGATGAGATGGGTTACATTTATGTTATATATTTGCCCTTTAGGAATACAAGCAACCCTTGCTTTGCACAGTACCAGTTAACAAAAATGAGTATTTATTGGAACTGTGTCCTTACTTTGAATGGTTCCATGGTGACTACAAAGTGAGAACGCAGGTCTGATATCTATGACTTTCAGTGAACACAGTACTGGACAAAGCAAGGACTATGTATAGTTGCTTAATTTTTTTTTTTTTTTTTTTAGATAGACAGTGTGACCAAAGAAGTTCTCATTTCTTGAACCAGTAGTCAGAACCTACCAGATGCAAAGTACCAAGCTTGCTTCTGTACTGAAATACAACTGACATAGCCCCCACGCTTGAGCAAAATGGGAGGAGAGGTCAGCTTATTTACAGACGTGACTGAAAAGAAGGCAAAGACAGCTGAAAGTTATAAGTGCTGTGGGAACTCAGAGTAGGGTGTGGTCATATTTTGGGACAGGACAATCAGAGAAGGCTTATGGAGGAGTTAGCATTTGAATTGAGCCTTGAGAGAGGGGTGGATTTTGGAAATCCAAAAGAGGAAAATGGGAAGTAGGCATTCCAGACTGAGCCAACAACATGAGCCAAAGCATAGGGGTGAGAAATCCTGAACCCCGGAGCTGGGAATTTATAAATGATGACTCACTGGGGACATTAATCAAGTTGGGAATCTCTGCTGCTAAAGCCCACGCACTGAAGCCGGGTGGTGATAACCAGTCACGAATTAGGGAACCCATGGCGCTGTCACCTTCACAGTCTTATTTGATGCCCAGAACAAACTCATGAAAGACAGAGCCTGGATGTCCCTATTTTATAGATAAAGAAGCAGAGAGTTGAAAGGCAAAGACTTGCCCAAGCCTTCACAATAGCAAGTGACTAAGCAAGGAGAAGAACAGTTTTCTGTGTTCAAGCCACTCCTTTTTCTACTGGGTCACTCTGAGAAGTGGGTGCTCTGGACAATTGTATGTGATTTATTCTAAATTGTCCAGCTCCACACAATTTTGTTCACAAGAATACTAATTATTGTAGTTAATATTACCCCAAAGAAACACCCATTGAGGAAAAAACAAGAAAATCAACCTAAGCACATCTCGTGGCTTTGAGTTTTCTTGCTCGCTTATTTCTTCTATACTTAGTTTTACTTTGAAAATTAATGTCGATTGAATTTTAGAGAACTACTCCCCACAGGATATTTTCAATTGTTAAAAATAATAATAACATATCCACTAAAGGGGATTTTCACTGTGGCGCCAAGCTGTCTTCCATTTGGGGTGGATTTTCCTTTTGTGTAGCTAGTAATTACTGCAGGACTGCTGTCCTGGGCTCCTTCAGGCAAGGACTGGTAGGTGTCTTAAAGAATACTGCCTCCACAGCTGAACTCTCCCATCCTCTCGAGTTTACCATGAGCATCACAAAGAAGCCTCTCCATCAATCACTTTCTGACAGGTCAACGCGGATTCAATCCCAATCAGAGTATCTGAGAGCCAGCAGGATGGGGCTGTCAGTAGGCCCACCCTGGCTGGTATGAAGGTTTTGACGGAGTAAACACAATCTGAAAGGGCTGGGGAGCTTGAAAGTAAAACTGTAAATGATCCCATCTGTGATTCTTGGCTGATTACTCCTATGGGGTGAACTAAAGAGGGGGAAACCAGAAGAGAGGGTCTTTCTTTGCTTTAAACAAAATATCATTACACTTCTAGCATCTTCCTTGCTTGGGGTATTTCCAAGTGAAAGTTCATTAGGGAGACACGAAAGCACGTTTTGCTAATATCCATCAAAGAGAGGGGCTCAGTTTCAAAGCACAGAAGAAATACAATAGTGTTGAAGCAAACTACACGAAAAAGATCTTATGGCCTGAGAAGGGAGAGAGAAGCAGGGACTGGTGACTTGGAGTTTTGTTTTTTTAAGCCAATCTTTATTTGGGACAAAATAAGTGAGTCCCAGGAAAATTAGTATCTCCTGGGCTCTCTCTTATTTACATGGGGCAGCCTGAACTAAACACTCTGAAATGTTTGTAAATGTTTGGGTTTCTTTTTCCATATTTTCTCCTGTTGGCACCAAACCCGAAGGGCTCAGAATTCCTCAAACACGGTTCTTACCACAGTGATGACTATTATTAACATGTATTGATCTAGAGGATATACAGAAACAGGATTAAGTGCAGATCCGGAGCCCTGGGATTAGGTCTGGCTGGTGAGTAGAATGTAAACAGGGGATGTCTGAGCGGTGGGGAGCAGGAGGGGCTCATTAGAGGTCTGGGCTGGGGAACAGGGTGGCTTTGTGTCTGTTCTCAAGTCAGGGAGTGGACCAGACGCCGGGTTCATTAACACCAGTGATCATTAGCTGGGTTCCCTGGCTTGGTCATTGGCCTGAAGAAGACCAGGATGTCCCTTCTTGGGACTATCCAGGGTGTTGGGTAGGTCCCAGGATGACATGCCGCTCTGCAGGGAGCGGTCATTCAGGTCCGGTAGAGGGATGCTTTCTCAGCTTTTGGCTGAAGTAATCTCAGTTGATGTTGGGAATTCTCCTTGGGGGAGAGGTTGTCCTCCATTTCAGAAGGACCGGTCTCCCTTGGCTGCCCATAGGAAGGAATGAATGGCTGTCTTCAAAGCTTCAATTTTTGTGTATTGTGAAGCCTCCAAAAATGCTTTTTCAAAATAAAGCCTTGGGTGAACATAAACAAGGCGCTCCAACTCCTCAGAAGAAAATCCGCAGTAAGAATTCAGGCTGCAGCCCTAGGTAACTAACATTGCACCTGTGTTTCCAACAGTGAGACTGAGAATGTGGGGCGAGCCATCAAAATAAACTTGCTCTCATGCAACTGCTCCTGAGGCCCAACCAAAGATGAATCCTCTGTGTATGGAGAGCCCAGCTTCATAGGTTCATCTGGGAAAGTCCTCTAGACAAGGGCTTCTCAACCTCGGCTCTGATGATGTTGTCATCAGAAGCAGCGACACAGGGGAAGCAGAGCTGGCCCTGGCACTATAGTACAGTGGTTACCATCACGAGTTTTGGAATCTAAGATATGGGTTCGTATTCTAGCTTTAGTTGCTCAGCTTCCTCATCTGTAAAATGGGCATAATATCACCTACCAGAGAGTGGCTGTGAAGAATAAATGTGACAATATATGTACGTGGTTATTTAGCACAGTGACTGGCACATAGCACATGCTAAGCAAATGGTAGGTTTATTTTTTTCCGTGGTGGACTTTACAGAGAAGTGTGTGGATGGGGACATTAATATTTAAGAAGCATCCACTCTGTGGTACATATACTACTATTGCTTTTATGAATGTAGGGAGAATAGACTCTTCCCCCTTCAGCTGTGCCAGCTGTTGACTAAGGTTTTGTCGATGCCTGGGACCAGAAGCTGAGGGTAGAAGAAACAAACACCACTGATTCCTACTTCTTAGATCTAATGCAAGAAGACTTAAATGTGATATTCTCTAGTGACTTATTCATTTGTTCTTAACTGATTAAATGCTGCAACTTGCTTTGGCAGCTGCAACTGTAGTTTTAAGTCTATAAAGAAGAAAGACTTATTTTTCTCTTATGGCCAGGCTTTGGGTCTAACAGAGTTGTATATCCAGGTTTGGCGTCAGTGGTCAAACTGCTCCCCAATCACCAACATTTCTTCATAAGCCTCATCACTCAGGATTCAGACTCTCAAAGCCTGGGCAAGAAATCTTGAGTTACCTGTTGGGCAACCCGGATAAAGTGGGACTTGATAGAAAATGCAAGTGGGTCAAACAGAGAGAAAGACACAGGGAGATAACCATTCATCGATTCATTCAACAACAATTTGTTAGGTAAATGCTGCATGCCAGCTACTGTGCTTGGTGCTGAGTTTACAAAGATAAATAAAACTCAGCCTCTGACCTCAAAAATATCATGGCCACTTCTTGTTCTGGGTTCTGGTTAAAATTTATAAACATTTAGCAGTTTGCATAGTTAAGATTTGGGTAGTTTTTGGTTATTATTCCTCAGTAGGAATTTTGGTTATTATTCCTCAGTAGAAAGTTTTTTTTTTGTTTTTTTTTTGTTTTTTAAAGAATAATAGCCGACAAACATACACAAAAATAGATCATTCTAAGTGCTAGATGCAGATGTCCCTGGGGCATTGTGGGAGAACGAGAAGAAGGTAGGATGTGTTTATATGTTAGGGAAGGCTTCCAGGAGGAGCAGGTTGGGTTCCTGGCAGAGTTTCCTGTGTGAGCAAAGTTGTGGAGGAGAGAAACCATGTGGTGTGGGCAGGAAACCCTGAGGGCCCACGTTGCTGGAGCATAAACCATGAGGCAGGAAACGATAAGCATTGAGATTGGAGATAGAGGCCAGGACTTTGTGTCTGTGAGGTGGCCTTTATCTTGTGGATGATGGGGAACCCTGGGCAGGTTCCTGTCAAAGTGGGGAAGTGGTCAGATCTACATTGTAGACAGCAGCGTGGAGGTTAGTTCAAGACCAGGGGCAGGGAGGCCAGTTTTGAGGCCATTGCCATTTTCCAAATGAGAGACGGGCGAGAGTTCAAACTAAGATACAAGTTTTTATACATAGCGTGGACACACACACATACACACAATTTTCTAATAGAAGAATTTCATGTATTTTTCTATAGAAAAGTCCATTTACGTTTGGTAGACACAAAGGTGGCATTGTTCAAGTGGAACTCATTTCTCTCTTTAAAAAATATTTTTGCTATCAGGAGGTTCTGAATGTGAGTTCATGCTAGGCACGCTTCCTATGCCTTTTGTATTTTCGTTTCTGGAGACATTTGTGAGGAAGTAATTCTTTATTCTTTTGGGGGTTTATTTGCTGCGTGTCTCTTCTCTGAAATATTTTCTGTTATCTACTTTATTGGCCAGACTCTAGTCTGGGGAGTGAACAGCTCATATTAGCTCATCTTTTCCACCTTTTCCTGTTCACTTCTTTCCTTATACACTCCAGAAGAAACTCCCAAGCAGCAACATTGATGAAAAGATTTTATCTCCTCTCCCAAACCCCACATTGACTGATGTGTTTTCTCATGTTCTATTCCTTTAAAGCAGGAGGCTAGAGGTTCTGCTACTCGTTCGTGCCTGCTGTGGGCCAGGCTCTGAGAGGCACTGATGGTGCCCTGGACTCTGGATGAGGTGAATCAGCTTGGGGTTGTTGACTCAGAATATCCTTCAACTCCTACAAAGCTGGTGGAGGAGAAAAAGGGAGGTTGGGACAAGTACAAGTGGTCACCTAACCAAACTTTCATGTTTCAAAGGAACATTGATTTCATTGTCCCCCAAAGTGGAGGAGCAAATAATAAGGCATATTTTGAGCCAAGTTGTTTCCCGCTGGAGGCTAGAATGCTGTAAAGTGTTGGAAGACTTGGGTTCCAGGTCTGCCTGAGCCACTTGTGAGGAGTGTGGCTTTGGGCAAGTTACTTCGCCTGTCCCAGACCCATTTCCTCTCAATAGAAATGGGGATAACAGATCCTGCCTTTTGCCCTGACAGGTTCTGTGATATTAGGGGTGGAAATATTTTAGACACTGGAAATTGCATTTTGAAAATAATGGTCTAACGTGAGAATTTTTTCCTGAATATTAATCAAAACACCACTGAAGCAGATTTTATTATAATAAAGGAGTTTGAAAAAATAAGGAGAAAGTATGCAAAATGCTCCTTCGATAAGGGAAGAATATATAACAATATCCTGAGTAGTCATTATAGGAAGATCTATGGCAAATGCTTGCTGGCTTCCTTTTGCCTCTCTCTCTTCCTTTGCAGGGTTTTACAAACTAATTTCCATGCCAGCCAAGGCAGGAACCCAATGGAAAGTGGAAGCTGAAACTCAGCCTTATTAGTAGGGAAGCACTGGCCTCAGTCCTACAACCTGGGTTTAGGTCTCAGCTCTGCCCTTCACTACCTGTGGTACCCCGGTAGGCCACTTCCCCTCTGGGGCTCAATTTGTCATTCATATATTAGTTAGGATATTATTAAGGTCCTTTCCAGCACTTTAAATGAATTCTGTACTGTCCCAAAGCATGTAGGCAATAATATCTTATAGAGACTGAAGAGCTTTGTGTCACTGAATGCCTGGGTTACTGGTGCAGGATCTCCTGCCCATTCATGTCAGTAATTAGGAGTCGACAACGTTGCATTAGGTCCCTGGCTCTCACTCCTCACAGTGGCATGGGGCTTGGATGTGTGACAACGGCTGCATGGTGGCCAAGCTTGCCCAGAACACAGGAATGTTTAGGGTGCATACAGATGCCATATTTTCCTTCTGTCCCAATTCTGAGGAAGTGGCAAGGAAAGAGGCTGGGGAGGGGAGTGGTCGGTCTACACGGGCAAGCAGGTAGAGATTGATGGGAAAAGGATCACTTGTAAAGTAGCTGGCCACCGTTGAGACCTACCAAGGGATGAGCATTACTCAAAGAGTAGGTCAAGTTCCCATTTTAGACCTGAAGTAAACTCTCCAGTCCCTGTTGTAGTTGGCTAATGGCAATCCCCAAACCACAGGCTCCAGAGATATGAGCCAGCGTTCCAGGAGAAGCCACCCACGGGAGAAGAGAGGACAGGGGGAGAAAGCCTGGCTCAGGGTCCTGAGTATTTGGGACTGATTGCTTCAAATGGAGAGTTACTGCACCCTCTAGTTCAGTGTTCATTGGTAAGACCTCACCCAAAACTCAGTCCACTTTCACAGATGCTGCCATGGCCAGGGAGTTGAGCTTGCCCTCCCTTAAGTCAACATCAAGAGAACCGAAGGAGTCGTGGGGTCAGTTGGAAGTTCTTCATTCTGCTTTTTTTTTTTTCCCCAAGCTCAGAGAGACCAGCCCACCACTGGGAAGGCTTGGTTTGGATGGCTCTCCAAACCCCTGGTCGTATTGCTATCTTACAACTAGACTAAAACACAGGGTTAGTTGAATTTTTTTTCTAAACTTCATTTCGAAAAATTATCTTGGCATGTTATCTGTAATATTTCCTTTAGAGGGTTCTTTCATGTTAAAAAATTTACCATATTCTTTGAATGACTGGATTGAGAAATAAAACCTCAAATCAGTCAAAATGCATGAAGATTTGAGTGAGTCTTGAGTGTGAGCTACACTGACAAAGTCCTCACGTGGATGCAATAGCAAAGAGACCCCACACCCTAGAATAACGCAGGGCTGGACATCCTTGGCAATTTGCAAAATCTGAGGGGGTCTACCCAGAAAGACACCTGTTCAAGCCCTTGCCTTAAGGTCAGGTCATACTTGACTCTTGTCTTCAGACCGTTTAGTCCTTGAACACACACACACACACACACACGCACGCACGCACGCACGCACGCAGAGAAAATATACATTTGTATGCAATATTACACCCTCTCTCCATAACTCATTGCAATTAAGAGGTGAATTTCCTAGATTGCTGGGCTGGACTTAGAGACTCAGCAAAGGGGACTCTTGAGAAGGAAAAAGGAATTCCATACTGGTGAGGTTAGGGCTGCAGTCCTTGAAAGAGAGATGGTTTCACAGAAATCGACTGCTTTAGAAAGGGAAGGGTCCTGACGCTCTCAGAGGGGAATTGGGTGAAATGAAGTGGCGAGGGGAAAAGCTTCAGAAGCCTTGAAGATTGGAGCAGCGCTTGGGCGGGGCTGGGATTTGCGAAGCGCTGTGGGTTTTACCTTCTGAGCATCCCCATCTGCTCTCTCCTACAGCCCTAGGCCCTGCAGTTGTGCTATTCTCCATCCATCTCTGAAAACCTTCCATCTCAGATGCTACTTCAAAGCCCCCTGGGAAAGCCAAGTTGCCAATTAAGCCTCTTTGAGGCAGGTTCCCATTCCTTCCCCACTAATTGAAATGTTACTCCTTTTACTAAACCCATAAACCACCCAAACACAACGGTCTTCCTTATTTGCATTGTAACAATGTCCCTAATGTGCTTCCAAGAGCTTTACGTAAAGGGGAACCTTTTCTCCTCTCCCTGTAAGAACGGTCAAAAGCAATTCCGAGGCAAAGGCCTTCATTTCCATCCCTATACAGCTGCTCATTAGCTAAGGTGGAATAAATTCCTTTTATTCTGCATTCATTTCCCAGGACGATAATGTCTTTTTTGTCTCAGACCTCTGTTCCCAAACTGGGTCTTAATTGCTGATAGTAATTGAGTTAATACATATTTACAGCCCGGTAAGGTTAAAGAAGGTCTCCCGTAGCTTTATTTGAGACATTTTATTTAACCTGCAATAAAATCATTAACAAGTTGTTCGGTGTTAATTCTCTCTGTCCTTTATCTTGTCTCGGGCCCCATGGGAAAGTTGGGTGAAGGCCGATAGCTCTGGCGTGGGATTGATTCTCACGCCGGGTAGACTGGGTAGCCCAGAGCCTCACCTCCTCACCTCCAGGTTCTCCTCTATTCAGAGAGGGGGCCCTCTCCATGGTGAAAGCAGATAGCCTTCAGCAATTCTGTGCAGCTCTCCCAGGCGCCCAGCCAAGGAGCACAGGCGGGGTGATGAAATCTCATCAAAGCCACAGGGCTGGGCCAGGCTCCTGAATCAGCTCCCACCTGTAACTCCAGCCCAAAGTGGCCCACAGGCCGGGCACGGAGCCGAGGTGTCAGGCCATGCAACAGCCTGGCCACTGGAGCCCTCCCAGAAAGAGGGGCTGAAAACAGGAGAGGAGGAGGAGCTAAGGGCCAAGAGGAATGCCAGGGAAAGCCAGGGGGTTTCCAAACTTCACCTTGGGAGGCCGGATAGCTTGCCTGTGACAAGTCGACTTTGTCGCATTCCTGTACTCTCCTTCTTATGAACAACAGGGAGAGATGTAGAGGCTCCTTCACTGCGGGGTTCCAGGCCTCTTTTACCTCATGGGAGGGAAACTGGCTTGCCAAAAACGAAATCGGCTTGAATCATCTGCATGTCAGACTGTCCTCATAGTGCTGCTCCCAGCTGCCAGGGACTTCCTTCGTCTCTCACTTGCCTTGCCTGGGCCTCTGGCTACTTTTCTTCCTGAAGAAGCAAAGGAATGGACCAGACTATGGCAGAGGTCACTGGCAATTCCCTGGCATCCACGCTGTCGTGTGTTTTCTGGACATATAGCTAGACTACCTTTGTCAGCTCCCTTTACGGTTATACATGGGTGAGGGAAATGACAAGAAGCCACTTCCTTTCTTTTTGCCCTGTCTGGCTGCCTGGAGTGGAGATGACCCTCTGGGCAATTTTTGAAGCCAAATGTTAAAAATGTCAGAGCCTCAGTCAGCTCAAAGAATTTAAATGATGGGTGGATAGCTGTTCTACCCACCCTGTGTATGAACATAAAATGAATGTCCGTGGGGCTTAAACTATTGTACACCTTGGGAATTATTTGTTACAGCAGGGAATTTGCTATACAGTGTCTGATAGATACAACACTGTGAATTGCGGGGTTGTTGCCTTTGCCTAGAATGCTGGTCCACCAGTGCCTCTCTCATCCCTTATCCCTTGAGACTCAGTTCTAATTCTAGCCCCTCTGTGGAGCCTGCCCATGGGTAGAAGAAACACACATGTAGCTGCATCCAATTGTTAATCCATGGGCTCCTACCAAAGCCACCTTTGCCACCTCTAGGCAGATTGAGCCAAGCAAGAATCTGGAACATGGCCAGCTGAGTGAGATTTAGAAACTCAACTTGAAGACTCAAAGCCTCCAAATCAAAGGCTCTGTTTTCATCATTCTTCGTTTCTGAAATCAGGCTCAGGAGACCTGGATGAGGAGAATAAATACAAAGCTGATTTCTGAGGCGATTCCGCATGTCGGAGGTACACGGGCCCTCAGGAACCATCTGCTCCTGCCACTTCTACTTACAGATAAAGAGACTGAGGCCCAAAGTGGAAGAGGCAGAATCAGTAGCCAGGCCTCCTGATTCTCATCTCAGTACTCCTTGACTGTCTTGCGTAAGCCTGATGATAAAAGCGAGGAAAGACGACAGGTGCTGCTGTCCAGTTTCCCTCTGCATTTTCGGTTCACCGGGATGTGCATGTCTTCAGTCCACTGTGTTTCAGTGTTCTCAAATACTACTCCATAATGCTTTCCTTCTTCTCTTTGAACGTTTAACCTCAAAGTTCCTGCGACTGACACTTCAGGCATGAGCCTGTTGGGAAGAGCCAACATTTCTAGAGTTAACTGTTCAATATCAATCTGGATGGAAACGGCTCATTCCTGGAACATGGACCTATTCCTTGGTTCTGTAGAGGGATTGGGATAGGCAGAAAAGGCAACCCCGCTGAAGCATTCTCTGTTTCCTTGCGGGGTCCTTCCCTTTGTGGGATGAGAAGTGCCCTTGGGGAGGAATATCATCCCCAGTTTACAGAGAAGGGAACTGAGACTCAAAGAGGTTTGGGGATTAGCCCAAGGCCCTACAAGATGTGATGCATTACTTCGGATTCCCCCTCTGTGTTCTTCCCATTGTGGAGTTACCCATCAGAGTGAGACATCCTCCTTTACTCTTTCTACGTCACAAAAGAAAGTGACACTAAAGTATAGTTTGGGGACATATTTTGGAATTTAAAACTCAATTAACCACAATTTCTCTTATTATTTTCCAAAGCACAGATTTATTTTCCAGTTATAAATTCCTTAGAGTCTGATGAGCATGATGGCAAAAACTTGAAATCTGACTTAACCTGGAGCTGATCTAGGTTTCCACAATGCAGCCCGCCCTGTCAGCATTTTTCCTGATTGTTGGAGCTGGTTCAAAACCCACATCTTCTGCCCTCACATCCTTCCTTTCAGGAAGCTGCAGAGCGGTCAGAGTCCTGGATGACTGGCTCAGGAAGGGCCCTTAAGGTCATATAGTCTAATCCTCTCAAATTTTTCAGGGCCATAAGCTTTGTGACCTGGTGGCAGGGCTAGCCTTGTGTCTTGACCCTTCAGCATAAAGTGCTTTGTACTGAACATGTGCTAGAGAATCCAGATTGGTTAGTGTCTTCATAAAGCAAAAGAGGAACAAGCATTTTCTTTGAATCCCATAGCCTAGAGTAGGGAGGAAGACATTTTCCTTTGGGAAATATGTTATATACCACCCTGTGTACTCTTAATTTATGAAATTGTCACCTTTTTGGAATGCTAATATCTATTTTCCTCGAGGATGGCTCTCCGCATCGTTTAGATTTCTCTCTTTTGCTTTGTCAACAGTTCTTTTTTAGCTTAGTGAGTGTGTGTGGTGGGGGCGGTCATTACGTGGGTGTGCGCATGCAGTGGTGGAGTGACAGTCACTCAGATACTGGTGATGGAGGAGAAAAAAGAGGGGTTTGACAAAGTAAGAGTTGGGAGTGCCCACCAACATCTCCTCTTTAGTATTTATTGAATGTTCAGTATAATAAGGGAACATTGTTTTATATCTTCATCTTAATAATTCACTTGGTACTTTTTCCATTTGGTATCTTTTTTAATTCCTTAAAAGAAAACAATCTTTGGAAAGCAGAGACCTGGAGAGCTAACATGTTAGAGAGTCTGCTCTCATATATATATATGTGAATATGAGATAGTTCTTACAGTCTTCAACAACATCACGAGACAAGTAATCTTAAATGTAACAGTGAAGAGATCTGTGCTCAGGACAGTGCCTTGCCTAAGATCTCACAGCTAATAAGTTGCGGAGGTAGGATTTGAATTTTGATCTGTCTGAGTCAAAGCCAAGTTTCTTCTCATAACATTGAACTGCCTCCCTAAGTTGATAGACCTATTGGCAAATAGGAGCAAATATCCTCAGTCTGTAGCTTGAGAAAAAAGAGTCTAAGTCTTAGAAAAGCATAAAGTAATATGGGTTCTAATCGCAAAATTGTGACTAAAATTTTAAACTGTGTTAAGTGAATTGGCATACTCTATGGTTTGGTCCCACCATCGAGAGACCAGCTATCAACGGGGAGCTATGGCTGATAGTGTCCCAACAGGAAATAGTTCAGAATGAGCCCAGGAGTGAGGGTTAGACTGGGTGGTTTAAAGAGGAAGACTAAAAGATCTGAAATCCTAACAGCACTGACTTTGGGCTGTCGCCTTGTCTTCAGGTTTGTTAAAATCATCTATGTATAGGCCATAGATTTTATACCATTTTTCAGAACCTCTTGTGATCTAGAAATAAGAAAAGCCCAAATCCATTGGACCAATAGTTTGCCATAATTATATCTACCTAATGAGGGCAGGGCTCTCTCTCCTTGGAGAGGGAAGCTGGAGCTGGTGTAATCTAATCACTGGTCAGATCTTCTCCTCACAATGGTCTGAGTGGGAGCCTCCCCCCTCGATGTTACCGCCAAACAAAACAAAACAAAACAAAACAAAAAAACAGGGGATAAACACCCTTGTAAGACAGTTGGTCTCATTTTGTGGACGTGAATTCAATGGCTCACGGCTCCATTCTACTCATCCTGGCTCCAGCTTAAGTTTTAAAAACTAATTCTCTCTGCATTAATCTGAAAAGATCCTTCAAACAAAAGCTCAACATCTGAGTCTATTTACCAAGTGTGCAGCTGTGTCAATTGGCCAAGACAAAGAGAGGCTTCCTGGTCAGCCCACAATGGGCTGCAGGTAGTCTTGCAAACAGAGAAACACAAGGCAGGATCCTTTCATGAGCCAGCAGACCTCCTTCCAATAGGGAAGATCAGGAGCTGAAGGGTCAAGAGAAAAGGAGTACTGCCCCACCCCCACCCTCACCACACACAAGTGGAGACTGAAAGATATGATCTGTAAGCCCATCAATTAGGGCTATTAAAAAGGTAATTAGCCCTCTTCCATGGAAACCAAGGACAGAGATGTGAAAGGGGGGAAATTCATTTCCATGTGGTTACATTTTAATGTGACCAGTACACTTTAGTAATGAAGCAAGATGCTATTGTTGAGAATATCACTTGGTTGGTCGGTCTTAGTGGGAAGGTGATATCAGGTCAA
Organism: Pteropus vampyrus; assembly: GCF_000151845.1. Lineage (NCBI taxonomy): Eukaryota > Metazoa > Chordata > Mammalia > Chiroptera > Pteropodidae > Pteropus > Pteropus vampyrus. The sequence continues at coordinate 1,875,967 of NW_011888795.1, forward strand.
TTAAAGAGCTATTTTATAATAAAAAATAGTAACTATTTTTATTCTTGAAAATATTTTCTTTTCTGCTATCAGCTAAATGCTAGTTTCAAATCAAGTGGTCAGATTTTGGAAGATGAGGGGAGTCGAGAGTCATTTCCATTTAGTTTTCTTTCCCTAAGAGAATTGTGGCAGCAAATGAAATCTGAAAGTGTTAACAATGAACAATTTGTCTTGGATTCTAGTAAGTGTGAAACCCAGAATTAGTATTTCTGTTCCCTCTCTTTTCAAACAAGTATGGGTATTTTTGTAATAAAGCCCAAGACAACAAAAATGAATTAAAGAAGACCTTTCTCGAAATAAGATTTGAAGATCTCTATCAAAGTGGATCTAAAGCATATAATGCTCTGTGCAACACTGGCCCAGTTCACAATGGACGTACTTACACATATTTACATCACACACCTTGTGCTTGTGTGCCTGTGCCTGTGCATGTGCGTGCATGCACGTCAAGGATAATTTAATACAGTTTTGTTCTTCTCTACCATCTCATTCCTCCTTCACTGCCTTTTCCCACTTGAGTGAGGTATAATGTACATGCAGTGATATGCACAGATCTTATGTATCCAACTGGATGTCTCACATCCTGTTAGTTCACGCAACAATCAAGATATATAATATTTCCACCACCTCAGAAGTCTTCTGTTGCCATCTAGTCAATCCCCCCCTTCACAGCCCCCATGCAATCACTGTTTTGAGTTTTATTACTATAGGTTAGTTTTTTGTGTTCTTGAATTCCATATAAATACTTGATGATATGAATTCTTTTCGCCTGACATCCATCACTCAAAATAGTAGTTCTGAGATTCACAGATTCAATCATCTGTGATGTTGATTGACTTTATCACTTTACTCTCTTTTATTTATAAATAGTATTCCATTATATGACTATACCACAATGTATCCATTCTTGTGTTGATGACACTGGAGTTCTTTCCAGTTTAGAGCTATCATGAATAAAGCTACAATAAACATTCTTGTATAAGACTTTTTTGTGCACATATGTTTTTATTTCTTTTGGGCAATTGCTTAGGAATGGAATTGCTGAGTCAAAGTTTAGACGTACCTTTAATTCTATAATATAAGAAGCTAAGAAACTGCTAAACAGTTTTCTAAAGTGGTGGCACCATCTTATATTTCCAAAAGCAATGTATGAGAGTTTTAGCAGTTCTACCTCTTTATTTGATGTTACAGTATTTTTAACATTAGCTGTTCTAATGTTAAAAGTGGTAATTTGTGGTAAAAGTGGTATGAAGTGGTAATTCATTATGGTTTTAATGGGAATTTTTTTGATGACTAATGATGTTGAACACATTTTCATACTGTTATTATCCATTTATTATCTCCTTTTATAAAGTTTCTGTTTAAGTCTTTTGCCTATTATTTATTGGTTTGCCTTCTTATTACTTTGTAGGTATTCCTTATATATTCTGGATTAAAATCTCTTCTAATATTTAAGCATAGCAAATATTTTTCTTGGTCTATGGCTTTCATTTTCATTTTCTTAATGGCATCTTTTCGATGGGCAAAAGTTTGTTATTTTGATGAAGTCCAAGTTTTAAATTTTTTCTTTTATGATGAGTACTTTTTTTTCTGTACCATCTAAGAAATCTTTGCCTAATTCAGGCTTGTAAAGTCTTTCCTATATCCTTTCTTCTAGCAGTTCTACAATTTTAGCTTTTGTGATTAGAAATCATCTCAAATTAATTTTTGTGTGTGTGTGTATTGTGTGAGGTAAGGGTCGATGCGTCTTTTTTTCAAGCATTTATCCAGTAATTCCAACATCATTTAATTAAATTGACTGTACAAGTGTGGCTTTATTTCTGAACTCTCTATTCTATTTTTTGTCTGTCTTTATGCCAATACCACACAGCCTCGATTATTGTAGATTTTTAATACATCTTGAAATCAGATACTGTGGGTTCTCTAATTTTGCTCTTCTTCTTAAAGATTATTTTGGCCACTCTAGTCCTTTTACATTTTTATATGGATTTTAGAATCAACTTGTCATATTCTATAAAAAGTTTATGAGATTTTGATTGGGATTGTGTTGAATCTGTAGATCAATTTGGGGAGAAGAGGAATCGACATCTTGACAATATTGAGCCTTTCAATTAATGAACACGCTATATATTTTCATTTTGTTTTCTTGCATTTTCCCCTCAGCAATATTGTATAATTTTTAATGTAGAGGTTTGGCACATCTTTAGTCAAACTTATTCCTAAACATTTCACGCATTTTGATATCATTGTAAATGGTGTTTTGAAATTTTTATTTTATAATTGTTTGTTATTAGTATATAAAAATAAAAATGATATTTGTATATTTGATCTTGTATCTTGTTATGTTGCTAAATTTCCTAATTAGTTATAGTAGCTTTATAGATCCCTTAGGATTTTCTATATACATGTCATCTACAAATAAACTTTTACTTGTTTTTTCCAATCTTTATACTTTTTATCATACGTTTTTGCACTGACCAAGGTCTTCAGTACAACGCTGAATAGAAGTGGTGAGAGCCGACATCCTTCACTGGTTCCTGATCTTAAATGCAGAAAGTATTCAATAATCCACCGTTAAGTATGATGTTAACTGTAGTTTGATGTTAAGTATGATGTTTCTTATAGCTGTCCTTTATCAGATATTTTATTTCTAGTTTGTTGATAGATTTAAGAAATCATAGTTGGGTATTTAACTTTGTCAAATGCCTTTTCTTATTTTTGAAATGAGCATATTGTATTTCTTTATTTCTCTACGATTCTATTGATGTGGTGAATTAAATTGACTGCTTTTTGAATATTAAATCAGCTTTGCACTCATGGGATAAACCTCACTTAGTCATAATATGTTATCCTTTTTATATAATGCTAGATTTGATTTGATAATGTCTTGATGAATTCAGAAAAATCACTGGGTGATTCTTACAGAACACTTGTCTTCCAACTTCCTCAACAAACAAGCAAACAAACAAACAAACAAACAAACAAACATATCAGAATTTCTAAAAAGTCAAGCTAATCCTTAGTAGTTCTTTTTAGGCCAGAATTTCCTGTACTATTTTCTGAGGAATGCTAGCTCCATCAGAAGTTAAATGCTAATCTGTATACAAAGCATTCTCTGATCAAATACTTCTCAGAAATGTAATACCTGATTTTTTTCCTGGATTGACACACACACATGCATGCACACACACATACACACACACAGTAACATATTAAAGATTCTGATAGGGCCTTTTGAAAATGTTTATTAACTCAACGTTTCTTTCTTTCTTTCTCTTTCTTTCTTTCTTTCTTTCTTTCTTTCTTTCTTTCTTTCTTTCTTTCTTTCTTTCTTTCTTTTTCTTTTTCTTTTTTTTTTTAATAATAGAGATCTGGAAGTATAATGCTAGCCCACAAAGTATTACTTTTAAAAGTATTTCATCTATTACAGTATGTTTTCAGTAATAACCCACATATATAAATTTTATTAGTTATTTATGAACCCTCCTAAAATACTTTGGAAACATTTTCCAGCTCAAACACCTTTTTAAAATCAAATGACATCACCTTTGTCCGTGCATATTGTTCTGTAAGGGAAATTGGAAATGCTTTCCCACCCTTCCATAAAGCAAAGGCTGAATAGTTTGTCATCATTCTTCCTAAAATGTGGGCAATGAAACCCCAAAACAGAGCACTGAGGAAGTTAGCCAGATTTAAAATCCTCTCTCTGGGGGAATTATTTTGGGTGTGACAGGAAGCATGTCCCACAATCCTGGGAATCTTCGGGTCCCACGAAGATTGAGCACATGAGAGTATTTCCCAGTTGCCGAGCAGACTAACTGCCTTTTCCTCCTCCCTGCTGTTTGTTAGCTCCAAATCCTGACTCACAAGGCAGAGGCCAAGTTGACCCATACTTATTCGTTCATTCAATCCATTCAGCTATTAAGTCAAAATTGATTTACTCAGTGCCAATTCTATACCAGGCCCTATTCCAGAGGTGCTAGATAGTAGCAGACAAAACCCAGTTTCGACCTTCATGGAGTTTACATTATAGTGAGAAGAAGAGCAATCGATCAATCAAGTCACACAGTGAGATGTCTACGTAGGGGAGAAAGAAGTCATGTAAGTGGTACGACAGTGTTTGGAAGGAAACTATATTACATAGGGCAAGTAAGAAGATTTTCTTTGGTGTATCCTCTTATTCATGTCCATGCAGTGACATGAATAAGAGGATACACCAAAGAAACATTTAGAGGAAGAGCTTTCCAAGTAGAGGAAACAGTTAAGTGCAAAAGCCCTGAGGCTGGGGCTCTTGGTTGAATCCACTGGCTCCTAAACACTAACTGGACGCATCAGACTCACCTAGAAAGCTTAAAAAACAAATCGCATTACTGGGATCCACAGTTTTAGAGCCTGATTCAGTAATCCAGAAGTGGGGCCTGGGAACACAGATTTTTAAAAAAACTTCCCCAAAGGTTTTGATGCTTAGCCCAGTTTAGGAAACTCTGATCTAATTCAATTACTTCATTTTGTAGATGAAGATATTGAGGTCCGGAGAATGGAAATGATTTTGCCCCTGGCCACAGGGTTAAATCGTGATAGAGCCAAGATTAGAAACCATATTTCCACACTCCCAACAGGGCTCTTTCTCTTCTACCTCATTCTCTTCTCTACCCCGTCCTCTCTTCCCCTCCTCATCTACCCCAACAGAAGAAGCCAAGAGAAATGGTTTTTTCCCCTAATAATGGTTGCTGTTATTATTATTAGTCTAAATAATAGCTACCATTTATTGAATATTTACTTTACTCCAGGTACTGCTCTAGGCACTTTATATATGTTAACTCATTTAATCCTCGCAATAACCTTAGGAGAGATAGGTGTGATCACTATTTTCACTTTACAGAGAGGAAGTTGATGCTAGAGAGGTTAAGTAATTTGCCCAAGGTCACACAGCTGGCAGATGGTGGACCTGGGCTGTCTTCCTGCAGAGTTTATGATCCTGGATTCACGCATTTTTGCCTCATGCTGACTTGGGTAAGACCTGTGGGATGATTACGCTGTTATTGACTTGCATCAACAGAATACCTTAGTTCCTCATCCTGTGCATGTTCTAGTGACACCCACCACATCAACCACCATTCGTGTCAGAGCTATACTCACTTGTCAACTGTTACCAAAGATTGGCTACCTGTACAAGATTTTAGTAGCCATCGATGAAAGCATTTTGTGAGACTAAATTGGCTGTATGAAATAGTGTTGTATATGCTTTTATTTTTAATTTTGTGCTCACATTCTTTGTGCCAATAACACTTATAATATACTTATGTCTATGTATATATGTATGTATGTATATGTCTTTCTGTCTGTCTGTCTGTCTGTCTATCTATCTATCTATCTATCTATCTATCTATCTATCTATCTATCTTTTTCCAGAGAACTAGTTGTTAAACATACCAGCATACCACTACTGAGACATTTATGCCTTGCAAAGTGACAAGGAGAATAAATAATTGTCTCACATAACACAAATCAAGTGGTCTCTGGAGAACAGAACTGACTTGGTTTTGGTGCAGAAGGTCTCCTGAGAGCTCATGAGGAACAGATTACTAAATACGCAGTTGAGTAAATGGGAGTTTGCTCCTTTATAAAACAAAATACATTTTATGGGGGAACTCAAAAATTTTAGCAACAATAGCTTCTCCCAATAACCTCACAGGATAATAATGTTGGATTCTTTGCTCTCGCTTCTTCTAGAAGCAAAAGGTCTGGGGTCGCATCTCTTAAATTCTCTCTCACTCATTTCACTCCGCAACAGCAGGCTCTTTGCTGGTCTTGGAACGTGCCAAGCACACTCCTACCTCAGAGTCATGCACCTGCTATTCCCTCAACCTGCAAAAGTCTATCCCTGATACTCATATGACTCGCATCCTTACTTCATTCACAAGTCATCCCCCCAACCACCCAATTTAAGACATCTCCATCCTTTCCTTTCTCCCTTATCTTTTACCTTGTTTTATTTTCCTTCACAGCACTTATCATTACCTGATAGTGTATGTTTATTTATTGTCTAACTCATCTACTAATAATTAGATCCATAAGAGCAGAGACTTCTATCTGCTTTTTTTTTTTTTTTTTTTTACCCCAGAATGTCAAACAGCAGTTGGCACAGAGTAGGTGCTCAATAAATCTCAATAAAAAATGACTGTATGAGCTTGGCTCAAAGTTTTCTTTTGTCTGAAGGATTCTGAATCATCTCCCGCTTTTTTGCTCCACAACCATGGGCCAGACCACATGAGGGTGTGTGAGGCCAACCTCCTACCTGGCTCTGGTAGCTCCCCAGTAGACGGGGCCCTGCTTTACCAAGGGTTTACCCCCAGATAAAACCCAGTGGTGGGAGGCTTTTGTGTTGGTACATCATTCAAGTATGTCTTTATTCCATTGAGTATTGACAAACAAGTATTATCTGCCTCTACAACTTGCTGTTTCTGTTTAACTTTCTGGAAGTTTAACTTTCTGGATACCTCATGACTTTGGTTTTGAATTCCATTTCTTTGACGTAGAGAGGATGAAGGAGCAGAAACAACAAAGGCTGTTTAGAATTTAGTCTTCTCAGTTGTTTAACTCTGTAAATAGATAAACAAAAAAGTGGAGGGAAGTAAAAAAGAATAGGAGACCCTGGCTGGGCCCTCCAGCTGTGAGTCCCGAAGGGCCTGGCTGACAGGAGCCCAATTACTGTAGGGCCAGTGCACCTGTGAGGAGTTAATGAGCGGCATTCAGTCTGGCTGATCCCACAGGGGTTCCGATTAGGACCCCACAGAGGCAGCTCTGCCCCCAGCTCCTGGCATGTCCTAATGACGGATTAATCTCAGCAGGTTGTTTTTAGGGACACTCCACCTCTTTCTTAGGAGTCAGAGGAGTTATAAGTGGACTTCCTGCTCAGTTTCCTTTTAGGTTTTTAGATAATGAAACTGTTTCTGAACGTAACACTAAAAAGGCATAAATAAAAATGTAGGCAGGGGCTGGTATTTCCATTGGGCCATATTCCAAAGGAAGTCAGCATGAATCCGTTGGAGTTTCAGAGGCTGTTTTTGAGTATGGAGTTCAATTCCCTCACTTTGTAGGTAGGGAGACCGAGACCCACAGAGGCCTCTAAAGGGACTCTGGGAAGAAAATGGTTTCTTCGAGCAAGAAAAAACCACTCCTCTGAGGGGCAGCACGGTGTGGTTATATGTTTGCGTGACTTTAAGAGAGCTCTGGAACCCAATTCTGGCTCTGCTGCTTACTGATTGTGTGGCCTCGGGCAAACTACCAAAGCTTTCTGCCCTCCCTTGTCCTTACCTATAAGATGGGAACAAGGGTGGTATCTATGTCAGGGTTTGGGTAAAGTATAAATGCATTAATACACACAATGCACTTCGAGCGAAGATGGGGCCAAGGCAGCCTTAAGTAAGCGTTAGCTTTTATGATTATTACAGTCTGCTTTTCTAGGCCCTCTTTCCATGGTCCCACTCACAGGGAGTGATTAGCATCAGACTCAGTCTTCAGATAAGTGGATGGGTCATTCATTTTAGTCCCACAAAGTCTTCCGAGCATCTACTGCACGCCAGGTGCTCTGTTAGGCACCAGCTGTACCAATAAAAGAAAGACCGATTCCCAAAGACTCACTGGAAAAGGCCCATGGTCAGAAGTCAGAAGACATGGCTTTTGGAGGCAAGCCTCTTATGCCAGCCATGCCATCTCAGTAAGCCTCTTTATCTCCCTAAATCTCTGTGTCCTTCTCTGTCAAAAAAAGAAGATGACCTCTACCCTGCCTTTCTCTGGACTCTAACAAGGATCAAATGGCATAAGTGGGTCTTGGACTACACTGAAATGCTTCTGCTAAAGTGAGGTGATAGTGAGACCGAAGTGGCCATTCACATGAAGGACCTCCAAGTGCACTCATCCCTATGTGGACTGCATGTGAACAGTACAAAGAGAAGAATTCTGGGAAGCTCGCTGGATATCTCTGAGGTGTAGCCACAAGTTAAGGGAAATTGGGCTTGAATCCAGCACCACCACTTACTAGCAGTGTGACCTCAAACCAGTTACTTAACATAAGCTGTAACTCAGAAGTCAGAAATCTTTTGACCATCTCATAAGATGGTTGTAAGGAGAAGATGAGACAATACTTCCACACAGCATGTCATATAGGCAACCGATATATAGATGAGAATTCTAATTCATCCATTGGCCAGGAAGAATCGACGACTCCTGGGGACTGAAAACTCATGTCCATCCCATCCTTTCCTTGTAGACAAGCTCCCCAAAGAAACCAACTGGAACCAGTGTTTTTCTTGGTAAGAAGAGTCATGACAAGGGAGTCAGTGAGGTGACATCTTATGTCTGTGGGGTACCATATCAGATGGCCTGATGCATCCATCTCCATATGACAACCACCCTAGGGCCTGGCAGAGCTGTCTGTATCCAGAGCCCTTCTCCTGCTGTCCCAACAATGCCAAATTCAAGTGGTCTGTACTTCATTTTCTATGCCACTTCCTGTTGAGTTACCTCCCTTAATTTTTTTACATAAGCTCAGGCCCTTGATTTCACTTGCTCCTAGTCTGGCTCTTCCTGCCTCTGGCCTATGACATCTGGCTTTAGGGTACCGCTATCTACCTGATGTCACCTCTTGTGTACTGACTCTTCTGGTTTAGCTGTCTATAGCCTGCACATTGTTTGTTTGCTTCTTCCCAGGGTCCCCACTTTCGTGGAGACATGTCATGACTTTGGTACTTCCTAATCTAGGTAACAGCTTAGCAGTTACAAGCTCCTAGAGGACAGGGCTGTACTTGTGGAAGCTCTCCTTTAGAAACTGGCCCTTCATCTCTACTGTTTCTGAAGGAGACTCTGACGGCTGTGGGAGGGTTAATTACTTCCTTTATGAGGGAGGGATCTGTGTCTGTTTTATTTACTTATGTATCCCAACATGAGACAGTGCCTAGTACACAGCAAGTGCTCACTCAAATTTCTCGAATAAAATCCACTTCTCAAGAAAGCATCTTGATTATCGCAGAATCGGTGTTTCTATTGCCTGTGGAAGACAACATGCCTTGGTTTCCTACTGGATAGATTACTTTTACCTTTACTAGGCTCATGTTCTCCACACTCTGAGTTTGCTCTTTGGGGCTGGGTTTCATTCTCACTTAAGCCCTCATTGCCTCTTCCCACACAGCCCACTCATTTCAGGACCTCCCCAGTAAAAGCCCTCTTGTCATCACACCATTTCTCAGTTCAGTTCCTTAGTTGACTCCCCATTGCTTTTGAAATCAAGTACAAATTTCTCACCTTGGTAGTCAGGCCTCGCATCTGCACCTGACCTCGCCATTCAGACTCAAGCTTCAATCATTTCCAATTAGTGCTCTTGGTTGCATTTCAATTAGATTGCTCAATGTTTTCCAGACTTACCACTCAAGCCTTTCTGTCTTCATTTCTTTCTTCATGCTGTTCCCTCTGTTTGAGACAACCTCCCCAACAGCATGATGTTCAAGAGGTGTCTTGAAAGCTGTCAGTGATTCCTTGGTCTGCTGGAATCACTTAGAGCTTTTAAGATCTAGCTTGAGCATTCAAGAGGCATCTTGAACATCACTTTGTTTATAAAATCTCTAACTAGAAGAGGTCCCTTCTTCTTCTTATTCTCTAGCATGTGCACCCATACTGCTCCTTTATTTTGCTCAACTTTTACAAGTGTTTCTGTAACCCCTTCACTTACTCCCACCCCTATATGTCTGAAAGTTCTTTGAGGGTGAGAACTTGATCTTAATTTTATTTCCTTTCCAGTGCTGTGCACATAGTCCTCTCTTAGGAAATAACTGACTTGTACAACTGCTGAATCAAGGAATGATTCTGTAAACACAGGTGCTATCTCTACACTTTACAATTCTTATTTCTAATTTCTTTCTGGCTTGCATGGGCCTTACAAAAGGAAAGATTTTTGTTGTCATCAACAAAAATCAATTTCAAGCATCATTTGCTGGACTGAAAAGCTAGAGCATCTCAGATGGCTTTAAACTTGCCACAATTCTTGCTCCGTCTGAACACCTGGAGACTCAAACTACTTACTATTGCTAGAAGATAATGTTGTCATGACCATGCCTTACACATTGATTATTCAGATGGAAGTCACATGTGGTTTTGTCTCAGATCTACGAAGGTCAAACATGAATTTCTCAAACCTATTTAACCTATCCCTATTGGGGAAAGAAGATAGAGGTTGGGCCACTTGTTGAAACGATTTGCTTAGCTAGCACACATTTTAGGGTACCTGAGGGCTGTTGAAAGAAGTTCGTGTCTTATCGCTCGAGATTGCATTCTTGAACTTGTAAAGTAAACTGGTTAATTAGAATATCTTTATACCCTCCCATGCCTTTAGTTATACCTATTTCCAGACATGTTTTCAGGATGCTTTGGGGGAGGCTGTGTTTAAAAGACATTTTTTTTTTTGGTACAGTATGGAGGCTGAGTCTCTTGACAATGACTTGAAAAAAAGAATAAAATCTATTTTACATCAGCTGAATGTCTCTAATTGGGTCTTGAAGACCAAACAATTGCCTTCATGACAGCTGGGGCTTTGGGTAGCCCCAAACCAATTAACTCAAATTATATAATTTTCCTCCCATTTCTATCCCCAAAGCTTGACTTGCTTATTTAGTAAAGAGGAGGATTAGTGCAAACACTAAGGAGTCCATTCTCTGGCTGCCTGGAACAATATATTGAACTTCGTTCTGGGCCAGCACGGAGCACCCTGACTGGGAAGAAAGGAAAGGGACTTAAAGTCAATTGGTCTCCTCAGTATGTCTCCTCTTTCTTGGGATACAATGCAATTCAGCATAAATATATTACTGGATGACCAGGCAGCAAAAAGCATCCTAGCTTTAGAAACGAGCAATTTCTAGCCCTCCTAAACCTCTAAAGATGTGCAGGAGCTAATTAAGGCAACACACTCATGAGGCGATCAGAGAAGACCAGAGAAATCTGATAATTATGGAAGAATCAGTATAGGAATATGTGTATGTGGTGGGGAGGGGTGTTTGTTTTTAAAGCAGCATATAGATATACTATGAATAGATTTCATGTTTCTTCTCTTTCCAAGTGGTTAAGGCTGAGATAAGCTTTGGACAAATGATAAAATTATGTAACAATTCCAAATGCATGTTTTCCATATTAAGAAAAATGAATAATTTTAAAAAGTGAAATAATACTCTACAACTATATCACAAATATGTTCAGTAAACTTTGTTACAGAACTGTTTAAATATATTTTTCTATTTTATATAAAATACTGCATTTTGGATGTTGAAAATTTATCATCCTTAAAACAAGATGCTAAATTTATGATTTGACTATTGTAAAATATAAATGAATTTAAAGTCATTTAGTTTTAATAAGAAAGGGTAATTAATATTATCTCAAGGTTGTCAGGATTCTTCAAAGAAGCTCTTTGGAATCCCAGCTTGTAAGCACTGAATTTTTATGTGCCCAAAAGAAAAGCCAACAGTCTTTTCTTTTCTAAGTGTATAAAATATGGCACTGAACTTATCCTAGTATTTTCTCACAACTTCCTTTCTGAGAGGACCCAGCCATGGATACTGATGGCTCCTTTAACTACTAGAATCAAACAGTTTCATGTAACAGGCTTTCATGGTATTTTGGGTCCTAGGATTTATCTTCTACCTTTGACTTTTTGTTCACATGTCTGTCAAAAAGGACAATCTGGCAAAATTAAAGTTCTCCAGGAAGCCACAAGTCCATTTCCTGAAGCTCTCATGGATGAAGTAGCATTTAGTCTTCAGTTGATGCTACCATCTCTTTAAGATTTCCTGGGGCCCATGAAAGAGACTCTAGAGATATGTTTACTGTTTTTTTTTTTTTTAGAAGTTATTGGCCATCAGTGTAAAACTAGGAGCTGAAGGATCACACCCTTTGGCCCTTCAGTCCATAGTACTTCTGAACAGGGTTTAGCCTCTTCTGTCGATGGCCTCTGTCTTTGGAGAGATGAGTTCTCAAATTGAGGAGACATGACCCCAGGAAAGGAATTCAGGTAAGACCCAGAGTAATGAAAATTTCAAGTTCAAATTCTGAGAAGAATTTTGGAAATTGTTTAGTCCACTTCTTCATTCTAAAGATGGAGCCGTTGCAACCCAGGAAAGGAGATGACCTGTTCAAGGTCACATGGTGACTTAGTGGTACAGCCTGACCAGAACTCAATTCTCCTGATTCAGTTGAAGAGTGGCCCCTGGCTACCAATGCTGATCACATCTTAATCATAGAAGCATCTCTCTTATTCTTCTGACTTTATAGATTGCTAATGACAGAGCGACTCTGTGATTTACAGGTTGTGGTTTTACCCTGCTGTCCCTGGCTGGACATATTTGGCATCTATGGTCTGGTGTCCCACGTGGAAAGCAGACAGAGCAGCTCCTCTCTACTGGATGTAAAAGCAGGAGGTGTATGTATTCATTAACATAACGTTGCTGCTTCCATTTCTAAGCCTTAGCATTTCATTTTGAGACTCTTCACCAAAATCAAAGCACCACTATGGTTTATTTTGTAAGTATCTTGAAAAGGAAAATGTTTGACCACTCCTCTCCTGGCTTTACCTCCATGTGCTGTGTGTAATGATCCAGAGAGAATCAATTGGACACTGCATTTTAAAGATAAGGATTGGGATTTTACTTCTGGATAACCTGGTGACCCCAATCAATCTCTGTCTTACAAACCCTCTGAAGATTTGATGCTCCAGTCTGCAATTAAGTCCCAGCTTCCAAGAATGGCAACAGATGTTGCAATCCAAACACCTTTATTAACTATTTATCTTCAGATGTGTATCAAGCATCTCTTGGCCAACAGAAAGAGTGGACTGCTCCTTAAATGGAAAATCACACTCTCTCATATTCGAGATATTTTACTCTGTAATTCCTTTGAGAAGATAAAAAGAAATATATTAAGAAGGTAACCAGCAATATTTAATCGCTTTAAAGATTTGCCATTTCTAAAAGTAGTTGTCATTAATCCAGTGAAAACATTGCTATTAAGTTGCATACCCCAATTATACAAAGCATTAGTTGGTATTTAAGGTAAGGAGAAAACATACCCAAAGTGTAGATTTTAACGTTTGATTTCTTTTTCCCCCTGTAACTTGCCGATTATATTTCATTTGCCAGACTTTGGCCTTGTTTGAACCATGGCTTCAACACCATAAAGAATGATCTTTGCCACCCACCTGCCTTACAAGAATGTCATGAGGGTTATAAATGACTGTGGAGTACTTTCAACACTAAGAATGAAATACAAGGCCAAAATGTTTCAAGCAGGACTCTGTGTAATCCTTTGTATTTGAATTCATCAAGGCTTTGTTCTATAACCGGCTTCTTGCTTGGGGTTTATTGAGGTTATTCCATAGAGAGGACATTATACTATTTTGGGACCAAGGAGGCTTCTTCTCCCTGGATTTAACTCACTGGCTAAACTAGCTAGATTCCTCTCATATAGCTAGGCAGTTGTTTTCGTCTAGGGCAAGGTGAATTCACAGAAAGATTAATGGAGTTTAAGCTTCTCATCAGCACAGGCCCTTTCAAGGTGTTCTCATTACCATTCGTCACTGTAAAATTTGCAAAACTCAGATATCTTAACCATAATTGGTTAAAAATGTTATTTCCACTCTGACTTCCCTTCTATCATATTCCCCAGGGCTGTCAAGTGACATTAAATTTGGTCCCAGAGCAAATGTTCACTCTAGCTAAGAGAACCTGGAGTTGGGGTTATCTTAGTTTGGGCTTTGTGAGATATATTTATGTGATTCGCTGTCTCTCTTGTGTACTGTGAAGTTATTTCTAGCCTTTCTGATGTAAGGGTGACTTCTGGGAATGTACCTCCAGTGTGCCAACTCTCCTACTGTCCTGACACAGAGCTGCAGACTGATGGTGTCATCGAGTTAAACCAAACACTGGAGGTCTGTGGGGAATGGAGGAGAAGCAAGGTTGGCCAGGGATGGAGCTAAAGGCCAGCCTGTAGAAACTGCATCTAAACACCTGGTGCATACCGTTCTAAATGGAAGATTCCGTTTCAACGATGCCCGGTAAAAGCAAAGTGAGGACTGTACTTAACAAGGCATTATTCATAATTATAAATACATCATATGTTTTTCCCTTTAAAATGAGACTTGTGCGAAATAGAATTCATCACAATTTTGTGTCTATAGACACACACCTGTAGGGGTGCTACAAAAAGCAAGTATATCTATTGAGAAAATGTGAGTTTTATGCATTGCCACTTTCAAAACTAAAGAAACAAACTCCAGCCAACTATGCTAGAGGAAAGAGTGAATTATCTTTTTATTATCTCCATTGAATATAATATAACAAAATCATTGCCATATTAAGAGGCAATCAAAAAGTAGTTAGTAAAAATGCAGTTTAAAAATATTATACATATAAATTATATACATGTATTATAAGCAGTTAATTACTAAAAATATGAGATTGTCTTTAGGATTTTGAATGTTTACAGTATTTATCAGCTTTCTAAATAAATATCTATGTTCGTACCTATTTTTTAAATTGGAATCTTTTGTATTCTCTTTCTCATAAAAGATCCCGAAAATTCTATTAGTTTTAGTCCCTACGTAACTTGAATATGGCGGGGGATGGGCGTCAGAAAGCAAAGCTTAATCCTCCATTAAAGATTATTTAGTTCAGAGGGACCTTAGAGGCCAACTACATCCATGCTCCTTGTTTCCCTCCTCCCC
>NW_011888795.1:1890816-1912654 GCF_000151845.1 Pteropus vampyrus
TGAATTCATCAAGGCTTTGTTCTATAACCGGCTTCTTGCTTGGGGTTTATTGAGGTTATTCCATAGAGAGGACATTATACTATTTTGAGACCAAGGAGGCTTCTTCTCCCTGGATTTAACTCACTGGCTAAACTAGCTAGATTCCTCTCATATAGCTAGGCAGTTGTTTTCGTCTAGGGCAAGGTGAATTCACAGAAAGATTAATGGAGTTTAAGCTTCTCATCAGCACAGGCCCTTTCAAGGTGTTCTCATTACCATTCGTCACCGTAAAATTTGCAAAACTCAGATATCTTAACCATAATTGGTTAAAAATGTTATTTCCACTCTGACTTCCCTTCTATCATATTCCCCAGGGCTGTCAAGTGACATTAAATTTGGTCCCAGAGCAAATGTTCACTCTAGCTAAGAGAACCTGGAGTTGGGGTTATCTTAGTTTGGGCTTTGTGAGATATATTTATGTGATTCGCTGTCTCTCTTGTGTACTGTGAAGTTATTTCTAGCCTTTCTGATGTAAGGGTGACTTCTGGGAATGTACCTCCAGTGTGCCAACTCTCCTACTGTCCTGACACAGAGCTGCAGACTGATGGTGTCATCGAGTTAAACCAAACACTGGAGGTCTGTGGGGAATGGAGGAGAAGCAAGGTTGGCCAGGGATGGAGCTAAAGGCCAGCCTGTAGAAACTGCATCTAAACACCTGGTGCATACCGTTCTAAATGGAAGATTCCGTTTCAACGATGCCCGGTAAAAGCAAAGTGAGGACTGTACTTAACAAGGCATTATTCATAATTATAAATACATCATATGTTTTTCCCTTTAAAATGAGACTTGTGCGAAATAGAATTCATCACAATTTTGTGTCTATAGACACACACCTGTAGGGGTGCTACAAAAAGCAAGTATATCTATTGAGAAAATGTGAGTTTTATGCATTGCCACTTTCAAAACTAAAGAAACAAACTCCAGCCAACTATGCTAGAGGAAAGAGTGAATTATCTTTTTATTATCTCCATTGAATATAATATAACAAAATCATTGCCATATTAAGAGGCAATCAAAAAGTAGTTAGTAAAAATGCAGTTTAAAAATGTTATACATATAAATTATATACATGTATTATAAGCAGTTAATTACTAAAAATATGAGATTGTCTTTAGGATTTTGAATGTTTACAGTATTTATCAGCTTTCTAAATAAATATCTATGTTCGTACCTATTTTTTAAATTGGAATCTTTTGTATTCTCTTTCTCATAAAAGATCCCGAAAATTCTATTAGTTTTAGTCCCTACGTAACTTGAATCTGGCGGGGGATGGGCGTCAGAAAGCAAAGCTTAATCCTCCATTAAAGATTATTTAGTTCAGAGGGACCTTAGAGGCCAACTACATCCATGCTCCTTGTTTCCCTCCTCCCCCGCTCCATTACATTTCAGGAAATTAAAGCTTTCATGTGACGTTCTCTGCCTGTGATCACACATCTCATACATGACAGAAATTGGACAAATTCATGCATTAAGAAAAATGAATGCCTGGTCATAGACTCAGCGGCAAAGGGACTGACGAGAAGCTTAGAAATCCAGGGTCCAGTCTTGACAATCATTGGCTCACATGGGATCTGGGATAATGGACTTCCCTCTTTGGGCTTTGGCACCCCATTTGTGCTGGCCCAAGAAAGTATCTTCCTATAGTGAATAGTTAGGAAATTCCCCCATAATGAAGTGACATCTGACCAGAGATCTAAAGGGATTAAGAGTCATGTGGATTTCTGGGGCTTTCTAGGAAGACAAAATGGCGACTCCTGAGGCAGGAGTGTGCATGGCATCTTGGAAGAACTGCAGAAGGCCGGTGCGCTTGGGAGGAGTGAGCAAGGAGGGGAGAAGCAAGGATGAGGTCAGAGACCGAGTATAGGTCGTGGGAAGGGAGGTGACTCACAGGGAGATGGGGAACAACTGGAGTTTATGAGCATTGGTGTGACATGACCTGACAGATGTTTAAAAACTATCGCTCCCGTCGCTGCGTGGAAGGAGGGTGGAGACCAGATAGGACGCTTCTGGGGTCATCCAGGTGTGGTCTTGGCAAGGGGCCAGTGGGGATGGTGTCCATGAGCACCTCCACGATGTGACCCAAAGTCAGAGGGACCTGGACAGAAGCATAGGAAGGTGGTGCTGGCTGGGAAGAATGAGCTGGGTATTATCAAGCAGAGATGGCCAGCAGAAGAATGTCAGTTTTATAGAGAAAATGGTGTCAGCAAAGATACAGGGCAGGAAAACAAAGACTCTGTTCATGGAGACAGTGCTGTGAAATGATTGGAAGTGGTTGGACTCTGTGCCCTTAGATGAGTAATTTACTTTCTCATCCCTCAGAGTCTTCATTGTAAAATCAGAATGGTACTGTCACCTACCTCAGAAAGGCATTGCAACGAGATGGTGCTCGTGTGGTGCCTTAGAGGCACACAGTAAGTGGCAGCTCTCACTACCATGAATAAAATTCTGTTGAACCCCCAAAAGTTCAATGTGGCAGATGTATAGGAATGCGATGGGCAGAAACTCAGGAAATCAGGCTGAAAAGCTTGATTAAAGCCTGACAGTGAAGAGTTTTGAATGCCATGCTAAGGAGACAGAGTGGAGAGCACAATTACCCAGAAGTGCTTATTGAAAATAAGGTTCCCCAAACCCCTACCCAAGGATGGGGTCCAGGAAATGAAGTTTAACAAGAGTTCCAGGTGATTCTTAACTGGCGCTGCTTAAGAAAGTTTTTATTTTTAACTTTAGGGGTGGAATGGGAATGTTTTCAACTGTTGAGGACTTGATTGACTCATCTGCAAATGTAACAATATTCATGCTCTCAGTCAACCTTTATGCAAAGTGAGCAATGGCAAAGAAGGAGGTGAGGATGAGAGCAGTGGTGGGAGAAAGCATGTGGCCTGGGATTGAAGGGATGCTCTGGGGACCTTTTGAAAAGCCAGCCTTCCCCAGGCAGGCTGTATAAGGCAGTGGCCAAGCTTAAATTTTCATCCTGATTCCTATCCCCATAAGTCACTGTGGGTCCTTGGGTGATTCTTGCCTCCTCTCTCAGCTGCAACTTCCTCCTCTATTAAAAAAAAAAAAAAAATTTTAGAGAGCTGAGTTGGGCAAACCCTAAAGTTCCTTCCAGCTCCAAGTTTATCTGTTTATCAAACAGTCTAATCTTTGCAAAAGCACTTTCAACGGCTACAGCCTGGAGACAGTCTTTGCAAACTTTGCTGTCAGAATCAGGCTTTTGGGGTTACACGAAGGGCACTGAATACCCCTGCCATCAAGATAAGAGAAGGAACGTGTCCGAAGAGCCATTCTCCCTGGCGGTTCACGTGCAGCTCTGCAGGCACAGATCTGAGCGCTCTGGGGCTTGTCTGATTTAACCCTTATCTTCCTGCAACATTTGGTGGGCCAGACATGGAAGCAGTTAGAGGCTGCCAGCCACACACATCTTACTTCCTGGCACTGGTATCACACTCAGCTCTTTCTTTGCTTGAAACAAACGAATTGGGTGTTAGTGCCCTCCCATTGGGAAGCCTGGTGATTCTGTAGTGTGAAAAACAAAGAAATTAAATGCCTTTGATTTTGGGTAAATCACTTTTCCACTTCAGGCCTCAGTTTTTTTATCTCACAGATTTTTGTTTCCCTGGGGAATGGAGATACACACACACACACACACACACACACACACACACACACATATATATACACACACACACATACATACACACACATATATGTGATTTATAAATATATATAAATATATATAAGATATATAAATATATATCTTCTATACATATATAAGATATATAAATATATATCTTCAATATATATATATTTTTTTCTTAATTGCTGTCAAAAGCTGTCTTGATAATTCAGCATTCTGATGTCATAACTTTTACTGAACCCCTTTTTTTTTCTCCACCATATTGTACAATGGCCTGACATTTTAGGATTAGCTTAAAAAGTAATAGTTTTTCATCCTAAATGAAAAGCTGCCTTTCTATTCACCTTATCTCTATGAGGCCAATAGTGGTAACAGTGCCCCATTGAGGGCCTCTCTCTCCAGTCATTCACAAACACCTCCACACAATAATTTGAGAGCTCCTGGACTTGTCAGATAGACCTAACCCTCATCACCTCATTTAGTTTTAAATGTTGTAATTTCCATATAATGGTTCACAATGATCTATTGTTATGTTTTCTAAAGAAGGGGGAAAATGATAAGTCTGTAATCATTTGCTAATTTATTTTCTCATTTCCAGATCCAAGGGTGTGGAGATAATCATTTGTGATGGGAAAAATATGTAAAATCTCAGGAAAACATACACCATGGAGAGTGTGGGAGGGGTGGACGAGTATGGGGACAGTAGCTTGTGATATGATGAGTGATATGTGATATGACTAACCAAGAAAAGTTAAGGCAGAACATTTTCATAGAAAAGCTTGGAGGAGGTAGAGTAAATGGGAGTTCGGTCTAGAACTCAGATCTCTCCTGTTTGGTTTTCTCCTGCAATCTGCAGAGTCAGCTCAGGCACCATTATCCCTTAATACTGTTATGTTTCCTCTAGAGGCCTCTTTGTGGAGCACCCCATGCACTAAAAAAAAAAAAAAAATTGGTCTCCCCACAGAACACCCTACTTCCCCAGCCCCGACTAATGCAGCATGGCCTCAGAGGGTGGGGGAGCCTGCTATAGAAATCAAGTCTTGAACACACTTCTGTTTCTTCTACCTATGATGCACTGTGTCCTTGACAGAGTCACCCTTCACATGCCAGTCCAAGGGGGCGCTCCTTGAAATGCCCCTTCAGCTGCTGAGGCCCACAGAGGTGGGGGAGGGAGGCTGACTGCCAGAAGTCACTGAGAATCTGGGGTGGCTGAGGAGCAGCTTGAAGTAGTCTCATCCATGAGTGTCAACGTGCAGTTTCTGTTTGACTGCAGCAAAGTTCTTGTGACAAATATTTTTCAAGGCCTCTTCAAGTATGCTCCACAACGTAAAAAGAAGAAAGAAATGTGGTTCCGTCCTAGGGCAGTCAAGCGCTACTGGGGTAGACACACATACTGGGGCAGACTCTCAGAATGCTGTGAGTTTAGGCCCGACAGCCATGGGTTCCTCCTCTGTGGGAGAATGGAGGCCTGCTTGCCAGTAGCCCAGGACTCCCATGAAAAGGCAGTGCATAAGGGGAAGGGATGGCAGAGGCCAGTCTGAGGATATTCTAAAGCAAGTGGACTCTCTGGTGCTGTCCAGGGACCAGCTCCCCCAGGGCACAGAATTCTCAGTGGATTCTGTATTCTGAGCTCCGGCCGTTACTTCTAGCTAACCCGCCATGGACCTTCTTGCAATGACCAGTGAGCACCAACTCTGCCCTTCTTGCTGGCATCATTTCTCTTACACTGAGACCAAAGTCTGGGTCCGCTTTCCTGCCTATTTCTTCTGCTTTGCACTCCTCCTGCTAATCTGATGTTTGGCCCAATTTTTCTTATTCTCTTCTCACCAACCCCTACCCGCTCTACAGAACTATCCCCTAGATCCCTAGCCCTCCCTGACAGAAATTCTGTGGACGTCTTCAGGCCCCCTTCAGCTTCCAGAAGCCCAGAAAACTGTCTTCTCCAGAACGTTGGCTGGTGCTTCCCCAGGTCTGAGCAGCCCCTACCTGGAAGATGTTCTTCCTATGACCTCAGGGTTTCAGGGTGCCCTCATGGCATCATTTGGTCATTGCGACGTTCTCCTAACTGGTTAGACCCTGTAGGCTCACTGTTCTTCATTCTATCATCAATTGAAAAGGGTTAATAACTAGAATTGCTTGGCCTAGAGAAGGATGATTTTTTGCAAATAGCAGGGAGTGACCAGAGAGCTGAAGTGCTTTTATGTAGTTGAGGGGTTGAACTTGTTCTCTAGGTCCCCAGTGAGCATCAGGGAACTAGGGCTGAGGGATGGAAACATCAGGAAGCTGAGTCTGCCACCATAGTAGGAAAACATCCTAGTAGAGATCTCTAAAAAAAGGGAGGGGCCACCTCATACCTCAACAAGTGGTGAGTGTACCTAACAGGCTTAGCGGACAGTCAACTACTGGAGAGACTAGAATTGTTTAAAAGTCCCTTCTCGACTCAGTTACTTACTGCTATATAGTAAACCACCGCAAACTTAGTGACTTAAAACAGCAACTTATTATTTCTCATAATTCTATTGGTTGGCTGAGCTCTTCTGTTGATCTTGCCTTGAGTCACTCGTGTGACCACAGTCATTTGACAGCTTGACTGGAACTGGAGGGTCTAAGATGGCTCGCTCACAAATTCAGAGTCCTGGTGCGGCTATCAGTGGGACCTCCTCTCTAGGTGATCTCTTATTCAATCATCTAGCCCAGGTTTTCTTATACGGTGTTGGGAGTGTTGCAAGAGACTAGGAGAAGAAGCTGCAAGCCTGGTAAATAGAGTGCATGCAATGTTGTTTCTATTGGTCACGTACTATTGGTCAAAACGAGGCCAGACCAGGTTCAAGGAATAAGGAAATGAACATCAAAATAGACATTTGATGGGAGGAGCTGCAATGTATTTGTGATCATATTTAATCTAGCACACTTCCTAAATTGTCTTTGATTCTGGTTCTTCTGGGTGATCCTTTAAGATTCCACTATCCTTTGGTAAGGACCATGTGGGACATTTCTCTACCTGTAAAGAAGGGCTCTTTGTAGACACAGCTTGCCTACCAATATCCACTACCACTCCCTTTTTATCAGGTACCTGTTCCAGCTCCACACAGTCTCATGCTTTAGGGGAAACTGGCCTCACACCAGTTTTGTTAGCATGGTTGATAAGTCTAATGAATGGATCACTTACTGGCCGGGGAATCCAGATCTACACCAGTAATATCACAGCATTATCCTGCCCACTTAGATTGGTCAGGAAAGGCATATATTTAATGCAGGCCAATGAAACGTGAGGGAAAATTTTTTAGGAGCTTCTGGGAAAGAAATTTCTTCATTCTTAAGAAAGAACTACCGGAAATGATAGTTTTTCTTTTTCCATTATGTGTAAAAGTGGGGCCTGGCACTACTGCCACCTTGTCACCAAACTAAGGATGAAGCCATTATATAAAGGAAGCAAAGCCAAGAAAACTGCAGAAAAGGGGAGCAGGAACTCGGGTCATTCCATGCCTGTTCCCTGGCCTCTTCCTCCAGGCTTGCTTCAGGTCCATGAGCCAATAACTCCTTTTTATTGGGTAAACCAGCTCAAATGGGATTTTATGTTTCTTGCAGTTGGAAGTATCATAACTGAGCCAGGGCCTGAAATCGTTAGATGACAAATCTAGTCACTCTATTGGTAGGTTACAAAATAGATAATAGCATTTAGAGAGAATAATAGCTAATGTATCTTTATTTTGCTTTCCTAGAAAGTGACAAAATAGAAGAGTAATTATGTCAGAATGGAATTAGAAATACCTTTGGACATCACCTGTTCAACCGCCTCCCTCAGCAGATAAGGAAACTGGGACCCAGACGCTTCAGCAGAAACAAAACTCAGATGTTCCAACTGCAGGCCAGTGTGCTCACTGCTCTGTATTTACTCTAGAGTAATGTTCACACAATGAGTTTTAGCAGTTTTTATTCATAATAGCTAATAACTGGATACATCTCAGATATCCAATAACAGGTGAATGGAAAAACAACAAATTATGGTATTTGTGGTATATCCATACAGTGGAATACTACTTAGAAAGAAAAAAAAGGAGAACCTCAAAAACATACTGAGTGAAGGAAGCAAGACACAAAAGAAGACACACGGTATGATTCTATTTATATCAATTTCTAGAACAGCAAATGTAATCTACGGTGACAGAAGTCAGATCAATTGTTGCTTCGCTGTGTGTATAAGGAGGGGCATTGACTAGGAAGAGGCGTGAGGGGAATTTCTGGGGTAGGAGAAATGTTCTGTGTTATGATCGGGGTATAGGACACTTGGGTGTATTGATTTGTCAAACCTGACCAAGCGCTTAAGATCCACGTATTTCAATGCATGTAAGTTATACCTCAAAAAATTTTAAAATAAATTTCAAGCTACAGACAGAAAAGTACAATGTGTGAACCAACTGCTAGGCTGCTAGAATGAGTTTGCTGTGATGTGTCCTGGAATTCAGAGTTTGGGAGAACTGCTGTCCCCGCTTGTGCTAATGCCTGGGGTCAGCCAGCTTCCTGTGTTCTCTGCCAGTGCCCAGCTGCCAGGCTGGTCCCAACCACAGCTGCCGTAATAGCTGGTTGGGCCTCTTGGCCCTGCAGCCACATCACAGGAACCAGCCATACCCTCTGGCCTGCTTCCCCCTACCACTGACTGCCTCATGGAACTCGCCAAAGAACTTTGCCTTTCCTCATCCTCAGATACCCTTCCAGAGCCCTCCTGGACTCAGGCTGCACTTGACATCACTCAGCCTTCATTGGGAGATAAACTCTGGCTTTCTGACATTTCAGAACTGCTTCACTAGGATATTGCAGCAATCCTTTCTTTAACTTTTTAAAAAACTACCACTTGTATTTTCTTCATACATCCTGCCAAATTGTTAAATAAGGGTCTCTCCAGATGCCAATATCTGGTATTGAGAGTCTGGATACTCTTCCTAAACAACATTTTCTTAGAGCTAAGGAACTTCTTTTGCTCACATTATTCACCTGTTCAAATTGTTTTCTCATTGATTTCTCTATTGAAATATATCTTTCAACGTGTCAAGCTATTTTATTTAAGACAGGCCTATCACTGGCATGAGGCCATAAGTTGCTCGGTGAATATGTGATCTGTTGTTTTGTTTCGTTGCTCCCTGTTACTTTCTTTCTTTTTTTTTTTAAATAATTAAATTACAAGTAAAATTTTCATAAAGAGGCAAAGAATAGATACACAAACTCAACTTTTCCCTTATTATGATGTTTCAGTGTAAAATGAAATCTCTAAGACCATACATATGGTATGCAGACAAAGTCTGCTTGTCTGAATTTGGGACTAGAAGTGGTTTTAGGATATTTCACCCCTATGCAGTGCATGTCCCCCAGCTGGGAATATGTGTCTGGAATGTGGAGGACCCATAGACCCAAGCTTGTCTCCTTTTGCTTCTCCTATAATTGTAGAAACCTCCATTTCTCTTCTGTAGAATCGGGAAATGGAGATGCCCAAGTTTATGCCTTGCTTGGGGTATAAGGGAAAGTATCTGGCTGAGACAGAAGACCTGCTTCTGGTCCCGGTGTTATCACTAACTCATAGATAGGTCGATTCCTTCCTCTCAGGCCTTCCACCAACTTGGGCCTTAGAAGGAAGGAATCAGTTGGTTTCAACCTCAATGTCTTTTGAGGGCCAGCTCGGAGGAAATGGGGTATTGGTCGGGGGAGATGAAAAAACTGTCTCAGTGAGTGGGTTCCTGGCCACCTCTTACTTCTACTTCAACCAGAACTAGTTCTCTTGGGTTTGTTTTATATTTTGGGCTTCCACGTAAACCCTGGCAAAACAACAGTAACAACAACAACCCCTTTTTGGGCCAAGCCTAGTGTTAGATGATGCCTAAGGGGCACCCTCTAGACTGACATGCAGATATTCATTGTTTCTTCTTGGAGCTGAGCAATAGGGGAAAACCTGCCTGACAGTCAGTGTCCCTCAGAAGGAGCTCCCATCACCACCACTCAGGACACCAGACAGTCACGGAGGAATCCTGTGCTCTGTGCTAACTTGATGTGTATTGTCTCTGATAAGTGCTCCTTCCTCCTTCCCCTCCTTTCCTTCTTTCCCTCTCTCCTTTCCCTTCCTTCCTTCCTTCCTTCCTTCCTTCCTTCCTTCCTTCCTTCCTTCCTCCCCTCTTCCCTTTTATTCTTTCTTTCTGAATATTTCCAGGTGTTTTGCATGTATGCATATACCTTTCAGCAGCAATAAATTCCTTTCACACTTTGAGCTGTTTCAAAGCAAATTTGGAAGGTGAGTGTGCCTGGTCTCCTGTCTAGACACAACTCCAGTGTGCAGAAGGAATTGAGCCTGCCTGGAATTCTCACATGAGCCCACCTGGGCCCATCTATGGCTTCATAAATCTATGGGGAGCAAGATTCAGCTGCCCACTGTAGGGTTTTCAAGCCTCTGTGGCTGCCAGCTGTTCAAAACTGCCTCCTGCCAAGCGCATGAAGTTCAGAATCAGCAAAAATTGGAGGCCTTTAGAAGAGACTGGGAGAAACGTGAATTTAAAAACACAGCACAACCTTATCACGAAACAAATGTTGAACACAAGGTTAATTCCACGGATAAACAGCTCTTGGTGGCTCTCGACTAAGCGTCTGGTTCCCATTTTGTTATGCCATTCTGCCAGATGTTCCCCTCTTTTAATACAGTCTGCTAAATTGAGATGAAATGCAAAACTAGAAAGCTGCAGGGATTACTGGCAACATGAAGTGGCAACATATAGAAACAGAAAAACCTCTGAAAGTGTCCTATGTGGGGCTGCACGTTCTCCACCATGACAGGGGCCTCAGTGTAAGCTGTTTGCGCCTCGTGAGATCTTGTCCAGTCTGAGATGTTTTTCAACATAAATATGAGAAGAGAGAGGGTCACCTGACTTTCCATCCTTTATGTGTATTGGCGTAATTTAAGGGATGGACGTGAAGGTCATTCTCTGAGTTTCCACAATTTGTGAATTCCAGACTCTGTCTCTCATAGTGTCTTCCTTTGTACAAAGTGCTCTCATAGTTCACTCAATCATTCATCCTGTGGACTGCATCGAGAACTTTCCACGTGTTAGGCTTTGACTGCAACCTATTTTAGTTAGTGACATGGTCCCCTGTGTTGCTTTAGGGCAAGGACCATGCTTATTCATCTTCATGTATTCTGTAACTTATTAAATATATGTTCATGGAATGAGTATGGAGTTCTCTACGGCAGTTTCCTTCTCCTCTGTTCCAGAGATACAAGTTCTTGTCTGGTCCCATCTGAACAGGGGAAGGTGAAGATGTTCGCCTGGACGCTTTCCACTCCGCAGGCAGAAAGAACAAAGGCCCCTTGCTCTGGAGGTGTTCTCCATCATGTTGAAAACTGTGTCCAATCTCATTGTGAGAAGCAGCAGGTAGCTGTGAAAGGCGGCTCAGGCCCCCATTGTGACCGCCTTGGCTGCAGGTGAAAGGTCACTTCACAGGCAAGACTCTGACCCTTAACTTTTTTGTTGAGAGTGTCACAAGGTAAATTAATCAGATTTATGGCATTAAGTTCTGCCAATATCTTTATCCTCTCAGCTCTTTTTCTCCAGCATAACTCTCCCTCCTAGAGGAAAAAAAAAATCTCCTTTCTGATGAAGGGGTAAAGTGCTTTTGGTCTCTCTCTCACAACTTTCACTAAAAAGTGAAAATGATTGGACACATATAGATAGGGCCCAGAGGCCAGATAAAGTGAGCTTAAAGTTGAAGTGAACTTTCCTGGCACTTAATCAAATGCCTCTTAGCATGGGGACAATGAGGAGGGCAAGTTTTGCTGGTGGTGATGGGCTTCTTGATTTTTGGGCAGAGCCCTCTCCTTTGACTAGAACTCGGGAAAGCCCATTAGGGAGACGTCACCAGCCTGGATGTGGGCTTATGTCTCATCTGGACTCAACCCAGGGCAGTACTGGTACTGGAGCAGTATTGGAGGGCGAGAAGGTTGGAAGTGAATGAGCAGAGAACCCCCAGTTCCAAAGCCAGAGACTCGAAGTCGCCTCCCAGCAGGAGTGGGAGGAAGGCTGCCGCTGTTGCAGGTGCTTTTCAGGCAGCCTTGCAGGAGAGCACCAATTTCCTGCTGCTAGAAATTTGTCTGCAAATTTTTTCTCATTCAGAAGTGACGGGATCCAGGAGACACTAGCAAGATATGATAACTTGATTAAGGCTTGCACAGGCAACCCAGATGCCTGAGAACTGGCTGGGAGAGAGCGCGCTCCCCCTCTAACCTTTCTTCAGGAGAGAATTGACAGCTTGCGACTGGTAGAGTTCTTCACCCTAAGCTTGAAGGGGGTCCATGTTTTAGACACAGAGGCCTCTAAATATTGCAGTTGGGTTTGTATACAGCTCCTTTTCAGAGAAAGAGAAGTCAACTAACAAAGTATCATTTTCCTACATTAATTCGCAGCATAAAATAAGAATTGGATTATGTTGACGCAACAGGCATTTATTGAACACCTACTATGTGCTATGCCCTGTTATAAACAATGCAGTCCCTGCTTTTATGGAGCTTACAGTTCAGTTGGAGAAAGCTTACAGTAAATGCTTACATAAATTCCCCATATGTCAGGGGGTTAAAATGCTATAAAGAACGCTCAAACAAGGTCAGAGGATAAAGAGGGATAATGGGCTTGGGGTGATAATTTGAATGGATAGAATGGACAGGAACATCCTCTAGAGACATAGGCTGGACACTTGAATAAAGAGAGAGCATAAACCATGTTGATACCTGGAGCAGAGCTTTCCTGAAAGAGGGATTAGCAAGTGCAAGGCCCTAAGGCAGGAGTATGCTCGATATGTTTAAGGAATATTCTTTTACAATTATGTTTCACTTATGAATGCTAAAAATATTCATGATTATAACAAGAATGGTAGGACTTCTGTGACAGTGTTGTTATGAGAATTAAATGAAATAATGCTTATAATACAAACCACAGAATCTTTGCATAGTAAGAATTTAATGTTAACTGCTTTTATAATTATCGTTATTGTTTACTAAACATTTGACAGTCACAATCATTTTATAAGGTCGGTGGGCAAGGACTATCTTGTAAATGAAATATCTGAAGTCCATAGAAAGGAAGTGATTTGCCCAAGGTCACACAAGGTTAGTGGCAGATGGAAGCAGAGTGAGTCCCTAAGGCTGATGCAGAGTCACCCAGGAGAGCTGCTGGTCGGCATAAGACTTTCCTTGAACAGGAAACAAAGTTTTATTGTATTAAGCCACTGGGATTTGGGGGGTATTTTTTTTTTACAGCAGAAGACATTACTTAACCGGACTAATATGATGGGCTATGAAAGAGGCAGAGAGACCAGGACTGTGCCCTTCATAGCAGATCTCAAGGCTTTTGGAAGAGAAACTATATTACCCACAGAGAAGATAGTAGAAGAAGATACTATGAAGCCTTACCCCTTGGGCTCATTTAGGCTTCATTCTTCACAAATATCAAAATAATAATGTTACATTATTTTGATATTTCATCGTTGGACATTGTTCTTCATAAGTTGCATCATTTATAACAGAGGACCTTAGCATGCTGTTAAATCTTATTGTTTGGAAAACAGAAGGATTATATTTGGGGGTGGGTAGGGATGGGGAGGAACTGGGACTAGAGGAAAGATGAAGTTAGGAAGAAATACAACATCACCATATATGATGTCCTTGATTCTCCATCCCACCACCAGAATTTTCACTGATCTTCATGGTCTATTCTCAGTCCCAGCCCCTGTACCCCAATTACACTGGACCTTGAACATGCCTGTATTTTTCAAGTACCACTTTGCTCCTACCAGTCGTTCTGCTTGGGACATATTTCTCCTGCTTCTCTAATAAAACCATATGTACTCTTCAAAATCCTGTTTGAATGCCACCTCTTCCAGGAAGCCTTCCGCATTCCCTAGTCATAATCTCTCATTTCTTGCCCTGCACTTCCACGAAATATTTCTGTTGACTAGTGGTCACATTTAGCTTTCTGCTGTACTTGTACCTATGCACATATCTAGTTCTTGGATGAGAAGGCATACTTCTCAAGGCCAAGCCTCTGATCTCACTGTTCTCAAAACAGGCCAGGGGCAGGATTTGAGAAACATGAAATAAAACGCTCTTTTCTCTTTTTTAAAAAGATAATTTTAAATGGCTGGGCAAGTATTCTGTGGCGTTCTCTTTGTAACATGTTAACATTACCTCTTACAAACATTTATATTCTCACATGTACACATCTCCCACCTGGCCCCTCATTTCCATGGGCAGAAGGAATGTGATGGTGTATTTTGCTGTTGCCTTTATGTTGATGTTCAAACTCCTCTTCTCCCTTCACCCCCATCAATTATTGAATGCCTTAAAAAAAAAAAAAAAAAAAAAAAAACCTACCCCAGCAGATGTGTGTGAGCTGTTTGATCTTGAGACTGAATAGGAACGAAAGTATCCGAGACTCAGATTATGGTATAGAAGAGGGGAAAAAAATCTTAACAGGAGCTCTGTGAAGGAGAAAGTTTAGCTTTGATCTTACTATTGAATTTTGCTAGTGGGGTGTGTGTTTATATCTATTTCTATTTATCTTTTTAGCTCCAAAATTCTGTGCTGCTGTGTCGGTCTTTTGTACATCACAGAAGGGAGTTTTGTCTGGTTCTATGCAATGTGATTTAAGTCATTTAAGGTAAGAATTTAATTTCTCTGGGAAATAAGGAGAGGACTGTAGCTTAATTTATGGATATCTTTTCCTTTAAGGGATTCTAAAATAATTGGGGCCACTTTATCTCAAACCAAATGGAAAAGAGGCCTATTAAAAAGCAGAGAGGCCGTGCTTCCAGACGAGGAGGTCTGACTTTATCGTTTAATTCCTCATTTGCACATCTTCCTCACTAAAGAAAACCCAGACCTTAGAAAGCAGTCTGACCTTTGCAATCTAGAAGAAGGGAGTTAAAGTACATTTGTTTATAGTTAAATCTGATTTCGAAGTTTCCCATGAATGGGGCCTCTTCTTAAAAAAAAAAAAAATCCATCATTTTAAAAGTTAAGATAACTCGAGTAATTTTAAAAGACGCCTTGCTCTGATATACTGATAATATAGTAGAATGATATTGGGGTGATGCATCAAAAGTTTTTAGTTGTTCATGCAACTTGTGGAATTGTAGATTTTTAATGGATTTCACTGTGAAATGGAGTCCATTCACATTCCCACTATTGACTTTTCCTCTTGATTTGAGGACTGCTGAAATGCTTATTATAATCCTCCTTTCCTGGCATGCATTCTTCAGTTAATGTATTCATCCAATCAATATTTATTGAACCTACTAAGTGCCAGACACTTCTCTTGTATACTTCTAATCTGTGGTGGGCATTAGAAAGCAGATGTTTATCTGTACCTCAAAGCATAAGACTGTAAGAGTTCCTTAATTAAGTGCACAGGATTCTCTTATACAGCTATTCTCAGAATTTGTTTTATTTAGCATTTTCTTAGGTATTTATTTAGCACCAGCCAAATATAAAGCCCAGTGCTAAGCACTGGCATGAGCAAGGAGATGGGTCACACCCAGATTGCTTTCTAAATGGCTTGGGTGTTGAGAGGGGTAGGCTGAAGTACCACTAGGGAGTAAATATGTGTGGGCGGATGGAGTGGGAGGACAGTCAGGGAAAGGGGATCCCTTGAGCATGGACCAAGGCTGGAACTTGTCAGCTTTTAAATATCAGACTGGAATGTCAGTGCTGGGGTGTGGAAGGAGATGTTAAAAATGCTGTTCAAGGGCTGTGACTGTTGCTTGGGAATCCTTCCTGGCCAGGCCAGGACGGGAGACCACACTCCACAGAGTACCTTTGCATAGAACATAGAAGCTGCAGGCCTTTGGTTTGTGGGTCGCAACGTTCTAGAACATTCCAGGGAGACTGCCTCAATCCTCTGCCAAATAAAGGCCCTGCTAGAGGAAAAAATATTATTAATATCCCCCATCCCCACCCCAAAAGGACTTTCTAAAGCTTAACATCTGTTGTTGCTCCCTGTGGCATCCCACTCTCTCTCCCCATTCCATGGATGACTTCCAAACCTCAAGCGTTGGTTCCCATCAGCTTCGTGACTGGGTATGGTGGTCTCAGGGAATAAAATCAGTAGGTAAACTATGGAGCCTAGTATCATTATTTACATCGGCCCGGTGCTGTTATAGAGTCGGTTGGCTCTCATAGACCCCATCCTCACTTTGTTCCACTGGGGTCGGTGTGTAATAATCACTAAGCCACTGGCCATGCGTTATTTGGTATTGAAACAGTTCACAATTATTTTTAGAGAAATTTTAGATTTTTGTGGTGTTTTATGTCACTGTTGGCCAAGTGTGTTTTAGGTACATTCCTTTTGATAGGCTCTCTTTAGACTTGGCCAAGTAAAAATAAATTAGAACATAAAATAACTGTATAGGTTTTATGTCACTAACCCTACATATCTCTAAGAATGCTTAGGCGTTAAACAACTATTTATAAAATGCCTACTATGTACACTAAGTATCTAGTATGTAAAAAGTAAATATTGTAGAGAAATTCACGTTTTTCTCCTATATTTATTTGTATAATAATATATATGCATTCAATGCTATAAAAGTTTTATTTCTGATGTCATCTTATATAAACTTTTACAATTCAATTTGCTAGTAAATTGAATAGTAGTAAAGACTTCGCTAACATAATATTTAGTATAGGCTTAGCAGTTAAACATTACAGGCTCAAATCCTGGCTTTGCTACATTTTATCTATGTGACAATGAGAAAGTCACCTAAAACTCTTACTTGTATAACAGAGTTCTCAGAGTTGTTTTGTGGATTCAATGAGAAAACGTTAAATGGTTAGCATATGCCAGTCACATAGTAGGTGTTCATTAAATGTTAGTGCTCTTTCTACTTATATATTTTTCTAGTGCCTTTAATTGGGCTTCAATAGCTGTGATCAGCTTTTATCTTATGATAGAAGTTTATATTTTCAACATTTCTCTTTAAAAACATCAAGGTCTGTAATCCCTTACACACTGGCCTGGCAGTGTGGAGGATGGTCTCTAGAACATGCTGGTAAGTTTGCCTCTTTCTGGTCCTCGATGTCACACTGTGTACACCCGTAACCCAAATGTAGCTGACAGGCCTCCTTCCATGCCCCCTGGAAACCCCGCCCCAGCACCACTGCACCATGGTCCTGAGGGAATAGTGTCCATTTTTCTGGGGAGCTCATGTTCCAGGTGTGTGTTGGAGAGGCCTGCACTCCCAGCAGAGCCTGCATCAGGAATGCCCGCCTTCTCTGTGGCAGTTTCTCACGAACATCTCTCGGAACCTCTGCCTTCCTCCCTCTCTCTCAGGAGCCCACGGTGTATCTGCCCCTGCCAGCTTCTAGGAACTGGGCTTCTTGAAGTCATTACCTAAGGTCATTCTGTTTGTCCTTCACAACTATACGTAATCATACTGTTGTCTCTACTCTGTTTTTTCTAGCTTTTGAACTCGTCCAGCCTCTCTAAGAAAACTTTCACATTTCCTTTTATCTCTCTTAAGATTTACACATCTGGATTGCTCCTGCTGTTGTCCAGTTAAACCCAGCCAGCCTGGGGAGGCAAGGTACATTTGCTGTCTTGCTTGTCGGCTCCATCCATTCATGTCTGGGAGTCACACCTGATTTTGCTTTGAGGAGCCATCCAGACTCCATTGCATGGAGTCTTAGAGGGGCTCTGGGACCATTAGTCAAGGAGACCTGCCTTTCATTGGCCAAGGCTTGGCATGTGGTCTTGCCTTGACCAATCAGATTCTCTCTTGGGAATTCGTACTGTGAATGGACAGATTTGCCACGGAAGTCACTGCAGCAGCTCCCTATCCAGACTGTCCTTTAGTTTCTGCTACCTAGGGCCTGCCTCAGTTCCTGGCCATTCTGACAATCATCCTTCTGATTCTGATTCTGTAAGTGGTCCTGCATTTTCTACTAAATTCTTTATGTATTTAAGGTAATATGATTCCATGTATCTTGCTTTCAATCAAAGGATTCTAACTGTTATAGTAGAGCAGTCCAAATATGTAAAGCTCAATTTATGTTATGATTATTAGTTGATCCATAGTGGAATTCTCTAAAAATCTTCTATTTTGAAACAAGGGCTTTGGCAACCGTATTTTAGAGTGAACTTCCTGTTCCCTTGAATAGAAATAGACTTTGTCTTAATCACATGGTTAAAGGTAGCTACAGGTAATACAAGTATGCTTAAGAGAGGCTGATGTATCTAAACTTGACCTTAAATCAACGCTTCTCAAACTTAGTGTGCATAAGAATCACCTGGAGAGCTTGTTAAGGACACCAATTCTTGAAAACTACCCCCAGAAATTCTGATTCGGTGGGTCTGGAGTGGGACTTTGGAATCAGAATTTCGGACAAGCTTTCAGGGTAATGTTGATGCTGCTGTTCTAAGGACTATATTTAGAATAGCGAGTCCTTAAATATTATCTTTTCCCCAAGCAAGAGAGACTTTGGGACACAGAAAGATTTCCTCTGGCTTGTTAAAATTAAAAGACAAGAAACAAGAAGAGAATTGCCTTTCCATGTGAACTTTAGAGATGTCTGCCACTCACCGACCTCACTAACAAGCTGTGTCCCATTGAGCCCTGAGCAGGATGAGACAATGGCTGAATTGAAGGGTGTGTTCAAGGGCAGGGTATCTTCACAAATTAGCCTGGCACCCCCAGAGCCTCACAGTCTGTTGGGCAGAACATCCAAGGCTACTTCAGTGGAAAGTTAAAAAAAAAAAAAGCGAGTAATTGCATAAGATCCGGAGGAAAATGCACGACTGCCCCCTGGGACTATTCAGCAGTGACCACAGCTAGAGCTGGGACCTGGAGCTGAGCCTGCTCCTCACTGTGTCCTCACAGGACCTCATTCCCACTTCAAACACCCTCCTCGCTCCTTGTTTCCAAACCATTTTCCTCCTCTTCTCCAAAACCTAGCTCTGAGCTTACTTCTCCCCAGATCCCTTCCCTGCCACCTTTATTTTGTAACATCCCAACATCTACATACTCAGCTTTGAAAAGTTAAAAACCCAGTTTTGACACTAATAACAGCCACTACTTCTCTGCCCCTAACTGTATTCCTGAAGCTTTGTTTATCTATCTCATTTTATCTTGGGAACAACCTCATGAGGTAAGTATTATTACCCCAGTTTATAGATGAGGAAACAAAGTCAGAGAAGTAATTTGCCTTAGATAAACTACTTAGGAAAAGTTAGAGGCAGAATGTAAACCCTGTTCTGTGTGACTCCAAAACCTATGGCCCAAACCACCCTGCCATTCCAAATCAATTCTGTATTCTGCATGTTGTGCACACATGAGTGTGTGTGTATGTCTTCCTGTGCATGTCTTAGTACTTGATTTCCCTGTCTAGTGGAAAGCTCACCTAGGTAGGACATGTGTGCTCTGGGAGAATATTCTGATGGTTCTCTTGACCTGACTTGCATCTGACAGAGTGCTTAGAGCCATGTTTCTTTCCAGAATAATCATTCAAGAGATGTTGTTTACCACTGATGTGTTCTCTGATGGCTGACATTTCTGAATATCAGCAGGGGTAGGCACATTACTGGAAGTGGGAAGCATTTTTTCCTACTTACCAATCAGCTATGTTTTCCATTCATATCTATGAGATAGATGAAAATCTGACTTTCAGAAGGAATAAAGAGTTCATTATTTGTCTTCATCTATTGAGAGTCTGTTTTGTGCAGACCATGAGGCTGGGTTCTAGGAGGAGACACAGAGGACCCTGATTTGGGAGGTCTTGGACACAGAGTATGCTGGGATGCAGAGTTTGGGGAGGCCTGGCCAGCAAGGGAGAGCAGGTAGGGATCAGGTAGAACTTGGGCTCAAGGAAATGTTCTGGTTGTGGTACTGGTCCCGGGGTGGACTTCATACTGAACCCAAAGATATGTGGCAAACGCAGGTGCCCACCTGCAGGGTGCACTATGATAAGGGGCTTAAAGTCAGATGAGTATTAGCATTGCTAACAGAGGCGCTTGGTTCATTCAGCATAGGAGCCCAGGCAGTGGCTGAGAAGGCACAGGAAACATTCATTCATGCATTTATTCATGGAATATTTATTGAGTACAGAACCTGGCACTGAGAATACGGTTATGAACAAGACAGGGCCCTTCCCTTTATGAAACTTGTAAGGGAGGCAGGTGTTAAATATGAATGGCAAAAGGGTGATTTGATTATAGTTGTGATCAATGCTATGACAAGGATGAACACAATATTACAAGAGGGCTCTTGTTCTCTAGCTAGGCAGAGTGTAAATGCCCTAAGCAAAAGGGCAGGAATTCAAGACCAGTCTCCAAGTGCAATGGCCTCTTTGCCTGCAGTTCATTTGGATCAGGTGAAGCAAGTGCTTTTTGGAGGTTCAAACCTTGCCTTGCTCTTGAGGAACAATCTATCTAATTGTAGAGACAGGCCCTGTGCCCATGCTAAGAAAAAGTGTGGTGTGTTAAGTGAGACTAAATTTAGAACCAGAAGAGCTGATGTTTAGTCCCTACTATTCCTTGTTCCTGTAGCATGGCTTGAGCAAATAGCCTAAATGTTAAGACATTTAAAGCATTCGAGCCTCAGATTACTCATTTGTAAATGGGAGAAACATTTACTGCTCTGCCTGACTTATAGGAGTCATGAGTGAGAATGTGAAACTATGAAAAGCAGGACATCTTCATGAATGCACACACACACACACATACACACACGCACACACCCTAAACTTAATGTTTAGGGCCAAGTACAGACTTTAGAGCTAATGAGCATTGAAAGGGTTGGGTCTAGAGAGATTCCCATGAGCAGTCTTCAAAGAGATGACTATGGCACAAGGAAGAAGGAAGTGGCCTGGCATGGACATTCCATAGGGCGGCATGTGTGAAGGCAGGTCATCGGGAGGGAGGGACCCTGAGGGGATGGCTAAAGGCATGTTTGGCAAGAGTCAAGAGCCTCAGTATGGGGTCATAAAAGATGAAGGGAGTCATATGGGATGGAAAGAACTATCTGGTGAGGAATCTTGAAGCACATAACCATCTCCTTATCTTATTTTTTATGGTTTCGGGTTAGTCAAACCTCACTAAAACATTTAGATGATTTATGACTTTAGGTTGTTTATCATAGAGGTTTGATTCTGTCACAAAGAGGAAGGCCTGACTTTTCTACATATAAAATGGACAGAAAGGAGATAAGGTTGGGAATATGGACCACTCTTTGAAGAAAAAATCAAGTTAGAGTTCCTATTATATATTATGTAAAAGGTGAATTTTAGATAGATAAAAGACCTACATGAGAATGAAAAATTATAAAGCTATCAAAGAAAATATAGAAGAAAGGATAAGAGAATATATTTATAACCTTGGGCTAGAGAAGAACTCTTAAAGAAGAATCCAAAAGCATGAACCTTAAAACAAAATACTGATGGACTTGGTTGGCTACAACAGTATTAAATTTTTGTGTTCAAAAATTATACATTAGATAAAGATAAAAGAGGGCATCAGATGAAGAGAAGGGATTTGCAATGCCTTAAGCTAATGGGAGTAAGTAGAATAGACAAGGAACTCCTGAAGAGAAAGGTAGGAAATAAAATGGGCAAATGGTCAAAGGCTAAGCAAGTTACGCAGGGGAAATTCTAAGACACACGCAAAGTGATGTTCAATCTCACTAGCAAAGAAATGCAAAGTAAAATTACAAAATTATATTTATATTCACGAAATTTGCAAAAACTAGAATATCAGATCATAAATACTGGTGAAGACATGAGAAAATAGGCACCTGCAAGCATAGCAAGCATAGCCATTCCAGAGAGCAACCTTGATGTACAGAATGTACTTAACTGAAGAAAGCATGTGATGTCTGAGCAGCTCTCACCCCTGGGGTAAATGCCATAGAAATGCTCATAGAATTCAGGCTGCTGTTGTTTGCAGCAGCAGAGGGTTGTTCATGATCTCAGACACCATCTCTAGGGGAATAGATAAATGAAATGACGTGGATGCATACCGCGGAATGTTATGCAATAATCAGAAACAGTGGACTGGAACTAAAACACTGACGTGAATAGATCTAAGCAAATAGTTCCGAGTGAAAGAAAACAGAATGATATATATATATATGGATCATTTCATGTAA
>NW_011888795.1:1913444-1923562 GCF_000151845.1 Pteropus vampyrus
CAAAGAAGTCTGAGAAATGAATTTAGAGGTTAAGCCCCAGTATTACAGAGCAAATTATAAAATTATGTGTTTGGGCTCAGAGATAATTAGAAATAACTGATGCTATAAAAATAATGAAACATAATTAAAAACAGGAACCTTGTCTTGGACTACTGGTGATGGTGCACTATGAAATAAGAAATACGATAAACTCAATTCCATAACTAACTAGGTCCAATAAATAAATAAATAGATAGATAGATAGATAAATAAATAAATAAATAGAGAGTAAGTGCTCAGGACAAGGAGTCATGTGACATGAGGCCATTTTGGGGTCTGACTCACCATGTCACCTTAGTCAACTCACTTAATCACAAAAAGTCTGAGTTTCAGAATTTTCAGATCTATGCTAAATCATAGACCTAAATGTAAAAGATAAAGCTTTAAAATTTTAAGAGTAAAACACAGAAGAAAATCTTAGAGATCTTGGATTTGGCAAAGATTTTTTCAATCTGATACAAAAAGCATGAACTGTAAAAATTAAACAATAAATTGGACCTCATCAAAAAAAAATTTGCTACATAAAAAAGAAAAACACTATTAGAAAATTGAAAATGCAAGCTGCAGACTGGGAGAATATTTTTCCAAAAAAATATATCTGATAAAGAATTTATGTCTAGAATACATAAAAACTCTTAAAATTCAATGATAAGAAGACAAAAAAAAAAAATCCAATTTGAAAGTAGGCAAAAGATTTGAATAACTATTTTACCAAGGAAGATATATGGATGGCAAGCAAGCACATGGAAAAATTGTTCAATATCACTAGTTATTTAGGGAAATGCAAAATAAAACCATAGTGAAATACCTTTAGTCTCCCACTAGAATGGCTAAAATTAAAAAGATTGGCCAAACCAAGTGGTGGTAAGGATGTGGAGCAATTAATTAGAACTTTTAAATACTGCTGGAGGAAAATGGTAAAGCTACTTTGGAAAATAGTTTGACAGCTTATTTTTTAAAATTAAACACATACCTCTTATGTGATATAGTTAGTCCCATCCTATGTATATACTAAGAGAAATGAAAGCACATGTTCAGACAAACACTTGTGCAAGAATGTTCATAGCAGCTTTATTTGTAGCAGCCAAGAACCGAAAACAACTCAAATGTCCACCAACAGGATGACAGGATAAAAAATTGTGGTGTAGCGATGCAATGGAATACTATATAGAAATAAAAAAGCATAAACTATCGATAACATAACAATGTGGATGAAACTCAAGATACTTATGCCGAGTAAAGAAGCCAGACAGAAAAGAGTACATACTACATGATTCCATTTATATGAAATTCTAGAACATGCAAGCTAATCTATGGTGACAGAAAGCAGATCAGTGACTGCCCAGAGATGCTGGGGCAAGGTGAAGGGGTATGGGCAGGGAGGAGAGGGAGGCAGGGCCCAAGGAAACTTGTGGGAATAATGGATATGCTCATAATCTTTATTTTGTTGAAGGTTTCACATGTGTATACATATGTCGCAACTCATCAAATTGCATACTTTAAATATGTATGTCAATTTATCGTATGTCAATTATACCTCAATGAAACTGAAAACAAAAAACTCAGGGTAAGGAGTCATGTGACACAGGCCTTATTTCCAGTTCTGAGCTATTAAGGCTCATTTAGGCTTCACCCATTTGGAGAAGTGAGACTCAGCCCTGGCTGCACTTTGGGAGCTTTGAAAAATATAGATGTTTAAGCCGCATCCTTGGATGATCTGGTTCAGTTGGTGTGGTGGTGGAGTCTGGTGTCTGCATTTATTAAGAGCTCCCCAGATAGCCTCTCAGGTTATTCTAATGTGTAGGCAGAGTTGAGAACCACTGATAGAGAATTCTGTTTTGAAAAAATCAGTAAGTATTTTATGGGTATTACAGATGAGTCACTGATTGATTGTGTCAGGCTATGCTGAGCAGATGCTTAGGAAAGGCCAGCTTTGGGCAGGTGGGTTTGTCCTGGGAAAAGTCCTGCAGGAGTGGATGGATTGGAAAATGTAACTCTCTGCACCCCATAAAGAGGCAAGGAATGAGCAAGCGAAATTATAAGACTCGATTTGATGTAAAGAGAAAAAAACTAGGTTGAGCTTAAGTAATAAAACATGAGACAAGAGGGCCTAGAATTTCGATGTAAAGAATGGGATTCTTCCTATTCCTGGGAGCAAAATCTTATACATGGAGAATATTTCATTCTACAGAGAACTTCTTGGATTTCAATCTCAGATAATTCAGTGGTAAGAAAACTAATACAAGATTCTCTAAGCAGGTCTCTATCTAACCCCTGAAATTATCTGTCAAAATAGCCTGTGCCCCAATGTAAGGATAGGATTTCATTCAGAACTGTATTGATACCTACAAAAACCTCTTGATTTAATTCAGTAACTTAACTGAGTCAGTTTTTTGAGAGATTACGGATAAAAATCTAAAAAGAAAACACTGGACTAGTATAAAATTAGACTCTTCTGCTTTGTCATCCTAAATCTTTTATGAAACAAAGTGGGAGAATTAATTAATACATTGGTCATTCTGGTTCCCTTTCCCTAAAAAATATTTTCTTCACATCATTTCAGGGAATTGGTAGCAAAATGGCTGTCCGCGATATGAGCCATCAAAACCCATCAAAACAAAATTTAAAAAATTCGAGGAATGATAAAGATGTTCTGGAGGGAACATAACTCTTCATTTCACGGAAATAGTTATGTGGTGCTAAGATGTGGTCAGGGCTCTGAAAGTCTCAGTGCGTGGGAGTATGATACTTACCTGCAGGTCACTTGGCAATCTCACTTGTTCACAAGAGTTGAGAACTGAGCATAATAAAAACATCAATAACACTCGCTAAACTATGTTGAGTGCTTTCCATGTTCCAGGCACTCTTCTATGAACTTTGATTGTATCGAGATTTTTAATCCTCATACCAGCTGTATGAGATAGATCCTAGTTTTACCATCCCTATTCTAAGGATGAAGAAGCAGAGAAGAGGAGTTTAATTATTTACCCAAGGTCATCTGACCAGTAAATGGCTGCTCTTGGTTCAGCTTAGTCTATTTCAGAGCCTGAGCTCTGAACATTTCACCGTTATCCTAGAAGAAGGAAAGGAAGGTAGAAACAAACAGCAAGTGTTTATTAAATGCCAGCTACTTTACACGTCATTATTTCATTTAATCCCCACAACACATCCTTAGCCCCACGGTATAGCCAAGGAAGAGAGGAAACACAGACTTAGAGTTTAATGACTAGCTAATAAGGAATAAAGAGCTGGGACCGATCCTTAATTTACCTGAACTTAAACTTGTGCTTGTATTCACTAAACCATGAAATTTCAGAGTAGCATCCATGCATGAAAGCGCACTTAAGAGAGAGAGAGTCTCTTGTTTAGAGCTTCATCCTTAACCGTACAGTTTTAACAAGCCTGGTTACCTGATTTCCTTGTTCAAAGCCAGGAAGCATGTAAGTGGTTACGGGGAAGAGTGTGGTTGGTGGATTACAGGGAATAAAATTGAAAGAAAAATAGATGTCTAAGAGAATTATTAAATAAGCAGCA
The DNA here is from genome assembly GCF_000151845.1 of Pteropus vampyrus. Taxonomy (NCBI): domain Eukaryota; kingdom Metazoa; phylum Chordata; class Mammalia; order Chiroptera; family Pteropodidae; genus Pteropus; species Pteropus vampyrus. Next base: position 1,917,018 of record NW_011888795.1, read on the forward strand.
TCTTAGCTATCTATCCATATCCGAGTAAAAGTTTTATGTTAAAATCTATATACCTTTTTAAAGGAGTCAAAGGAAAAAGTTTGGATGAGTATGTCAGGTAAATTTTGTGTAGTTTCAAAATTTGGTATAAAGATAATAGTTAAATTTAGAACAACAAAAAAAATCGAGTCCAAGCAAGACTCTTTTTTTGAAAACACAAAGTTTTATTTGATTCTAAAGAATAATTTGCCATTTACTCTAAATGATATAAAATCAATAAAATGATGATTCTAGAATTATTAAATACGTATCAGAAGTTATGCTAAGACTGGACATAGCTGTGGGATGCAGGTTGGGTCCTGCAACCACGCACATGCTCTCTACCTCCTGCCCACAAACAACTCTGGAGGCCCCAGGGCAAGAAATTGGCTCTACTCCCTCCTCCCCCACCCATCACCCTGCAGTTCTCACACTTTAGAGGGCTTCAGAGTGAGGAGGGCTTGTTAAAATACAGATTGCCGGGCTCCACTTCTGGAATTTCTGATTCAAGACTCTGGGCTGAGCCCCAGAATTTATATTTCCAACAAGTTCCCAGCTGACACTGATGCTGTTGGTTCCATGACTACACTGAGGACCACAGCTCCAGAGCAAATTGCTCTCTCCTCTGTGCTGCCCTGGTCTGTTCAGCTGTTTTATTTAAATTTCCACCAAGCAGATGATTTCTGTGTCTTCTCAGGAGTCTGTGAGCTTTAAGGAAGGAGCTGTTTGCAGGCCTGGCCGAAAGATAGTAGCAGGGAGCTGTGAGACTCCCGGGAGAGAATGCCTGCTGAGCAGAGAGAAGTCTGAAGAGTTCCTGAAGAATCTATGTGTAACACGGCTTTGTCACAGGTCTCTGAAAACTCCATCCCAAACCGCAGAATGTGTGGACTCACAGGCTGGTGGAAAGTCAGGAGCTGCGATTAAACAAAAAGAGCTAGAGAAAGGAAGGAGAGAAAGAGAGAAAGAAGGAAAGAAGAGAGGGAGGGAAGGGAGGAAGAAAAGACGGAAAGAGCACTTTTTGGGAGCCCGATAACAGAGTGTTATACAGGGAGAGAGGTGTTTTTCTCCACTCCCCACGAACCACCCTCTTGGCACCCCAAGAAATTCCAGCCATCACAGGCAACACCTGAGTGAGATAATAATAGTTCCCAGCAGACTGGGCAACACCCAGGGCTGTGCTGCCCAACATGGTAGCCATTAGCCACATGTGGCGATGTAACTGTAAATGTAAATTAACTCGAATTAAAGAAAAATTAAAATTCAGTTCATCAGCCATAGTAGCCACATTTCGAGTGCTCAGTAGTTGCAGATGGCTAAATGGCCACCTTACTGAATAGCACAGATATAAAACATGTCTGTCATTGCAGAAAGTCCTCTTGGCTAGCACTACTGTAGGGACTTAGATAATGATGTAGGGCGAGTGAGGTGGCGCTTGGGGCAGGGCAGTGTAATGGGTTTGTGCCCCTCGTCCTATATCCCACCACCAAGAATCTGCAAAACCTTTGCAGTACCCCACAGCCAGTGCTTAAGAACGGACGCTCCCCTCCACCTCCCTAATTTTCTGCACTCTTGGGATTGTAGTGCCTAGCGTGGTCATGGCACGCTGGGGAGCACTGGTGGGACTAAGAGTAGGATTGTCCCTGAGCAGGGGCAAAGTCACTCCCTGGGACTCCTAGCAGAGCCCAAGGGCCCTTTATACGGGGCGGAGGCTACCCAACATGCTCGGGCTGAGTCGGGTCACACTCTTTCCAGTGCCATCGGTTTCAGCAAGCGCCTTGCCTGGCTCCTTCTGCAGCAGAAACTTTCCCTCCACTTTCTCATAACCTGGTGAGCTCCTTCTCTTGTCATCACTCCTCTTTCAAAAACAGCCTACTCTGGGTTGGAATTCAGGGATGTCAAAGGATGGCAAATGGAAAAGCAGAGTTGGGTTATCCAGGCCAATGATAGCATCTCCCAAACTTAGCCTAGTCCCTTCTCTATATTTTAGTAATGGGGTTTCCAGCATTCCCTAGAGACATAGTCATGGCCTGATAAATCTGTCTTTATAGCTGAGTTTCCTGACCATAAGTAGCCTTAAATGTTCCTTATCTAATTCTCCTTTAACTCATCATAAAATGAGAAAACAGATTCTAATTTCCTGCATACTGGCTAAAGGATAAGGTAGGTGGGAGGAAAACGCATTCCAGGCTGTCTTTCAGGTTGCACATGGGACTTGAACTTTAGCAGAAGGGCCCTTGTCTGTCACTGCCATGAACCATTGCAGCTCCTCAGCCCTCAGTATGACAGAGTCTCAATCAATGGCTGGGTAACAACACAAGGACCCCGTTGTGCGCTGAGCACATTGAAGGGAGAGAGAAAGAGCCTGAGAACAGAATGCTCAGCCAGATCACTGAAGTCTGTCCAGCGTGGGGTTTAGAAATGTCTAGAGTATGTGGTGATGGGCAACCAGAAGTCTACTTACACGAGGACAGAGGAGCCTCCTGGGAGATACTTAGTTTAAGAAGATTAGAATCAGGGCACTGTGGGCTCAATCTGCTAGGCACAAAGTCTGAGCTGAGAGAGAGGAGGGAAGCCCATATGCACCATGGTATTTGTCACCCAGATTCGTCTCTAACTCAGAGTGGGAAGGACAACACAGTGGGACTGCTCTAGGTACATCCTGGAAAAGCTATTTGACAACCGAGCTATAAAACACTGAGCCCAAGCAGCACTGCTTGAGGACTTCTCTAGCAGAGTGTGACAAAGCAGAGTGAACAGTAGAGGTTATTTTTTCGCTTTCTAACGAACCCACAGAGCTTTGGCACTTGAAGAGTTCCAGGCACCGAAGATAGCACAGAAATGGGTGAAAGGCAGGGGAGCCCGGTGGGACGCATTGAAGACCTCACTAAACTAAAGAACCCAACAATCCCAGGGGATATTTGGTTCCTACAGAGCAGAGGATTGTGAACAAAGGAGAAGGATGAAATATAGTAACGGGCCAAGAGAATTAGCTCTCTTCTTCTTTCCTTCCAGAAAATTCTGTTCAGAAGCCACTAAGTGAGATAGAGCAAGGTAGGCCTCCGCTCCGAAGTGGGGAGTGGGCATAGCGGCCTAGAACAGGAAGGTGGAGTCAACCTGGGTAAGGAGAAGTTTCATGCAGGGGGTGACAGCCCTCTGCAAGGTTGGGATCCATGTGGAGTGGAGGGGGGCGGGGTGTCCACATGAAAGGGTGGCCCTGTAGAGGGGGACCCCAAGTGCAGTGAGGAAGGTATCTTAAAGGTGAGAAAAGAGACCCTTTGGGCGGTATTCTGGCATGGGGACTCAGACTCTAAGTGGAATGAGGAGGGGGTCTGCATAGGAGGGTGTCAGAACCCAAATGAGCAAGGAAGGTATCTGTGTAGGGAGCACCCTAGCAGTTGGTGTTGGTGCCCAAGTTGGGTGAGGATGGCGTCCACGTAGGAGGGCTGTCCAGGACAGAATGCTGGTGTCCTCACAGAGGGTGGTCTGGCATGCGCATCCGGCCTCAGCAGGAAGAGGAAGGAAGGATTTTGCATAGTGCCCTCGGGGGTGGCTGGGAGTCTCGCTCTTCTTTGTATCCTGGGCCTAGTAGAGTGTAGGGTGATTAGTAGGTGCTCAAGTAAGAGTAATTGTTAAGTGAATAATGAAATAAATGAAAAAGACCTGAGATCAAGTCCCATCTTTACCATTTATTACCTATGTACCAATGTACCTTCATCTCTGACAAGGGGACACTGTGTATGGAAACACTGTGAAAAGCTTGAGTGCTTTTCAGTAGAAGGATTTGATCTGTTATACCTAACACGAAGGGGACCATAACACTCTGATGGGCGGGCCCTCCTCATACTTCCCATGCTTCCCTTAGCAGGCACCTGGGAAGGCTGGTCAGGCCTCTGGTGCCGCCTCTGTAAAGTGAGGAGAGCATGAGTGAGCTTTCCAGAGCCAGCCAGGACCAGACCTCGTGGACATGGCACATCTGGGGAGGGAGCAAGCTTGTGGCTATGGTGAGCAGGCCTCTGAGGCCTCTGTCCCCAAGCCCTGATCAGCTTATTTGGCCTTGATAGTCACTGTAGATAAATGGGAATAAGCATCACCCTCCCCTCCCACAGCAAACACGATGCTCTAAGAGTAAACCGAGGCCCTTGGGCTCGTTCAGGGAGCACCAGGATCCCTTCCAGTTCTAACAGACAGGCTTCTACCAGGGGCACATGTCTGAGTGAGGCCGCGGAGTGGGAACCTGGACCTGTCACGTGACTGCAGGCAAATGACGTCTAGGGCCTGGGCAGCTGAAGACAGCACCCTGGCTGTGTTCTAAGGTCTCAATCCTCAGAATATCCCTCCTGACGCTGGAGGCCTCATGCGAGAAGAGAGGACGAACTTACTGACAAACAGGTGCGATTTGAAGGATATTGAAGATGTCTTATCAAACCCTGACTCCCTCCCCATACATACACATACTCCAGCAGAGTTATGGGGGTAGTTAAACCCAAATTCATAAAAGATAATTTTACTAAATATAGTTATTTTAAACCAAATTATTTTGAAATTTTGTACTAGCTTTTTAAAATTTTGTTTTTAATGAAGGTCATTATCTTTACAGCCCTGAGTCAGATTTTTCACTACATCTTTTGGTTTTCTCTTCTATTCCAATGACTTTAGTTATTTTTAAGGTGACATTGCCTATAATTTTACCTTCACTAAGATCTTCTCCCCAGAACTGCAGATCCAGATATCAAACCGTCTCCTGCACATGACCACTTGGATGTCTCTCAGGCCCTTTAAGCCAGATTGAATTCTGAACCCATCAGCTCCCTCCTCCAGACACCACCTCAGGCTGCTCCTCTTACAGCACCCCACCCCCGCCCCCCACCTCAGAGAAGAGCGGCACCATCCAACAACCCCCCTTTCTCTCACTGACACAACAATTAGTCCTGCTAAATCCTGCTGATTTTACTTCCTAAGTAGTTCTCAAGTCTGCACTGGCTCCTGTCTCTGCTGCCAATATTCCGGTGGAAGGCTCCATCCTCTTTCACCTGTAGTACTGCAAACTGCCTCCCAGCTGTTCTTGCAGGCTTCACCTTGCCACGCTGTCCCCTCTACCCGCTTTCAAATTATACAGACTCTACAACACCAAACTTTGAGAAATGTAACTCCAAACTGTCACTTCCCTATTGAAAACTAATTGTTCACTGTTGCCCCTAAGATAAAGGCCAAAATCTTTACTACGTTTATAAGCGGCCCTATCGACAGAGCCTCAGCCCGCTAGGGTGACCGGCTCTTCTAGATTAGCCAGGGACTTTCTTAGTAGTGGCACTGAAGGGCGTGGTTCTCCTTAGTGCCTGGCAAACAGGGCCGGTTCATCACTCTTCCCTCCTCCTCCTCCACCCATCCCACCCTCTTCACGCCCCCTCCATTTTCACGCTTTCTGAATATCTGTCACTTAATGCTGTCTGCCACCTCCTGGCCTTCACACTTGCAGTCCACTGCCTCCTACTGAGAAGGCTCTGCTCCATTCTCCTTGCCTTTTCAACTTTTAAAACCCGCTCCAGGTTAGTGGAAAGAGGTGGCAGGTCAGAGGACTCCCCAACCCTACTGTGTGGCACTTTCTAGTTCCCATTGTGACAATGTCCGGGTTATTTGGATTCTCCCTTCGCGTCTGTTAAGCGCTGCAGGCAGGGGCTATATCATCGAAGCTCTTTTTTGTCACCCCATACCTGGCACAATGCCTGTCAAAGATTTCAGTTGTGATTTTTAGATTAATCCTGACTCATTCAGGCACAGTCTACGCAGAGAGCATGTGTATGTCTGTTATTTTGGTTCTTAAATGGGCATTCTTAGAATGAGAAAACAACTGGCTTATAAATACATGATAAAAAGTCCACTATCACTGGTAATTAAATGCATGAAATTAAAGTAACAGTAAGATTTATTTTTTTACCTGCTATATTAATAAAAATCATAAAGTCATGAGATGGTGGAGTCACCAGCCGGGAGTAAGAATGTAAATCTGCAAGAATTCTTCAAAAGCAAGTTGGTGATCTCTTCTAAAAGTTTAACTGCACATATTTTTTGGCTACTTCACGCCTAGAAATGTATTCTTCAAGTATTCTTACACATGTGCATAGAGAAGGGCATACAAGAATATTCAACAGGTCATTGTAGCCAATGAGAAAAAAAACAGAAAAAAAACACTACCTGTCTATCAAAAGGAGACTAGTTCAATGAATTATGAAAGTCCTTCTCATGGAAAATTATGAAGAAATTTTTAAAAATCAGGTAGATTTACATATGTCCACATAAAGCAATCCTTAAAGCAGAAAATAAAAAGAAAAAAGGTCCACGATGTGTGTATTTTCAGTTGTAATGTCAAAAGAAAATATACATGTATTCATATACATAAAATATTCTTGGAAAAAATGCACAAAAACTCAAGAGTAATTACCTCTGGAGAGAGAGACTGAGATCTGGGATAAGAGAAACTTATTCGCATATATTCTAAGTGTTTGAATATTTTATTATAGTCATGAATT
>NW_011888795.1:1923612-1926042 GCF_000151845.1 Pteropus vampyrus
AGAGGCGGCAGGTCAGAGGACTCCCCAACCCTACTGTGTGGCACTTTCTAGTTCCCATTGTGACAATGTCCGGGTTATTTGGATTCTCCCTTCGCGTCTGTTAAGCGCTGCAGGCAGGGGCTATATCATCGAAGCTCTTTTTTGTCACCCCATACCTGGCACAATGCCTGTCAAAGATTTCAGTTGTGATTTTTAGATTAATCCTGACTCATTCAGGCACAGTCTACGCAGAGAGCATGTGTATGTCTGTTATTTTGGTTCTTAAATGGGCATTCTTAGAATGAGAAAACAACTGGCTTATAAATACATGATAAAAAGTCCACTATCACTGGTAATTAAATGCATGAAATTAAAGTAACAGTAAGATTTATTTTTTTACCTGCTATATTAATAAAAATCATAAAGTCATGAGATGGTGGAGTCACCAGCCGGGAGTAAGAATGTAAATCTGCAAGAATTCTTCAAAAGCAAGTTGGTGATCTCTTCTAAAAGTTTAACTGCACATATTTTTTGGCTACTTCACGCCTAGAAATGTATTCTTCAAGTATTCTTACACATGTGCATAGAGAAGGGCATACAAGAATATTCAACAGGTCATTGTAGCCAATGAGAAAAAAAACAGAAAAAAAACACTACCTGTCTATCAAAAGGAGACTAGTTCAATGAATTATGAAAGTCCTTCTCATGGAAAATTATGAAGAAATTTTTAAAAATCAGGTAGATTTACATATGTCCACATAAAGCAATCCTTAAAGCAGAAAATAAAAAGAAAAAAGGTCCATGATGTGTGTATTTTCAGTTGTAATGTCAAAAGAAAATATACATGTATTCATATACATAAAATATTCTTGGAAAAAATGCACAAAAACTCAAGAGTAATTACCTCTGGAGAGAGAGACTGAGATCTGGGATAAGAGAAACTTATTCGCATATATTCTAAGTGTTTGAATATTTTATTATAGTCATGAATTAGCTTCGCAATTATTACAAAAAAAGAAAACTCTGTTCTGTGTTTTAGAAAAGGAAGAAGCTAGTGAATTTGTATCAGCCTTTGATTCTACCAATTTTCTTTCCTTCTTTCTTTTCTTCTTCTTTTTGGTCTTCTTCACCCTCCCAAGAAAATTATCTTTCCAGAAATTTCTAAAAATATTAAATATAAAATTAGACAAGTTCCCCATCCTTGACTGCTGCCTAGGTTTGCCCGGGCGAGCCTGTCACTGCTTGCTGCTAAGTGCCGACTTCTCTAACTTAATGAGTGGGGCACCTCTTGGCCCTCCTTTCATCCTCTCCGCCCACCTTTTGATTCCAGCCGGCTCTGGGCCTCCAGCTACTATGGCTCCCAGCCCTTCATTTCTCTCTGCCCCAGGCTCCTCTTCATGTGGAGTGTTGGAGGAAACCTATTTTGCCATCCTGACACTTGTGGAAACCTGGAAGTAAGAGGGGACCAACAACCATGCGGAGCCTTGTATGAGCCAGTGGTGGATAAACTCTCCCCTTACAGCTCATTAGGGGTCCTTGGCTTCAAGCACCGGTTACCCACTGGACCAACCACAGCATCATTGACCCTTGGGTTGGATCTCCTTCTTCCTGGTTTACTCTCCCCAGCCTCTCACTCCTGTTTCTTCACTTCCCAAGATAAACTACCACCTTTGTGTTGTGGGACTGCTCGTTGTGGGAACCCAGACGAGGCCATCATTCCCCACAATCACCGTGAGCTCTGGCATCCTTGGACACCCGAGGTTCAAGATAAAATGATTGTCCCTGGGGAGCTTCTCTCTTTATCTTCTAGGTCCTTATGTCTGTTTCTCCTCCCTCTATCCTACCCCCATCGTTATTGTGAGGATGGCATTTGTGAACCTAGCTATTCTTTTTCAAAATTGCCCCCGAGTCAGACAGAAAAGCACATTACAGATTTTCCATGTAGAAGCGTCTGTTCTATAAATTAACTATACCCTTCACATTGAGATCATCTTGCTTCCATTTTAGGTCCCTGAATTCTGCTTTGGTGATTTGAGAAACCAGAGAACTTCTAACTCTGATTAGCCCCTGATTCACTGAAAGGTGGAGAGCACATATGGTTTGCTCATTTTGAGCCCAAGGATCCTTTCACAGAAGGTGCTGGACTAACCCGGCACCCCCTGGCTCAAGGTCACCATTGTTTCATCACCCCCCCTGGTTTGAGTTCCTGCAAAGGGCTGCTGAAGCCTTTCCATCAGGCCTACAAAAGTTATCTAGTGGTCTCCCATTCCCTCAACCTGCCCCTTTCCTGGGTGGCGCTCTCTCCTTTCTCCATGTTACATTTTCAAAACAAATCATCTCCTCTGGTTGTGGTAAGTTTCAGCGAGGGAAATTTCCAGTTGGAAATGGTGAGAAGACCTACCGGAGGGACACTATATATAGCCTGTCTTTAATGGCTGTAATAACATAATT
>NW_011888795.1:1926092-1947805 GCF_000151845.1 Pteropus vampyrus
TAAATTAACTATACCCTTCACATTGAGATCATCTTGCTTCCATTTTAGGTCCCTGAATTCTGCTTTGGTGATTTGAGAAACCAGAGAACTTCTAACTCTGATTAGCCCCTGATTCACTGAAAGGTGGAGAGCACATATGGTTTGCTCATTTTGAGCCCAAGGATCCTTTCACAGAAGGTGCTGGACTAACCCGGCACCCCCTGGCTCAAGGTCACCATTGTTTCATCACCCCCCCTGGTTTGAGTTCCTGCAAAGGGCTGCTGAAGCCTTTCCATCAGGCCTACAAAAGTTATCTAGTGGTCTCCCATTCCCTCAACCTGCCCCTTTCCTGGGTGGCGCTCTCTCCTTTCTCCATGTTACATTTTCAAAACAAATCATCTCCTCTGGTTGTGGTAAGTTTCAGCGAGGGAAATTTCCAGTTGGAAATGGTGAGAAGACCTACCGGAGGGACACTATATATAGCCTGTCTTTAATGGCTGTAATAACATAATTCCCTTTTCATTGCTGCCTGCTTTTAAGCAGTAAATAACATTTTCACTTCAAAATCAAACCAGAATAGATTGCACAGTCTGCCAAGATTCAATAAAGTATGTGTAAACATGCAACATGGCTGTATTATTTATAGGCCTGACTATAATTTTCTTTAGGAGAATAGCTTCATTTGGGTGCTCTGAGTCAACTTAATCTGACAAAATCCAAATTTGTCATAGAAACCTGGAAGTTTAGAGTTAGAGAGACCTTTAGGAATCATAGAGTTGAAAGCCCATGTTTAGTCCAAGATCATATGATGGCATAAGATGGGAACATGCAAGGAAGGGGAAGAGATTCATTCCAACCCACCACGTGGAGCAAGGCCTTGGATTCTCAGATTCAATAAAAGGTGCATTCATGTATCTTTTTATATATTACAATCTGACATTCGAAGGTTGAGATCCCCGCTGTTCAGCTGAGAAAATAGGTTCAGAGAATGAAGTGATTTGTTTCAAGTCACACAGCTAATCTATGACAGAGACTGGATTGGAATTTGATTCCAACTCAAGGCCAGTAGCTTTCCATTCATCATGACTTATCAGTTGTCTCTGATTTCTGGACTCCTGGATAAATTTAGATTGCTATCTCCACAGCACCAGTCCCACCCCTGCCCACCCCCATTCCTCAACACCTCCCTCTGATCCCTCCCTCTCTCCCAGCCCCAGGGCTTGTGCACACTGAGTGTCATGAGCTGCTCCAAGCCCCTATCATCACAAATGCCTTCCTCTGGACATGCTTCTTGCTTATTATTCCAAGGCCTTTTTCAGTTGTTTTCTTTACTTTCTTCTAGAACGGCCTTTTCAAAACAGAGCTATTTACAACTTCCCACTTTCCAAAGAAGAATTAAAAATGAAAAACACATTTTAGTTTCCCTCCTTTTCCATTCCTTCCGTGCTAAAATCCAAAGGCTTTCGTCTGGCAATTCAAGGCTTTCTTTGATCTGGCTCCTGCTGTGTCAATCATCTCTCCGTCCCTGTGTTGCCGATACTTCCATTATAGCATTGCACAGTCAGCCCTGCAATATGGTGTCCAAGGAGCACAGGACATTGAATTCATTTTTACGTCCAACGGGATATCTGCCACAGGGTCTAGACATAGTACGTGCTCAGTGACAGTGTTGAATGGAACAGACTCATTCCTGCTCTCTCTGGCATGCTCGTAGAATGGCCTATCTAGGCCATATCGCCCCATCGGGGGCAGGTCTGGGACCGCCATCATCTGCAGTAGACACTAACACACACAGGAGTGAGATTAGCCCCCGTGCATAGTATCCCGTAACTGGCTAACCTAAACAATACTTCTGAGCGGGCTACTGATGCAATTATATTTTTTCTCGAATCATCACAGCAAGAGGCCTGAATGTGTTTTCTACCAACTTTATCTGAAATGTATCAATGTCTGCTACTGATCCCCTAAATTATAACAGCTTAAGACTAGGTGAAGAGTAGTGCTGCTGAAAACTACACAGACATGGCAGCACCCTGTTCCAGTGCTTGTGCTGGGGTCCCAGGATGCCTCTCAGAAGTGCTTACAAAGGCGGCAGGGGGAGTGGGCAGGGAAACAAAGCTGCGGAGAAGTGCTGACAACACAGTAAGACTAAGACACGAATATGGATATTGCGTAGTGGGTCGGGGTGGCAGGGAGAATGAGGATTAAACAAGAGAATTTATGGAAAGTGCCTGCACAGTGCCTGGCATGTAGTAGATGCTCAAGAAATGGTTACCAGTCTTATCCTCACTGTCATACATCCGGCTGTGTGCACAGAGGAGCAAGGCCTCTCTGCCTGTGTCTGATTGCCGTGCCTCCTCCCACCCCTTCCATCTGCTCCGGCCGGATTTTCCGAACAATGAGAAACACCCAATTCTTTCTCTCCGTGGAAGGGAAAAGCTGTTCCTTATGCCGAGAACCCTCTGTTCCCAGCTCTTGGCAAAACTGGCTCCATCTCGTCCTTCTGGCCTCAGGGTAAATGCCACCTCCCCAGAAAATCCTTTCCTGACACCTCATCACCCCCAGAGTTCTTGTCTATCACATCATACGGGCTATTTCCTTCTTTGCAATTATCAGAAACCGCAATGATTTGGTTTATTTGTTTGTTTTGTTTATTGTTCCATTGGACTTCAAGCTTCAGAAAGAGAAGAGCCACCTATCACCTATGTGTTCTCCACTGTTGTATCCCAGCACCCAGGATGTAGTTGATCTACCTCTGTCTGGGGGAGTTGGGAAGGCCTCCCACACAAAGGTGCATTTGACCAGGGCCTTGGAAGGGGAACAGGAGTTTACCCACCAGGGGCTTTGAAGATGAGGTGGCATCAGGCCTGCTTTTCAGTGGGAAGGAAGTGCTGAGAAAGGAGACTTTGCTGTGATGAGCAGCTCTGTCCAGGAGAAGACAGGCTCCAAGTCCAAACTGGAAGTACAAACAGAAATACCTAGGAGTGGGAGCGAAAGGTGATAGGCACCTCATCCCAGTATCAGAGACTGAGGGCTCAGGCCTCGCCTTTTAACTGGGTTCTCTTACCAGCCTTCTGAGCTGGAATTTGTTTTTTCCCATGTAACCTGCCCACGGGGCGTGGGGAAACCTTACCTGATGGCCAAGCCCAGTTTTCAACCAATAATAATGAAGATGAGAAGCATTACCACTTATTGAGCTTCTATTAAACATCAGTCACCACGCTAGGTATTTCCTCCACAATATCTGTGTAAGCCACAGTCACTGCTCAAAGTTGGCATTACTCCCCCATATTCTGAGGCCGAAACTGGGATTCAAAAAGGGTGAGTAACATGTCCAAAGTCTCACGGCTAGGAAGTGGTGGATGGAGTTTTAGACCCAGCTTGCACATGACTGCTCAGGCAGTGCTCTTGACCTCAACCTCCTTCTGGCTGCTGTACCTCACAGGTGAATCAGTTACTTAGGTTTGGCTCAGACCCTTGGCTCAGACCCTTGTGAGTGAGTCATAAATCAGGCTGCCTGAACCTGTTCGTCCCTGGGAAGCTGATACTAACCTAATCCCTGAACTGACAAGGCCGAGGGTGAGGCTGTGGACTTTGGAAACCCCAGATAGGGCTGTTTCTCCCCAGGGCAGGACCTAGGCGTACTGTGGGGGTGAGTGGTTGCAGAAATCGTGCTTTGCTCTGCCATGGAGTGGGGTGGTTAAGAGCTTGGGTAGAGAGGCAGACAGACTGGTTTGAAATCCAAGTCCTGAGCTAAGTAGCTGTGTGACCCTGGCTTGGGCAAGTTACTTCACCACTTTGCACTTCAACTCTCACCTGTAAAATGAAGATGAGAACTGTCTCCTGGTGTTGCTGGAAGGATTAGGCGAAAAAACATAGGTAAAGTGCCAATCACATATGCTGGGCATGTAGCAAGTCCTCGGCAATCGGTAGACTTTCTTATCATTGTTGTTAATTTTCTTAAGGGGAGGTGTACATGATTGATTGGGTTTGAATATTGGTGCCATTGCTTTTTAGCCATGTGACTTTGGGAAGTTACTGAGCTTCTTCTAAACTCTTCATCTTTAAAACTGGATAATTTAGGAGTGGGGAATCCAGTGCTCTCATACTTAAGCTAAAGTCAACTTCTGTTAAAGAATTGAGAAATGCCAGAGGCAGGAAATGATTCTCACTGCAAATGCACAGCATCTGCCTTAACTTCTGGACTGTCCGAATCTCATCAGGGCATCCGGGGTGTGGTCTTCAGAGTGTGGTTGTATCAGTTGATCTGAAGCTTTTGACTAGTCTGTTGTTTTGCTTTAGGCCAAATGAAGACTCCTGTAAGTAAGGAGCATGTTAAGCACTGTCAGCTTGGGAGTCAGGAAAGAAAAGACCACAGAGAAACGCTTACACACCTATGCACACTGCCCTGGGCATGCTCAGCTTCAAGAGTTAGATGTGCAGCCTGTGGCCGGCCACCTGCTGTGGAAACGAGCACCCTGGCTTGGGTGCCAAACCTCTGGTTCTGCTTCCACGCTTCCAGGCAGCCTGTCTGCCCCGCAGTGCTCACCTCACAGGGAGAAAAGCTCAGGTCATGGGCACCTCAGTCTCTTGGTAACATCTCAGACTCTGAGTGTGAGTCGATGTGAGTTAGTTCTGAGACACTGACCCCTTCTGCGAGCACCAACAACATTGAGTTTCTGGGCCTGCCAGACTGAGAACTCAACCTCGTCAGACAGGGGCCCCACCAAATTACCAACACTCTGAGACCCTGACAGAGCTGGCAACTGACTGTCCCAGACACCGCTGGTTTCTCGGTCACTTTCTTTATCCGTAATGATACCTTTATCTGTAATGATTGGGTAAAGGATTATACATCTGTGCCTGGCCTTCCCTAGGTGCTCAACAATGCTGATTCTTTTCCCATCTTATGTAAACCCTATGGTCTGCCTAGGCCGGGAGATTGTGATCACCTTAATGCCTGGGACCCTACCTCCTATTGTTCTGGTTTCTCTCCCTCACTCCCCAAAAAGTCCCTAGAACCTGACCTTGCCCTCAGTGGTTATCTTATCCATGCTGTGGGTTCTCACCAGCCCGATCTCTGACTACACATCAGTCGTGCCCTCCTGGCGTTCCCTGAGCTACACAACAGCAGCTACACAGTGGAGCACCCCAGGCCCAGTGCCATGGTACTCAAATTCTAGAGCTGCCACCAACTCACTGTGAAACCTAGCTCCAGCCATTCCCATCTCAGGGCCTCCTTTTCCCCTTTTGTGAAATGAGGACACTGGGCCAACTCCTCACGTGTTGTGGTATTTGTACGAATGAATTACTCCTTCCGTCCATTCATTGCACTCACTCTCAGTACTTTCTCAGTGCTGTGTTAGGGAATATGGTTGGAAGAGAGAGTTGAATGGATGTGCCACAGGACTCAAGCCTCTCACACCATGGTGAAGGGAGAGTCCTTGGCAAAATATAATGCACCTTCTCAGGGAACAAGTAGTATAGCCAGATCGTATCAGGAGGACACTCTAAGCCTTGCCTGAGTCCCGGCACCTGTGACTTTGCAGAGTGGTGGGCTCCCAGAAGTCGGCCCTGCTTCCGGTGGACATGCACCCCCTCTCCAAGCATTACTCAGCGCCCTGAAATGTTCGCTGCCCCCACCCCCTCCCGCCCCCTGCGCCAGTCCTCCTCGTCCTCCTGGAGCGCAGCACAAAGGTCCTGTTGTGGGCCAGCAGCCCAGGCAGCAGGCGAGCCTCTGGGTGACTCACTATCTTGCCATTTCCTTTGTGTGGCTCGCAGACTCCTTGCTGGAAGCCAGAGTGTGGCTGCTGGGCTGGGGGTGGGGGTGCCGGCGGCCCCTCTCCAGCGTCACCTCTCCGGGAAGGGGATGGCTCTGGGACCGGCGTGCCTTTTATGTGGCAGTGGGGCTCCCAGTGCACGATGCAAACTGAAGCCTAGAGCCCCGACAAAGACGGCGGCTGGTGCGGAGACTGCAAGATGTTTGCAGCCTCGCCTGGACAAGAATCAAAGCCCCCGCCGTGGGAGAGGCATGTGGTCCCCATCAGGCATTCCTCTGCTCCCGGTCCCTTAAATGAACACATCTTTATGAAAAGTGAAAATTAACCATGGAGGGGAAGGGCCTGGATGGCTAAGGAAGCAATGTGGGCTGCTGGCCTCCTGGAGAATCTATGGTCCCTGCTCAGATTACCTGTCAGCTGCTACAGAACCCATCTGAGCTTGAGGTATGTTCCCAGGCCTGGGGCTCCAAACACTCAGTGCCCTGGCAGGGACTAGGCTGGTTTGTAGTCAGAGACAGCAGGGCCAGGTGCACTTAGTAAACAGTGAAAGAGTAAATGATTACTGGTCCAGGAGCCCGGAGGTGGGTTCTTCTGTAGGTTGACTACATGACCTCCAGCAAGTTTTAACAGTGGAATTTCTGACATCTGTGGGAGCAGGTCCTAAGCCATGGTTCCTAAGACCCTTCCTGGTCTGGCTCCTGCCTTCTGCTTTGGCTTTCTCTCTGCCCACCTACCCCTTACGCTTTATGTTTCCAGCCACTGTGAATGACTTGTTTTCTCCTGAGCATGCCATGCTCTAGCTCACCTCCAGGTTTTGCACAAGCTGTTCCTGCTGCAAGGAAAACTCTCCCCATCCTCTTCAAAGGCACCTGGGTAGTCCTTTTCCTTCAAGAGTCAGCTCAGGAAGCTTCTCCCTGGAGTCTGGCGTAAGTGCTTTTCCTCTGCTCGCCTCTGAGAACCTTTGCAAAGTCCTGTCAGAGCCCTTACTATTCCCTGTTCTGTGATTCCTGCTGGTTTACATGAAGGAGGACACTAAAGTAGTCAGTGAGTGAATGAATGAATAGATGAATGACAGGCTTGGGAAAGGAAATTGCTTTACACATCAGTGCCTTGTGGGTGGGTACTAAGACAAACCCTGCAGGAAGGCTAAGAAAATGATTCTAATTCTGTCCTTCCTTCTATAATTTTTAGGCATCTCATGTGAAACTACAGGTGCTATTGTGAGGTTATTGCCCTGGACTGAGGAGGGACCCACACAAACAAGGGAGGGTACATCTGGCATCAGTATGCAGTGTCAAAGCCAACTCACAATTTGTAATCAGACCACTGAAACATAAACATGAATGGACGTAATGATGGGCCAGGTCAGCAGTCTGTCCCTGAGAACAATGTAGTAGGCATCGAGAATAATCCTCACACACTTCTAAAGTTCTTTAGGATTTACAAAGCTTTCACGATCACTGGATTTGAGTAGGCAGGGTGGAGATCATTTCTACCCCTGTTTTCGAGATGAGAAGACTAAGCTTAAGGAGAAATTGAGTCTTGCTTTAAAAGTAAGTGAGAAGAAATAACTCAGGTCTTCTTTCAACCAATCCTTAGGAGCTGGTGGGTGTCAAGCATTCTAAAGATAAAGGATATGTGGTTCTTCCCTCCAGGGAGCACTAAGGGTTGTCAGGGAGACTGAAGAAGAGCATGACAAGTGCTAACCTTATGACAGGAACAGGGGATACTGGAGTCCAGAGTAAGGATAGGTTTGTTCTGGCCGTAAAGTCAGAGAAGTCTTCGTAGAAGAGGAGACTTTTACGTGGGATCTTGAAGGGTGGGTAAGAATCTCCTCGAGATGGAGAGAAGACAGTGAGGAGGACACAGAGAGAGGGGTCTGTGGCAAGGAAGTGTGCCACCACATGCTCCCTCTCTTTGGCTACTAGGCATTCGTCTTTCAATGTTTAAATCAATAAGGACAATAAGAGCAGATGCTGTCATTTGCAAATGTGAAGGTCCTAGAAGTTCCTGTAAAGCACCATCCTCTGGGCCTCACCAAACCACGGCGGCAATGAACTGATCTTCATGTTCTGTAGGCAACTCTCCCAGAGGGAGTGTGAATTTGGGAATCATCAGTTAAAGGAAACTGGTGCAGTAGTTGTAAAGGAGTGAAAGTCAATGGAGGATTATTTTAAAACGGGAGATACTGCAGCATGTCTTAGGATGAAGGCAATGATCCAGAAGGAAGGCAAAAACAGTGTCCAAGCATCGACCCGAGACATCAGCTTGAACCTGCTCTAACTGACATTCAGTTCCCTCTTGCAATGTCCTCTCCATGACTTAGTGGATAATGCACCTGGCTCCTGGGGTCCACACTCTCTATCTCCAGTCTTTTCCTTTTTCCCCAGTTCCTCATCTTGTCAACACCAACATCTCGTCTGGGAAAGCTGATGAGAAATATTCACCTAGCTGGGGCTGCTGCTCCATCCACGTATCTCTTGGAAAGGAAACACAAATACAAGTAGAAAGTTATAAGGGAGATTGAGCTAACCAGCAAGTAATTCTTAGCTCTCACAGACCTCAGAGACCCATACTCAGTAACATCCAAGTGCCTCCCACGAAACCACTGGAAAACAGCTAACACTTAGACTTGTAAATCCACATCTTAGATACACATCGTCGTCTCTGTATCTTTCACTGTAGACACTGTTGTATTAGATTCGTTAGGGATGATGATCCAACCAATGGCCAATTACTGGGAAGCAATGCAATCCTTCTTCAAACCCCTTTCTTGCTGAAAGGAACTTGGGAAGTCATACTGTTCTCAGCTCATTGGCCCAGAAATGGACACATGTCACTGGGCTTCAGTCTGGTCGAGCCAATCAGCGTTTTTCTTGATAAAATTTGTGCCAAGAAACATAGAGACTCAAGTTATGAGTATGCTTAGATTGAAAAGTCCTGAGATATCAGGACAGGAGCTAGTATTGTGTATAACAAAGCCATGGGCAAGCCTAAATTATGGAAAAGAGAAAAATAAAAGTCTTGCAGAGAGGTCCAGTCTGCCAAGAAAAGAATGGAGTTAGAGACATCCAGAAAGAGTTATTAGAGACAAGAAGTTCTGTAGCCACTGAAGACACAGAGAGGAGACGTTTCTGTTCCCTTGTGACCCAGCATTACTCATGTCCTGTCCTTGGATGTCAATGACAGTTCTCCGTATCCTTTCAACAAGGGAAGGAAACTGTTCGAAAGAGCACCTGATCCTGTTTGCCGACATGCCCTAAGTAAAAAAGTGCTAAAACCAAAGATGTAGTATATATGAACTAATCCTTGAAATTCCCTGGCCCAATTCAGTAAACATTCCATGAACAGCTTCCATATGCCAGGTGCTGCAGGCATTCTGAGAAAAATTGAGACCCACTATCTGTCCCCAAAGAGTCTCCAGTTTGGTAAAGTGTGTTCCCACATACCTAGAACACAAGGTAGTTTAATATTAGTACCCTACAAGAAGTGCAGATGGAAGGCTGGAGGAATGGACTACAGCTGGGGAAGCAGGAGAAATTGGATGGAAGACAGACAGCCTTCAAGGATGGGTGGAATGTAATACTGCAGAGAAAAGAAATATGGAAGGTACAAGAATCAGAGGTCTGGTGGCATAAAGGGGCATGCAATTCATGGGACGTGATAAACTGCACGGCTTGAGAGAATTGGTTAGGGGGAATATGTTAGATGAGTTTATAAGACAGGTTTGATTGTGATTATAAGGGGCCTTGAATGCCAAGTCAAATCTGTTACCATAGAATCGTAAGAACGGGAAGAAAACCTCGATGTTATCTTTTCTAACTCAGGTAGTTTAGTTCCTAACCCTCTTAAGGAGGCCACCATGACTGAGTACATCCCAAGTGCTTATATTTGATATTGTCATTTCAATGGCAATGACTCAGAAACTACTTTTCTCCCTCCAACAACTTTCAGTTCTTTCCAGCAGTGCTCTCTCACTATCAAAAAGAGTCGTAGAGCACAGGGAACTAGGTCTAGAAATTTTGCAGCACAAAATCCAAAATAGTTGTTTGTGAAGTTAAGGAACAGGAGAGGAGCGGTCACTGTGTGTAACATCGGGCACAGTGCTTTTAGACTTCATAACACCTCATCTGTGAGGCAGATATGACAATCCTTTTTCGGGTGAGAAAATCGAGGTTCTACCAGGACTAGGGAAGTTCTCCAGGCCTGACAGATGTAAGAGGTGAGGCAGGGATGTGGCCCAGTTTTACCACAGCTATGTGCTTCCATTCTCTTCTCTGCTTCCTGTAAGGCTAGACAAGCCTGCCTTCAAGTAAATATCACTCACTTACAAAGAAATTTCAAAATGACCTTCAATTAAATTAATGGCTGATGGCTGGTAGTGGGTGAGTAGAGAGAGCAGATTATAACAGCAAAAGCTTCATTGCATGAATTTAGCAAAGCTCTAAACCTTATAGACCAGAAGACTACAGAAACATTTGGCAAAATGGTTTTTTCTTGTTAAATAATCCCAGGACTCATTTTATAATAAGCCCGAGCAAGTCCCCAGCTCAAAAGCCCTTATCATCTTACAAACTCCTCTTGGAAGCACATGGTGCTTCTGGCTCCCGGAAATAGCAGATACTATTGCCTCCATCAGTAATGTCATCACTTATTGCACAAGGGGAAACGGAGGAAGAAACAAGCATGTTTAGGGAACAGAGGAGGAGGCAACATGAGATTCTCTCTGGGGTTCTGTCAAGTTGGAACCCCTCTGGAGACAATGTGTTGTCTCTCTCTCCGAAAGTTGGCAGTTTGAGATGCCAGGAGTCTCAGATGGGAGGGCAGGGTGATGGCAGGGGAGAGCATTGTCAGGGACGAAAGACGGTTTGGAGGCAAGAAAGCCTAGGATGAACTAGTGGTAAACGGAGGGACAGGCAAGCAGAGCCAGATGGAAGAGGCTTGTGGGAAGTTTGGACCCAGCCTGTGTCTAAGCAGAAAGGCCAGAGCACGTAACACAGGTTGTCAAACTTCAGGGCACATCAGAATCACACGGGAAGCTGGTTAAATCCTTGGGTACTGGGGGACTATCCCCAGAGACTCTGAATCTAGGATGGGGCCAGAAATGGCGTTTGTGACCAGTTCCCCAGGTGATCTTTTACAGGTAGTCCTTAGGAAACAGTGGTGACAGGATTTTTCTCTGTGGATGTCCATGACCTGCTCCGTAAATTGAGAGGTGTGTCAAAGATCTCTACTGTCTCTGTCAACTCCGACACTGGGCTTCACAAACGCTTCCGCATCATTTCTCTGCCCAAGCTTGCAGGCCTCATTTTTTCTCTCAACATAATTGTTTCCCATGCTTTTTAATTTACAAGGCAGGTATGTTGTCAGCTACCTGCTCAACTCTTGAAAAGGTCTTACAAATAATAGACTCTAGCAACTCCATCTGGTCTGCCCGTTTGGGTAAAAACAAGACAGCATCGTGTGTGTTCACGTGGGCGTCCAAATGGGACAGAGTCCCTCTCTCTAGAGGCCATGGCTTGGGGCCAGGACAAAACCACTTCCAGGTCTCAGGTCACAGGACCATGCAGGATGATTTATTTAAGGAAGAAAACTTCAAGGGCTTAAAGGAAATTAAACATGTATATTTCTCTAGCAATTATACATGTGCTTTCCCTTGCAAAAGAGTCCCCATGCCCTGCCTGGAAGAAAAGCCAGATTTCTCAATGAATCTGTGTTTTGAAGGCATCCAGAGAGGGATGGTGTTTTTCTAGCAGTGAAAGCCACATGAAAGTCTTTATAGCAGCTTTGCACTGTTTCTGCTATGGCTTCTTTCAGGGCCGACTGGAGAGTCAGGGAGTCCTGTCTGGGAAAACGAGACAGGCTGGGCCTGAAACATTGATTTCTGGTTCAAGTTTCTCAGTGAAATGTGAATAAGGAATTTTCCACTTCTTTTTGTCCTGATTCACCTTGGCAGAGTCTTTGGAGTCCCAGACTGGGGCAGGGAAAGTCTGTTTCAGGCGGGCATCCAGCCAGACGTGCACCCCAAATGAATAGTCCTCTGTGCTGTTCCAGTATCAGTTGTCTCCTTTTGGCTAGGAAAAGACTCCATCCACCTGATTTCTGATTTAACCATTTTGTTCTAGGAGGAACTGGGCCAGAATGTCAGGACAAGAGAATGTCAGGGCCGTGTAAGTCCTCACCACTGGCTACAAACTTAAGTGGGTGATACAGATCCATTTATACTAACTGAATAGCTCATATATGTCAGGCTCTCTGCCAGATGTTGGGAATCAAAAGGTAAATATGATACCTTCCTGTTCTCAAGAATTTACAGTCTAGTGGGGGTGACCGTTGTGCAAACATCAGCCAGGACAGACTCTGATAAAGATGAAAAGAGAGGTGCAGAGAAATGAGGGAGATAGGTTCTGGTTGGAAGGAATCAGGGAATGCTTCCCAGAGGAGCTGGTAGCTGCACTGGGTCTTGAAGGATGAATGGGACTAGAGATATGGTAGATGGGGAAGGGGAAGGGCTGTCAGAGAAATATACTGTGGTGAGAACATCCCTGGTACACAGAGGTACAGTAAATAGTCTGGGGTCACTCATGGGTAGATACGCAAAGAGAGCAATAAAAGATGAAGCTTGAACAAGAGGCAAGGGCTAAGCCATGAAGGACTCTCCAAGTCATGATGAGGATCTGGACTTGACGAGGCAGCAACGAACAACCATCAGAGGGCTTAGAGCCAGAGAGAGAGGAGTTGGATGTAAAGAGAACAGGTCGAAGGTTCTTGCAATAAATCAGGTGAGAAATTAGTTTGGCCAACGTTGGGCTGAGGAAATGAAAAGTCAAGGATGAAATCAAAAGATATTTTTTTTGGGGAAAAAAAGTAGATTGTTTGACTATGGAGAAGAGGGAGAATTTAAAGGTTCCCAAGCATGTGCTGATCCACAATTTAGGCAATGATTGGGGGATGGTAAGATGGTTGGTGGTTACTCCTACAGGCTGTAGAGTCAGAGCTTCTGTCCAACACCTGTGTTTTTAATTTCCTAGGTAGGAAATTAACTAACTTCTTCATGCCTCAGTTTCCTCCTTTGTAAAAGGGAATGAACAAATTGCACAGTAAATCTGTTGGCTATCATTGTATTAACAGGCCTAGCACTTTTTGGTTTCAGTTATTTCTCAGGGTCCCCAAGGGTCTGTGACTTGGAATTTAAACGAGGTGCACTGTGAAGAGGGTGTGTGCCTGGTACATCACTTTGCTCACGCTGCCCATTTTTATTCTCCATCTGGTAACACATACAACTATTCTGTTAAGTGATAAAATCTCCTTTGCAAAAAAAGGAGAAAAAAAATCCTCTTTTGAAAATGAAGAGGTCTAAGAAAGTGTTGTTTCTTGGGCAGAAAATGAAAGTTTTATAGGGAAAATCACTGCCAGAATGGCACTTGAGAATTTGAGGTTTCTCAAAAGAATCCTGCAAATCATCCTTTGCATTCTCACTGGAAAAAATTATAAGAGCGATGATATATGTGAGGATTTAAAAACCATTAAACAACATACATACAGAAAAAGTCTATGAAACATACCAGCAAAACCAACCATTATAAAACAAGCAGTGGCTATTTGCATAGCCACCACTCAGGTCAAGTCACAGAACGTCGTCGGCACCAGTGCCCCTTCCTGTCTTACCTCTTCCCACCTAAAGTAACTTTTGTCTTGACTTTCATGAGAAATGCCTCCCTGATTTTCTCTCCTCCCACCACCGAAGTGGACGTCCTTGGTCCCCGGGCACCAGGGTTTCGTTTGGATTGGCTTTGCTGTGGAATCACACGCACAGGCTTTTCATTTGGATTCTCCATGCTGTGGAATCACATGCACAGGCTCTTTTGCGTCTGTTTCCTTTTCTCAACATTAGAAACACCACCACCTCCGCTGACGTGAGCCTGCAGTTTGCATATTTTCACCACCATGCCAGAAAAATATACCACAATTTATTTATCCATTTGACTTCTGGTGGACATTTGGGTTGTTCAGTTTGGGGGGTTATTCTGAATGGCGCTGCTGGGAATATTCTTATCCATGTGCACATGTTTCTGTTGGGGTTTTCCCAAGCATGGACCTGCTGGGTCTTAAAAAGTAGGTGTAGTTTCATCTTCAGTAAATACTGCTAAACAGTCTTCCAGAGTGGTTCCACCAGTCTATATTTCCACCAGCAGGACTCAAGAATTTCCAGTCCTCTTCATACTCATTAAAACCTGGAACCATCAATCCTTTTAATATGTTTTATGTCTAAAGAGGTTTGAAGAGCATCCCAGAAAAATAACCAGAACCTGGTGTGCTACCAGATCAATTAAAGGTCTAAAGAGCTAAAATATTTGTAAGTAAGCACAATGACTTACTTTTTCAGGGGAAAGCCCATAATGATGCTTTAACGTGCAAGAGATTATCGCAAATCTCTGAATGGAGTTACAGAAGCACATTAATGGTAGATGGGCTGCTGGTGCAAGAGCTGGAATTGTAAGGAGATAAAAAGATATTTCAGAAAAGTCTCTGAGATGAAAATGGAGGTGGAATAGAGAGAATTCAGAGTTCATTGAGGCAGGTTAGAAGCCCTGAGGGAACAGTTTTGGAAAAGAGTTCAAGATTTTGGAATGATGTATTGGTATAGGTCTGTTGGTTTTAAAAATGTGCATAAATACTATTATTCTTTTTCACCTACATTTTTCCTTTTCCCTTCAAAATATTGATCTAGTTTATCAAATCTAATTACTTATGGTATTAATTTGCAATTGAACATCATACTTATTTATTCATTCCTACACTGATGATTTGTAAACAATGCTGAAAGAAACACATTTTTGGTTTTTGTATTTTTTAAGATATGAAATAAAATAAGATGAAGCAAATATAACAATTTGGGATATTGCGAACAAGAAAGCCTGCTTTATTATTTTCTGGACACTTTCGTATACTTGAAACATTTCGTAATTTAAACATGTTTTAACATTTAATCTCAACTTAGACAAGGCACAGAGAGAGAATACTTGAATGGGTAGATCCTAAAGTCTTAACTGGCTGGGTTGACTGAGGAGCCTGTGGAAACAACATACATCAGACACCCAAAGGGTGGACCTGGATGCAGCTTAGCAATGCTCCTCTGAAGCCTCAAAGGTGTCCACGTGGCGCATTTCTCGAATTAGACAGACAGGGGTGGGATCAGATTCCAGTGCTCACAGAATGAGACCCTGGCATACTGTTCAGTTCTCAGCCTTTTTCTTGGGAAAACATCAGGCTGAGCTGTTATGAAAGTAAATACAATCATAGATATAATAGGCAGTTATACCGGTTTGGATTCGATGAGGAAAGCAGAACCACTATGAGCGATAGAGAGTAAAGGATCTGTTACAGGAATTTGACCCTCAGAATTGTGGTAGAAGCTGGAGATGTGAAGCTCTGGAAGGAGACAATTAGAGGGTTAGAGAAAAATCACTCGTGAAGGACCACAAAATGATACTGATAAAGAAGTCTGTGTGAGGTTCTACATTTGATGGCAACCTGAACTTACTAGCCAATGGCAAAAAAAGGCAGTTGGCGAGAAACGCTGGACATGAAGCAGAAGAGAACAATGACAGATGAGAACTTGCAAGGACAAAACTCAGTTCACAATGGTCACCTCAGGTCTAATGGTAACTTGGTGGCCCACAGAAGGCATTCAGTCTCTCTTAGGCCCAATAGTGAGGTAGAAGCTTTCTTTAAGGCAGATAATTTTCTGTAGAGTATGGCATAGTTTTGCACTCAAATTCTAAAGCCTGTACTATGCCTTGCCTATAGGGAACTGCCAAAGGTTTCGTACAGCTTTTTTTTTTTTTTTATCTGCCACAGACACTTCTAGCACAAATAGATCTGCTGAATCATATGTTCGATTCAGATGGCAGAGCAGCTCGCATGGCAGGCTGGATCTGTTGCAAATTCTTCTCATTTTCTGGAAGGCACTCAAAAGAGGCAGCCTTTTAGATTACTCAATAAGTGAGTTGAAGTACCATGATCGAATGGTACACCGTTACCTCTAACATTCAGAGGTTCACTGGGCAACCTGCCATTTCCTCAGTGGTAAGAGAGGCCAGAAGCTGCAACTTCTCCTTCACTTGAGAAAAAATATCTCAGCATGCCCTGATCACTGGAATCTTAGAAAATTCACCAAAATAGCTGGCCCCTGATGTTTTTGTGAGATTCATTTTCCTCCATCTGCCTGCATTTTTCTTACCAAAGTATTTAAAGTAGCTGCTATTTCTCGTTCACCAGGACCAATTAGCATGATATCATCAATATGGTAAGTCTATGTGATAGTCTGTGGAATGGAGAGGCTATCAAGGGCCCTGGGATAAGATTATGAGAATAGATTGTGGAAGCTAATACAGCCCTGAGGCAGGACAGTGAAGGAGGGTTGCTAGCCCTGCTGACTGAAAGCAAACTGCTCTTGAAGTCTTTAATAACACATATAGAGAAAAAAAGCATTTGCCAGATTAATAGTCGCCAGAAGTTGTACTGATTTTCTTCAGTAACAAAACCAAAAGCTGCAAGTGGTGTTACCACCAATTAAGTTTATGATAATACACTGTTCTCCAAGATTCATTTATCAGGCCAAATAAACAAGTCGAATGTAGGTATGGTGGGATTCATCATCTCTGCGTCTTACAAGTCCTTGATGGTAGCACTAATTTCTGCCATACCTCCAGATATATATTTCTTTAATTTAATCTTTTGTAGGTAGAAGTGATTGATTTTATTGGTTTCCAATTGACTTTTTATACTATAATAGCCTTTATTCCATGGATAAAGAAAACACTGTAGATAGTTTATCAGTGGCTGAGTATGTCTCTTCCTAAAATGATCTATTCCAGAACTGGGGAAGTAACTACAGGGTGTGCAGGGACACCCTGAGCCCATTTGAGATGGATCCAAGCCTAAACTCCATGATCACTTGTCCTCCATAAGCTCCTATTCTAACTGTGGACCATAATGGCATTTTCAGTCTCTTGAAATTAGTTCAGAGATAGTGCCCAGTAATTCTTGATAGGCGTGGCCATTTTCCTTTCCCCAATGCAAAGTCACAGTGACAAATACCCTCAAGTGCCTTTGAAAAAAGCTAGAAAAAAGATTTTTGCTATATAAATTTGGGGCTGAGTAGCTACTCCAGTCTGGGAGTTGATTGTGGAGCCATGATTTTCTACTGTGACAAAGTACCTCTATTCAGCAGACCTAGAGCTTTTCAATTTATCTAAATCAAATAAGACTTGAGTAGGCCACTCATCAATTTTAGTTTTAAGGATGTTGTGATCAATTAACCAATGCCAAAGAGCTCTGTGCAGGTCAAATCATTCTGATTAATGCTTCAGCTCTGCTGTCCATTATGGTAACCACCACCCCTCTGATGATTAAGTGTCTTATATTTGGCTTTTGCCACCTGGGCATCCTATCACTTTCATGAATTCAAGAAACTCACTTCGATGGCAGTAATACCAATGTTATTCCTGGTCTACAGTTATTAGCTACCATAGGTTCTTCAACTACACTGGGGTCCCCCTCGTGGTATGTGTACCATAGTACAAGGCCTTGGTGAAGGGAGTGTCCTTGGGACCCTCCTGGAGATATAATTAGAAGGTGGGTAAACAGGTGTCACATAATAAATTTACTCCGGAGTTCTGATTTCCTTACCCTTTGGCTACCCTCCTCTACATTACATCAAAAAATGTTTAATATTTCCATTGTACTAGGTGTAAGTCACCACTGGGTCTAGATTTTAGTTCGGTGAATCAAGCAAACTGTTAGAACCACTATAAGCTACCCAGAGTAACACAGTGAATTCATAGTCTCGGCTCAGTGTGCCTGTATCGACATATTTGGTCTAATCCAGATTTGTATTTCTTCCACCCAGTACAATATCAATATGATATATTTCTAAACATGTTTCTCAGTTTTCTGTGAATATAAATTGCTAAAAGTTTGCAGCGCTTTTATTGTATATGACATTTTCACTTGAGTCAAACTTTAATCGATAACCCATGGGGCCTGCTGAAACTGGAGTCTAGAAGCAATGCGAGCGACTGGGGACAGGTCTTGAGAAGAAGCAGTAGTTTCCTGCAAAGTACTTTAGCTCCTTGGTCCTGGTCCAGGTCCAATGAAAGTTTCTTCAGAAAAGGTGAGACAGCTCTTTGGTTAGGGAGGAAGTGCTGCTACCACCGATTCAGAGCTTGAACTCTGAACAAAATTCAGGGTTCAAGCTCCCCAGTCTCATCTGAAGCGGCCCATATGTCTCTATCCCAATCTTCAGGGTCCCACTTCATCCTAGTCAATGTCCTAACTTTAACATAAGAGACCCTGTGAGCTTGCAATTTTAATTTGCATTATTCAGCCCAAGATTAGACTTGGGTTTGATTTTGAGAAATCTTGGCCCTGTAGTCATAGGAGCCATGGATTTTCTTTAGTCAGACCTTGATTTGGGACCTTAAAGCTCTAATGTCATAATTTTTCTTTCTCTATCCCTCTTAGAAGCTACCTATCAATCTCTTTCTCCTCCTTATTTTCACTGGTATGTTCTATAGCAGCAACGACTTGGTCATCCAAAGCATTGCTTTCCATGGGCACTTAATGACAGATGTTGCAGGTGATAGTTTAAGTAGCTGTTTTGCCACTGTATATCATGGACTACCAGTGTCCCCTTTGTC
Organism: Pteropus vampyrus; assembly: GCF_000151845.1. NCBI lineage: Eukaryota > Metazoa > Chordata > Mammalia > Chiroptera > Pteropodidae > Pteropus > Pteropus vampyrus. The sequence continues at coordinate 1,944,556 of NW_011888795.1, forward strand.
ACTGGCATCAGAATTATTATGCCTTTAAATGTAATCAGACCAAAGAACCCATTCCAGAAAACAATTCCAGAACCAATTCAGAGAATTCCTCCTTTATATTCTCTTCCTAATAGTTTGATCAGGAAAGCAGAGCCACTCTCAATGATACGAAACAAATGATTTTTTGAATAGGGATTAGACTTCCCATAACTGTGCGAGAAGTTATGAAAATGAAGGTCTGGAAGAGAAATATTACTAGCCAGGGACTACAAAGGGCAAATGGTGAAGGATTCTGGGGGAGACTTGCCTCTGCGTCTCCTGGTAGTTTTGAAGCTATTGTAGGGCAGGCAGTCAGTAAGACAAATTGGATCTGAAGCAGGAGAGAATGAAGGCAACATGGAACCCATGCCTATCTCTCACCACTTCTAACCCTCACGATGTCAGTGGCTTATAGAAGAAGTGCATGTCCTCGGCCATGGAGCTGCACTCATGACTGACCCAGACTTGGCCGGAGCTGGAGAGGCTGCAGAATAGGCTCCTGCTCCACACAAAGGAGATGAGCAAGCAGATCAATGATAATGCGTGTGCATGAGCTGTGGTGGACTTGGGTTCCTGCACCGATCTTCAAATAGAATGATTGTTCTCTCACTCTGCCTTTCAAATCTCATGCTAATTTCTCTTGTGGCCAACTAGAAGGAAGGCCATACAAGAAAGGGAAATCTGAGGAATGTGGTTTGTGCTTAGCTAGACTGGTTCAGTACAAAACCACCACAGCAATCAATGTTTAGTGGCCTTCATTTAAGGAGCTCAAGCTCAAACCTAAGGATCAGTACCTTACTGGGAGATGTTGAGTAGAAAGATGGAGAGGGATCAGGTAAAAATTGGAGTATGAATCAGCCTAAATTAAGGCTGTCTGTGAGTTTTTACTCATAAAATCGGGATCCAGAAAGCCAGAGGGCAGGCAGGCTTTGTTCCAGAACATATTTGTATTTGACAACAGTGATGAGAACCTGTCATGCTCTTAGAGAGCACTTTATGGTTTGTGTAGTGCTTTTGCATTCATCATTTCATTCTGAGTGGATTGACTTTCTTCCACTGCATTCACTTATTCACTTGATGCATACTGAACATCTGTCCTACGGCAGGCACTGTGCTAGGTATTTTACATGTGCTGCCTTCAAATATAATATCTCTTTTATATTTCACTGTATCTCTGTGACAAAGGTATCATTGCTATTTTACACATAAAGAAATTATGGCTATAAATTTGGGGTTACAGAGATGAACAAGACTTTGTCCTTGCTTTCTAGAACAGGAGTTGGCAAACTTTTCTGTAAAGAGACAGTGCATATTTTCGGCTTCGTGGTCCATACAGTCACTGTTACAACTGTTCAACTCTGCAATCATAGAAAAAGCAGCCATGGACAATATAAAAATGAATGGACATGACTGTGTTCCAAAAAGACCGTATTTGCAAAAACAGCTGATAGAACAGCTCATGATGATAGAATGTGATAAAGAGTATATGTGAAGGCAGAGTGCATAAGTGGCTAGGGAACTTGCTGAGGCCTCCGCACAGACTTTCTAGAATTGTGACCTCTGTGTCTTATATTTCCAGGTCACTGCCATTCAAGAATCAGGAAATGGCTTGCAGACAAATGCAGGGTGGGATCTTGAGCTTATATCTAATCAGAGCATGTGTTTCCCTCCTGAGTTGACTATCTTCCTATAACAAGCCTGTGGTATGGGGACTATGTTCCAGTATCTGTTTCCCTCTCCTGTATTAACTGTCCCCAATACTTCTTGAACCCCAGAGTTCCATACTCTTGGCATTGCTGAACCTGTGGGCTTGGTGTGACACCGCCCTAGGATGATATTTCCTTGTACGCCATCTTCAACTTCTTCTGATCCAAAGCTTATAAACAATACTTCCTAGTAAGTGGGTCACCAGTTTACACCTCCTAGAATGCCCTCTGGGCAACAACCTCAATGATAGGTCTGGTTCCTGCTGGAGGTATGGAATCACACTTATGGTTGAATGTCACGAGGAGGCAAACTTCAGCTCCGTACAAGGAAGAACTCCCTAAACCAACAGAAACAGCCTCAAACTGGAATGGATTGTCTAAGAAAATGAGTTTCTGACCAGTGGGAGTTGGAGCAATGGCTGGATAACCATCTGAAGGAGAAGAACTCAGGAGTCTCTCTGCTCTGTTCTCCCATTAACTAATTCTGTGACCTTGGACAAACATCTTGACCTCTCTTAACTTGGTTTCATCATCTGAAAATGGAGATCAGTCATCTCTCATATGGCTGTTGTGATAATTAAATGAGATTGGTATTCAAATTCTTAGCATGCACCACTAGCCTGGCACACAGTTCATTTAAGATGGCCTTAGAGGGACTTTGACAGCAGGTGGAGTAGAGAGAAGTAATTTCTGAGGTCTGAGGTTTGCAGTTCTTTAACACACATATCTAATGAGAATTCCTTTCCTTATATGAGATGATTTCATGGAATCCCAGAAACAAGGGATATGACCTCAGAGGATCTCTTTGTGAGCGCCCCAAACTGGATATAATGAAGCAACATTTATTAACACAAAAGAATTTTATTTGGAAGGGAAATGATTGTAGGATTTTTATGCTTTGAGATTTTTTATGTGTATAAACCGTTTTGGGTAAAAGACATTCCAACATGAAGTGTTTCCAGTCAACCCGAACAAAGTTTTGCTTTTAAAATGCCTATACTAACAAAACTTTAGAGGAGGTTTGGGTAGGGAGAGGGGATTTCTTTTTTTAGAACTTTTGTTTGCCACTTGTTTAAAATATATTACTCAAAGGGTTGGTATTAGAAATAAGCATTCATTTCCATAAGTCCTCCACAAAATGAAAGCATCTGAGTTTTGGGGCCGAGGGAAATGCAGCTTCTATTTCTTAATGCAGATGGAAAGAATCCCAAAAGACTAGTGAAGCAAGAAATTATCAAAACTGCGTGCAGTATTTACTAAGTAACTTCATGCCAGTGCCCAGAGAGCTGCCACCACGGCTGCCAAGCCCCATCATCCTCGCTGACCATTGCAGAAGGGGCTCATTGCCCTGGGACAGAGGAAACAGGAAGTTTGTCCAACCCGGACAGAAGAAAAAGAATGTGTTCTAGAGAGCCCCAGCAGGTGGGGGAGCCCCTTTGCACAGGGAGGCTCTTTTGACCCAGAGTACACATAATAGAGCTCTCTCAGAAGAGAAATCCCCGCCCCCTGCCTACCCTCCCTTTCCC
>NW_011888795.1:1947900-1960675 GCF_000151845.1 Pteropus vampyrus
CCCCCACGGGTTTCTTCTTGGCCCTGGGGCATTTGTTCCGAGCAGCTTCCTCCAAGAGCATGAGTCCTCTGGGTCTTTCTCAGCCTCTTTCCCTTTGGAACTTTCAGATCTTTCCATTGTGTGCCATGTCCCTGTTAAAAGGCCGCATCACTCTGCCTTGCACTGTGCGGCCTCCGCATTCTGTCTTTGAATTAAGGTAACCTGGCAGATGTCTGGTGGCTCAGTAGGGGAAAGGGCACCTTTATCACCCTGTCCCAGCCCCAGGCACCCCTCAGGAGCATTGTTGAGAGACATAGCTTTCAGATGAAAAGGTGTCTGTAAAAGACTGACAGGAGCTGCTTAGGCCAGATGACCTTTAAAGATCTTTTCCACTTCTGAAATTCTAAGATTCCAAAATTGTGTGCAGCCCCCCAAAGAATGCCATTTGAAGAAGAGCAGACATAACTGAAGATATGTATGACTCAGAGGAGGCATTAGAGCTTCCTTTAAGAGCCTTGGAATACAGAAATGAAGAAGAGAGATTAGTTTTAGTATCTGTGGCCTCAGAAGGCAGAAATTTTGGCTGGAGTTTTATCACAGGATGGGAGCTTATAGTTGGGATAGAAAAGGAACCCCGATTTAGCATTGAGGGCCCCAAGTGTAAAGGGTGAACACCTGGTTTTGAATCCTGACAACTACTGACTGTCATGTGACCCTGGGCTACCTTATCTAACTGAACCTCTGTTTTCTTCTGGGTCACATGGCGATGGTAAGATTGAGCTTGCTTCTACTGTTGGGGCTATTGTGCGGATCAAATAGGATAAGGAAAAGTGCTTATAAATTCTGAAGTTCTACAGATTTAATCTTATTGTCCAGACCCCTAATTTTATGCAGTAAATAACCAAAGTCTAGAGAAGTTAAGAAACTCACGGGAGACTACAATACTGTTCTAAGGCAGTAGCTGATAATACCTCACAGATAACTATATTCCTGGAAACCCTGGGGTAAAAGGCTTTTGTGGGACCTTGGGGCCATGGTGCAGCCCCAACTTCCCAGTGGGGTTTCATCTCACTCTTAATTTTATTTTCTGATTATAAAAATGGTACATGCTCACTGTATGAAAATTGTGGAATACCATAAGCACAAAAAAGAAAACTTTAAAACATTTCCCATGATTCTCCTATGTGGCTATATTCAGTGTTGAAATTTTGCTATATACCTTTTTAGTCTTTTTTCTATGCATATACATATTTGAATATAATAGGAATAATATTTTGTGCAAAGCTTTGCATATTGATTTTTTTCACCTAACGGTTTGTTATGCACTTTGCTATTAAAATTCATTGAGCAGTGTTAATGCTTACGTAATGGTTTACTGTATGATTACGTTGAATACCAAAGTTCCTCCCTAATTTTTTGTTATTATAAATAATAGTGTTGAACATTCTTACATTCTCCCAAATGCTGTAAGTGCAGCTTACCATTAAGTAAATGTCTCCAGAAGATTTTGGCCACTCTTAAGTGTCTGACCTTTTGTAGACACCCACAAATGTTAGTTTGCCCCAAAGTGTTACAGGTTTACCCTGATGACTTGTATGGTATAGAATATATTACACAGCTGAGGCCCAAAGCTCTATTGAAAGTGTGTTTTTTTCAACACATATATTTATATTAAGTACTTATTTTTGCCCTGTGTTGTTCTCAGAGATACTTATGGTATCTGAGTTTCAACTATCTTTCCTGGTTTAAATTTCAGATTAGACTTGTGGCAGTTGGTCCCCAATAATGGCCTACACATGAACCTCCCACATCCATGTCCCTGAGAAGTCCCTTCCTCTTGAATTGGCACTGCCCCATGACTCACTTTGGGCAATTGCATGAATCATAAATGATACTGATTATCTTCTGCAGAAGGTCATAGGAAATCTTGCAGTTGTGACCTGGGTCTCTGGGAATACTCATTCTGAGACAAGACACTGTATATAAGAAGTCCGAGGAAAGCTACTGCATGTAAAAGTCCAGATTGTCATGCTGTATGGACTCTTAAACTAGCCACATGGAGAGGGCTGCCTAGCCAGGCCCCAGTTCTTTCAGCCACCCCATTTGAGGCACCAAGCAAGTGAGTAAAGAAGCCATTTTGGACACCCAGCCCAGTCAAGTCTTCAGATGATCCCACTCCAGTCTCTGGATATAATCAGTCTCCAAGTTGGACCCCACACAGTAGATGAATAGTCAACCTACAGACTATGCTAGGTTTAATGAATAAAAGACGAATAGGACATGGCCCCAGTTACCCTCAGGGAGCCCTGATCCACGGTGAGGATGCGCACGTGAGGCAGTGACCTGATGGGATCCGATACAGGAGAATAATGAGCCTCACAGTAGACTGGTCACTCTGCCAGGGGAGAAGGTGGTTCTACTTATAAAGTAGAGAAGAATTTTCTAAAAAAGGTGATACTGAAGTGCATCTTGAAAAATGCCCAGAAGCATACCTGTAGACATGGCGGTGGAGCGGCAGTGCCACAGAGAGACCCATGTGCAAAGAGACATTGTATCCAGGCTGGGGAAGAGCAGGTAATAAAACCAGTGGGAGAAGAAGGACCTGGTCATGATGGCCTCGTATGCCAGGTCATAAAACAGAAATTTGGTCTAGCTGAAAATGGGAAACAAATAAAGAATTTTAGGAGGTGAATTACATGATGAGATTTGTCCTTGATGTGCACTGAGGATTTACCTGTTCATTGAGCCAGTAATGGTCTAGAGCAGTGATGTCCAATAGAAATGCAATGTAAGCCACTTATGTAATTTAAATTTTTCTAGTAGCCATATTTAAAACAGGAAAAAGTAACAAGTGGAAATAATCTTAATATAATGTTTTATTTAACCCAATAGTTCTAAAGTATTATCATTTCAGCAGGTAATCAATATAAAATTATTGAAATATTTTACATTATTTGGTTTTAAGTTTGAAATTGGTTTGTATATTATGCTTGTAACACATCTCGACTTGGACTGGCTACATTTCAAAAGGTCCACACACATGTGGCTCGTGGGTATTGTTCCTGGCGCAGTAGCCTTAGATGTAGGGGCCACATTGGAAAATAAGGCAGGGGAGGGCTCTGTTTTTACAGAAGGGCAAAGACTGGGAATAAACCAGTAAACAAGTAAATCAGCAAGATTGTTTCCAATAGTGATAAGCAGTATGAAAAATATGAAACAAGTGGAATGAAAACATTAAACAATGATGGCATGTGTCTGGGTAGGCAGCTGGTGGTGGCCAGGAAAGGTCTTGCTTGGAGGAGATGCTAAAGTTGACACCTGAGTGACAAGGTGGTGCCAGGTGTGTAGGGCTCTCAGGGCAGAGCCCTTGGAGATCTGGAGGGCACTTTGGAGGAAGGACAGCCAGAGAAGAGGCTACTGCCATAGTCCAGGCGAGGAACAGCCTTCCTCGGAACACAGGCTGTAGTGGTGAATGCTGACAGGAGAGGATGAACCAGAGAAGTATTTAGGTGGTAGAATGTACAGACTTTGTATAGGCTGATAAGAAGTGTGGGTGAAGGAATATGGAAGATAATCAGAATTGGGGCTTGGTTGATCAGATGCACAGTGAGATGCTGGTTTCTTTCTTCTCCCACCCCTCCCAAGGGTGTGAGTAGAAGAATAAGCTATGCATTCACTCTGGGATTTGATGAGTTTGAGACGCCTGTGGGATATACGAATGGAGATGTTCAATGTTAATAAAGGTTTATAGAATTGTCATAAAATTGTTCTTTCCCCTCTAATCAGTCAGGGAAAAATCCCTGCTTTTCCTCCAAGCCCTTAATGACATCTTAAATAGACTTCATCATTTTTAGTTAATTAAATCTTACTCAAGTAAATGTACTAAAGGCTACGAAATTGTACACTTTAAAATGCTTAAAAATGGTGGATTTTATGTTATGTGAATTATATGTTAAAAAAAAAAAGAAAAATCGGTTGAACTTCCTTTAACTCATCAATCTCACACCTCTTTCAGAGATTTCCCCCCCCTCTTCATTGCTGGTTATCCTTATGTTTTAAAGGATTTGTTGGCGGAAGACATAAGGCCAGTTCTTTCCATCTTCTTCTTCCTGTTCTGGACCTCTCTCTTTGTGAATTGGAGCAGAAAAGAGGACCAAGGGAAGTAAAGATCATTTCGTGTCTCTGGCCTCGTGTATGGTAGGAAGCTGTCCTTGGCCTCACTCTATTCTTTGAGTTGCCTGTAGTGTCCACCAATATGGCTATCTCTCTAAAAAGAGTGAATGTGTTATTTTCAGCCTTGTGTTGGTCCCTCTTGTTATAGAGCACAGTTCAGACCAGGGCCCTGTTGGCATTTATACCTCCAGCTTTCACTCTGTGAAGGGCTCCCTCCCTTGGCAGCCACTGGGCAGTCCTGTGGCTCCTGTCCTTTCTGTGCCCTGTGCTTTCTCACTAAGAGCAGCAGGAATTGCCTACAGGAAGCTAGAGGGAGGTGCCTGTTTCTCCCTCTGCAAGCATAGACTCCACACTCCCTCCTAATCCCTTTTAGTAGTAGCCAGGCCAGCAAGGCCAGAAAAGAAGTGGCCATTGTGTCTATGCACACCTGTATCCCTCTCCTTTAAAGGATGTATGTTAAGCTGTCCCTGGAGTTCTCTTGCCCCACTTCACTGCATTTGGTTGGTGGTGCCAGGGTGGGCTTGCAGGTTAAAATCTTGGCAGCAGATAGCCAGGGACCAAGGTGTCACTCCCCCTTACCTGAAAACACCCCAATCTCTAAGAGAGATTCTTGTGGAGACCCCACCTCACTTAGCCTCAGAATTGGATATGCCCCCTTCCCCCACAGAGCATTAGAAGGACAAGTGTCTCTCCTGGAACAAGACCAGTGATGCCCTCCCCCACCCCTCACCAGTCTTTTGATGAGGAAGAGTGTTCAGAGTGATGGTTGGTGGAAGGCCTGGTTTTGCTACCCCTTAGTAGGTCTTAGCATGGTTCTCAATCCTAGCCACCCATAGAATAATCTGAGGAGCTTTTGTAAAACACATATGTGGTACAACTTTAAAAACTGCTTGGAAGCTGAACATAGGCATATCTTAGCCATCCTGCTCTTAGATATCTACTCAACGGAAATGCATACGCGTGTGTGCCAAACAACATGTACAAAAATGTTCATAGTCGCAGTATTTGTAAAAGCTAAAAACTATCAATATGTATCTCAAGAGTCAAATAGTTATATATATTATATGTATAGTCAGACAACGGAATACTATACAGCAATGCATATCGATGAACAACAGCTACCCCAAACAAAGTGGTTAAATCTTACAAATAAAATATTGAATCGAGTCAGACACAAAGAATGCATACTCTACAATTCTGTTTCTATAAACATCACAAACATGCAGAACAAATATATAGTGTTAAAAGTCAGGAGAATGTTATTATCCTGTGGAGGAAGGACTGAAGAGATATTTGGGTGGGGGCGCTTTGGGCTGCTGGTAGTGCTTTTTTCCCTCAGCATGGTGGTAGCAACATGTGGGTATTCACTTTGTGAAAATTTGCCAAGATTTTTATGTAATTTTCTGATGTATATTAGAATTAAATTTTGATTCCATTTGTCTATGGTGAAGCACAGGCTTAAAAAGTTTAAAAGTTCTCCAGGTGATGTGTGAAATCAAACTTGAGAAGCACACGTTGTGCCTGATTACTGGCCTCCCTCTTCAGAGGTGGAGAACTTGGGCTTATCAATTTCACCTACCGGCCAGTTCCATTCAGCATCTGATTACTGCATAGGGACAGGAGAGAGGTCAGGCCAGAGATATGGAACACCAAGTCATCACATAGAGACCGGCACTGCCTGAGAGTGAAGGAGTCGACGGAACGGGTGGTTAGAGACTGCTTATAGTAGTGGATCCCAGGGGCTAGGGTGGATATGGAAAGTAATGAATTAGAGAGAGCTACAGACTTAGAGAAAGTGGGAGAACCGAGGACCTGGACATCTGGATGAAGTTTCATAATAGATGCGATGCAGGTAGAGAAAGGCACAGAGACAACAGGCAGTCATGGTGAGAGAATGAATTTGAAGGTTAAAAAATCCAGAGAAGAATAAAACAGAAACATCACTACTTGCCTCCTTCTTGGTGTGGCCTGTTTTCAGGATTGCCCAGGTGAAATGCCTGACCCTCGGGTCATTAACTATATGTGGTTGTAGTGTCCTACCAGCACAACCTTTAACCTTTTCCTAACCCCCTCACTGACTTATCAAGGCAGCGGCTCAGTCCTAAAAGTGAGCATCAGGGTTGCCACCAGCCAGGTGTTCAAGCTTAGTAAATGGCTCACTTTACAGAACTCTGGGTGAAAATTATGGAGGTTCTGTCACATTGAAATTATTTCCATCAGTCTACGGCCATGCCACCCTGAACAAGCCCGATCCCATCTGATCTCGGAAGCTAAGCAGGGTCAGACCTGGTTAGTACCTGGATGGGAGACCGCCTAGGAAGACCGGCTGCTGTAGGCGTAAAAAATAAATAAAATAAAAAATAAGGGATTATAAGCAGACAAGGTCCTTGCAATCTGTGAGGTCAACCAAGGGTTGCCTCGCCTAAAAAAAAAAAAAAAAAAAAAAATTATTTTAAGCAGTGCTCTGTGGAGACCCCTAGAGTCCACCTATAATCAGGGCAGGCTGGGAAGACAGGTGAAGAGAGATATTGGCCTCACTCCTCTGGATTTAACCAGCTTTTCTTGGAATCGTTTTATACACTGGATTCCACAACTAATAAAAGTTTGAAAACTATGTGTTTGATTATCATTAAGGTTCTTTCCGTGTTGAGAATCCGAACCTCCTATATCTTCACAGTTAGGCAACAAATGAATTAAGACCCCGCCCCACCTGGAACACAGCTGGCTCCCCAGGGTTTTTCCCCTTCAGAATTCGCCCCTCCTCCATCTTCTCCCTTCACCAACTCAGCTTCAGAAGGAAATACGTGTACAGGTGCCTGAAGACAAGTGCTTACAGAACACGGGGACGCCTATACCAGCCATGCTGCCCTGTGTCCAAGCCCCGTGAAGGGACCTGCTTACTCTTAGTGTTGCACAGAACAAATGGAAAAGAAGACGGGACCACTATAAAAACCTGCAACTGGAGGAGCAAGGCTGGTGCTGGGGCGGCCAGTTGGGCTCCCTTCAACTTTAGAAAAGAAAGCAGGGCCAGGACTCAGCAGGGCAGCCCACAGTATCCCTGAACCAAGTGGGTAGGAAACATTTTTAGCTGCCCTTAATAAAAGGTGTCATTTCAACTTCCAAAAGCAAAATTAGGCTGTGGTCCACTAAGGAATAAAGTTACCTGTTCACAGACCCACATGTAGAAAACTTTTCTACATAATATTGCTCAGCCCCCTGGGTTTGAGAATATGGAGAACGAGGCCTGGAAAGAAGTGACCTGCCCAAGTTTGCAGAGCTAGTTACAGGCAGAATGTATGGTTAGTGAGAAGAATACTGTCTCTGAGACCAGAGAAGCCTAGGACTGGTCCAAACTCTGGTGTGTGACCTTGGGCAAATTCATTAACCTCTCATTTTTTCATCTTTAAAGGGGGTAACAATACCTACCCAGCAAGCTTATTATGAAGACCGTATGAGAAAATATATAAAATAACTGACACGAAATTCGTGCTCACTAACCAGTACGTGTTATTAAAGTGTAACTGCCTATAAGTATAAGGTCTCCTTAAATGAGAGGAAGAAACTCACAGCAAAAGGGCTGTGTTGGTCACTATCTGGATGTCTGTCACTGGGTGCTTGATGGAAATCTATCCTTGTGAGTGATGTTTCTCTGGAGCTTGTCTTAATAGTTCAGGAGAGTCCCTCTTCTTGTCCTTCATGAATTTTGCCATGATGGCGTCTGTCCCAGCTGCAGAACAACTTCTGAATGAACCACTGTAGAGCCTCTATCACCTGCTGAAAGACTGACCAGTGATCAAACTACTAATTTTTCCTTCGTTCACTCATTCACCAAATATTTGAGCACCTGCTCCATGCCAAAGACTATTTTAGGTGCAGGGAACACAGCAGTGAACAAATAAATTCCCTGCCTCCAAAAGGCTTACATTCTAGAGGATTCTAACAAATTGAAGAAAAGTGGTCATTGAGCAGATGCCAGGCTCTGAGTCCCGTCTGTTCAGAAGGCTCTTCCCTCATGCCACAGACCCTCCTTCTTCTCCCCTTCTCCAGCGGCTGTCTCCATTTCCACCTCCATTTTTATGATTCTCCTTCCCCATCTTTAGTTGGAGGAATTAAAACAAAACAGCAGTTGTGTTTAGAACCACGAAATATAATACTTTCTTCAATGATTAAGAAACCAGATACATTAATAATTTTACAAGTTTCTCCTCTACATGCCCCCACTAATTAAATTAAGTTCATTTCATCTCGTAGCTGATGATTTCCCTTCTGAGCACGGCTAGCCTGCATGAGAAGGGCCTAGTCCCCTCTCTGGGCCCGGGTTTTGGGGTGTGTCTTTTATAGCAAACATGGCACCCTTGACCCCACCTCCTTTATCACTTGACTCCGGCTGTGAAAAGAAAAAGAAGAAAAGTAGGTTTGTTTAGTGGGAGATCTTTCCTGAAGCCAACAGGGAGAACAGGACTTGAAACAAGAGGAGGCTGCATTTGGGGTCAATGGTTAACCAGTCAGATTAATAAATGCTAGAAGGAGGAAGTAGCCAGTGAGTGAAAAGTCAAGAAAAAATGTCTCCCTGTTGTTCAAAAGCCAACTAAAGTTTACCAAGATCCATGACCTGTGGTTAAAATGTCCTCAGAGGCCAGCACTCATCTGATTCCCATCTGAAATGCTGCTGCCTTTCAAGAGAGCCACCTGGCTCTGCTCTTAGGCTCAGCAGCCCAGGTGCAGCAGCCCCACACTGACCTACCCCTTGCCCGCCTCACAGACCTCACTGGGATTGCTCCACCACAGAAGTCTCCAGGCCCTGCCCTCACTCCACAAACTTCTTTCCTGGGAACCACCTCTCCATCCCCACAGGCTTTCTCCCCCAAAACAGCTTCCGCCCAATATCTGGATCGAACAGAGAGCTCTAGGCCGGGTGAGAACTTTTGGCTGACACGATTCAGGAAAGCTGGACTGTCCTGGCCTCTGTCCTGACTTGTTCTATGAGTTTTGGCAAATTGCTGGCCCTGTCCATGCCTCGGTTTCTTTGCTGTTAAAATGACAGATTGGCCTAGAGCTGTGGTTGGCAAACTTTTTCTATAAAAGGTCAAATAGAAAATATTTTAGGCTCGTGGGGCACACAGATGGTGTTTGTCTCAACTACCCACTTCTGCCATGTAGTGTGAAAGTAGCCATAAACAATATGTATATGATCGGTATGCCTATGTTCCAACAAAACTTTATTTATGAAAACGGGCTGTGAACAGGATTGGCCAGAAGGCTATAGCTTATTGACCCCTGAACCAGATCTCTAAGGAGATTTGCAATGCGTAAATATCATTAAACCCCGGATTATTTTGCGGACAGAAAATTCAGGCCCAGAGATGCTAAATGACATTCCCCAAGGCACTAAGTATGTGAGTGGCAGAGCTGGAGCTAGAAGCCAAGTCTCCTGGCTCTCGTCTATTGTGGCTCTCAGTTTTCCCAGGGGCAAAGCACAAACTGTCTTTGGCACGCAGGGCTGACGCAGGAACTGCTCTCCTAACGTCACTGGATGCAGGAGGCGGGAGGCAGCGCTCTGCTCTCTTTGCCTGTCTCAGGAGGGTTTTCTGGCTCATGAAGGCCCAGATTGAATTAGATAAGGGACATTACTAAAAGGAGAGAGAGGCAATGGGCAAAAGATATTATGACGTTCCTCTGAGAAAACTGTGGCCATAGAGAAGGAAGTGCCTGCATGTTACATGTCATAACCTCATGCTTCCGAATCTGCACGTTGACCTCCTTTTCACCCAGATGGTGCTGCCGGGAGGAAGGCCCCACCAGTGTGTGCTCTTCCTGTGTGACTAAATGTTCCACTGAAGGGGGCTCCTCCCAGGAGATCGGCTTCTGAGCCTGTTCTTCCGTGGCAGAAGTAGCATAGTCTAACACAGCTATTTATTGTTACGCTTCTGTGACATGCTTCCCTTCAAACAACTTTGCCTAAATTTGTTTGGGACGTATTGTTCCTTGGCTGAAGACCCAGAATGTTTTACGATGTTAATCTGTTTTCCTCTTCGCCCCTAGTCTTTGCCCTTCAGAGAAGAGAGGCTGCGGATAAGGTCCAGTGGGGTAAGGTGACATGTTTTTCACTCAGAATATCAAGGGTCCCGCAGTCTAGCCTGTGTGATCCTCTTTTCCACACTCAACTCCCTGCTGGGGCTCCTCGACAGGACCCCTCCGCCCCAGGATTCTGGAGCTACATTACTCTCCATCACCACTGCTGCCACGATGACTTCTAAAAGTGAGACAATGCAGTCCGTCTGCATTCACTGAGCTCCAAGGGACATTCCCAGTTCTGTTCTGTGTGATAGGATTTTGTAGCAAAATTTGCATGAAAGAAATGAAGATTGGAAATTGGTTTACTACAGGGATTTTCAGCCAGGTGAAGTAGTAAGATGTTCGGCTTCATCATGAGTCTGAATTGAGGAGTTAGATAGGTTCTGAGGAATCACCCACAGAATCTTCCCCCAGAAGGTATATGAGGTTCTTGGTCAGCTGGCATCTTCTAGTTTCAAGATCAACTCAAGATGATTCCTATCCGGAGTCACAGAGCTCTAGGCTAGTGTTAGAGGCTGCTGATGGTATGAAATGTGGTCCTGCAGGTAAAATACCTCAGTCTACCTTCACATATCCTAAGATGAACTATGATGGTCAGAGTCTGAGTTCTTTGGGTGACTGCTTTTCTGGCCTTGTCACCCACTCTTCCCACCTATAACCCCCATATTCTTGCTAAATTCAGTTTGTACCAATTTCTGATCTGCGTCTGCTTTCTAGTGCCTGCCTTTGCTGACAAAGTTATCCTCTGCTTTGTTTCTCTTCTGGGCTGTTCTCATTAATCTTTTTGCTTCCGAGTCTTAAGGCTCTTACCATCTCCTTCTTTACATTTCAGTTATTTTTGCTGAAGTGCCCTACTGGACAATGATATTCTTCAGGGCGAAAACTATCTCCAATACATTACTATATCCCCATTTTCTCCTGTGCCCTTTGGAGTAGCTGTTGAAAGAGTGAGAAGATGAGTGAGTATGTCACCTTGCAAGAATTGACAGTCCCTGGGACAGGTGAATAGTGCCCCCCCTAACTGTGTGTCCAAGTACTAATCCTCAGTACCGATGGATATGATTTTATTTAGAAATAGGGTCTTTGCAGATAAAATTAAGTTAGAGATCTTGAGCTGAGGTCAGCTTGAATTTAGGGTGGTTCCTCAATAAGACATAGAAAAGGAGAAGACAAAGAGACACGTAGAGAGGAAGGCCATGTGAAGACAGGAAGAGATTGGAATGATGCATCTACAAGCCAAGGAACACCAGGAATTGCCAGAAGCTAGGACAGAGGCATGGAACTAATTTTCCCTCAGGGCCTCTGGAAGGAACCAACTCTGTTAATGCCGTGGTTTCAGACTCCTGGTCTCCAGAACTGTGAGAGAACATCGTTATGTTGTTTTAAGCCACCAGTTTGTGGTAATTTGTTATGGCAGCTCTAGAAAACTAACATAAGGGAAAAACACACCCCGACTAATTCTATAAGGCCAGTATTTCTCTGATACCAAAACCAGACAAAAACATTACAAGCAAAGAAAACTACAGACCAATATCTCTTGTGAATGTAGACACAGTATTCTATAGAATACTAGCAGACCAAATCAAACAACATATAAAAAGGATTATATGCCGTGACTAAGTGGGACTTATCTCAGGAATACAAAGTTGGTTTAAAGTCCAAAAAGCAATTAATGTAATATACCATATTAATAGAATAAAGAACAAAAAAAAATACATGTTCATCTCAATAGATGCAGAAAAAACATTCAACAAAAACCAACACCCCATCATTCGTGATCGAATACTCAACTAGAAATAAAAGGGAGCTTCTTAAACCTCATAACATGTACCTATAAAAAACTCACAGTTAACCTCATACTTAATGATGAAAGAATGATTGCTTTCCCTAAGATCAGGAAGAAGGCAAGGGTATCTGCTCTTGCCACTGCCATTCAGCATTATACCGGAGGTTCGAGTCAGGGAAGTTAGTCAAGAAAACAAAATAAAAGGTGATGAGATTGGAGATGAAGAAGTCAAACTATCTCTAGTTGCAGATGACATGATCTCATATATTGAAAATTGTAAGAAATCCACTATAAAACTATTAGAACTAACGAATGAGTTCGGCAAAATAAAACTTAAAAATAATTTAATTTATAGTCTATGGCCATGCCACCCTGAACATGCCCAATCCTGTCTGATTTCAGAAGCTAAGCAGGGTCGGGCCTGGTTAGTACTTGGATGGGAGACCACCTAGGAATACCAGGTGCTGTAGGCTTAAAAAAATTTAAAAATAATAATTTAATTTACAATATCATCAAAATAATAGATACATAATAAATTTGACAAAAGAAACATAACACGTATACTCTGAAATTATAAAAAACATTGTTGAAAAAATTGAGATCTAAATAAATAAAAAGATATCCCATGTTTATGGATCATAAGACTTAGTATTGTTAAGATGACAATAGAGCCCAGCTGTAAACCTTCACATTCATTGTCAACAGATTTTGACACAGGTGCCAAAACACTTCAATGAGGCAAAAATAATATTTTCAACAGAT
>NW_011888795.1:1961785-2018799 GCF_000151845.1 Pteropus vampyrus
AATTTACAATATCATCAAAATAATAGATACATAATAAATTTGACAAAAGAAACATAACACTTATACTCTGAAAATTATAAAAAACATTGTTGAAAAAATTGAGATCTAAATAAATAAAAAGATATCCCATGTTTATGGATCATAAGACTTAATATTGTTAAGATGACAATACCGCCCAAACCAATCTGTAGATTCAATGGCTCCATCAAAATCCCATCTGGATTATTTGCAGAAACTGATAAACTGGTCCTAGAACTCATATGAAAATTTGAGGGACTCGGAATAGTCAAGACAGTCTTGGAAAAGAAAGACAACTTTGGAGGACTCACATTTTCTGATTTTAAAGCTTACTAGGAAACTATGGTAATCAAGACAGTGTGGTACTGGTATAAGGATAGACAATATAGATCAACGGAATAGAATTAAGAGCCCAGCTGTAAACCTTCACATTCATTGTCAACAGATTTTGACACAGGTGCCAAAACACTTCAATGAGGCAAAAATAATATTTTCAACAGATAGTGCCAGGACAACTGAATGTTCACACGCAGACAGATAAAGTTGTACCCATTTCTCATACTATAAACAGAAATTAACACTAAATGGATCAAATACTTGAATGTAGAGCCAAAACTATAAAGCACTGAGAAGAAAACATAAGGGTAAATTCCCACGAGCCTGGATTAGGCAATGGCTTCTTAGCTATGACACCAAAAGCACATATAACAAAAGAAAAAATAGGTATGTCGGACTTCATCGGCATTAAAAATATTTTGTACTTCAAAGGACACCATCAAGAAAGTGAAAAGACAACCAAAAGAATGAGAGAAAATTTTTGCAAATCTTATATCTGATAAGAGATTTGTATCTAGAATATATAAAGAACTCTTAAAACAATATTTAAAAAGACAAATAATAACTTAAAAAATGGGCAAAAGATTTGAATATTTCTCCAAAGACTATATATAATAAATACACAAGAAGGTGAATAGCCTTCAGGAAATGCAAATAAAAACTACAATGAGATGTCACTTCACACCCCCTAGTTTGCTACAATCGAAAAGATAATAACAAATGTCGGTAGAGAATTGGAATTTTCATACACTGCTGGTGGAAATATAAAATGGTGCATCTATGTTGGAAAACAGTGTGGCAATTCCTCAAAAGATTTAAACACAGAATTACTATGTGACCTAAAAATACTACTTCTAGGTATATACCTAAGAGAAATAAAAACATATAAAAATTTGTACACACGTATTTATAGCAGCATTATTCATAATAGGTAAAATATAGAAAACATCCAAGTATCAATGAATTAAGTATGAATAGAAAAAATATGGCATGGGGGAGGAGATTAAGAGGTACAAATGGGTAGTTACAAAATAGTCATGGGGATATAGAGTACAGCATGAGGAATATAGTCAGTAGTATTGTAATAACCAGGTACGGTGTCAGATAGGTACTGGGTTTATCGGGATGATCACTTCATAAGTTATATAAATGTCTAATCACTGTGTTGTATACCTGAAATGAATATAATATTGTATGTCAACTGTAATTGAAAAAATCGAATAGTAAGAAAATATGTATATATATGGCATGCTCATACACTAGAATATTTTTCAGCAATAAAAATGAAGTACTGACATGTTACAACGTGAGCGAACCATGAAAATATAATAAATGAAAATACCACATATTATATTTATAATAATATTTTATTTATGTGAAGTTTCAGAATAGGTAAATCTTTAGAGATGGAAAGTAGGTTAGCAGTTTCTTGGAGCTGATAAGGGGCAGGGAGTAGAGAAAATAAGGGGTGACTGCTAAAGGGTAGGGTAAATCTAAATTTGATTGTGGTGATGATTGCACAAGTCTGTGAATATATCAAAAACCATTGAATTGTACATTCTAGATGGGTGAATTGTATAATATGTGAATTATGTTTCTATAAAATTGATGCTAAAATTTTTTCTGTATATACTGACATAAAATGACTAGAAATTAATACTCCAAAATTTGTGATGGTTTAAAGGTGATATCTATTTTCTACCTTATACTTTTCTATAGTAAGCAGATTTCCTTCATTGTACATGGTTTACTTTTTCTTCTTATCATTATGAAAATTAAGATTATAAAAAATTAATAAGCAAGAGAGTAGATTGTTCCCTCTCTTTCTTTCTCTTCCTTTTTTTTCCTCCCTGTGGCAGATCAATAACTAAAATAGCTCCTGAATTGTTCTTAAATGTAATTAAAAATGGAGCTATATCTTAAAAGCACCTTATCCAGAGACTAGATTTTGCACAGTATCCTTGACAAAAAGGCCCAGGCTCCACTAAAAGCAAGAGTGACTGGGAGCGAGGGCACTTTATCCCTGGTCATCACGTTCTTGCGGGCTCTCTCTGTAGGTTCTGCCTCGTGTGGAGTTAAAATGTTTCTCCTCAAAGCTTTCCTCGTTGGTCTAGTTTTGCATTCCGAAGTCACACAGAACCAGGTCTGTTTCTCTTCCACATGACAGCCCTTCAGATATCTATAGATAAATAGCAACTCTCTGAGACTTCCCTGTTTCAGACCAAGCACTCAACTCCTTCCATTGTTCTTTACATGATATATGTATCAGTCAAAGTTCTGAGTTATTGCAAGCAGTGGAAACCCACATTAGCTGTCTTAGGTAGAAAAGACATCGTCATTAATACCAAATGCAGTTGATCACAGAATTGGCAGAAAAGTTGGAGATCCTGCTTGAGAATTAGGCAGGACAAGGGGTATTAGTCAGCCAGAACTATCCAGAAACTTTTCAAGAAGCATCCCAGGAGGGCATAGTAGATGTCAACTGGAACCCACACCACCCTAAGGATGGGGCAACCGTGTTCTTTCTAAATTGTAAATGCGGAATTACCACACATCAGAGGCAGCAGCAGCTATTTCTCAAGAACTTACTGGGAAAAATAGGTAATGGAATTTATCTAGGCCCTAATTTCGCCTTGTTAGGCCAGCTTAGCTTCCTCTAAAGTATCAGGCATTGATGGTATTATGGACAAAATGTTCAAGCCCCCACACCCCAAATTCATGTTAAAGCCCTAACACCCAATGTGACTGTATTTAGAGATACGGCCTGTAAGTAAGTGATAATGGTTAAATGAGGGTATAATCTGCTAAGGCTGGTGCCCTGACGAGAAAAGGAAGAGACAGAGCTCCCCACATCTCTCCCATGTGCGAACACAGCAGGAAGGCAGCTGTCTGCAAGCCAGGAAGAGGGCCCTCACCAGGAATTGAATCTGCTGGCACTTTGTGCTTAGATTTCCCAGCCTCCAGAACTGTGAGAAAGAAATGTGTTGTTTAAACCAGCCGGTCTGTGGTACTTTGTTTTGGCAGCCTGAGCTGGCTAAGGCAGCCAGGTTGGTGGTAGTTATGTGCTTTCAGCTACCTGAAATTTTTACAAAAACTAGCAGCCCTTTGAGAGGCATGAAAACAGTCACGACCCAGGGTTCTCCAATTCATCCACGAGACTTATTCTCACGGTGGTGGTTTTGATGTAACTTATTCCAGGGAGCATCAAATTAAGAAAAAAATTGATCATTCAAGAAAGCACAGGGTTGTAACATTTCAAGAGTCCTCTAGAGCAGTAGTTCCAACCCTAGTCCTGTGACAGGGACCAGATGGGCTGTGTACCAGTTGCCTGGAAAGCTTTATAAAAATATAGACTTTAGGCCTCACCTTTTGAGAGTCTAATTTCATCAGTGTGGGATGGGAACCTAACAATCTGTATTTTGGACAAGTGTCCCAGGAGAGAGGGCCAGGCAAAGCCAGGACTGGGAACTCTGCTCTGGGCCAGCTCCTCATTCCACAGATGAGAGGCTGAAGAGGATGCCCGGCTCCGAGGTTCAACCCAGACCATGACCGGGGTCTCTTGGCCTCTGGGTATTTGTCTCCCTCTTCACAGCTCTGCCCCATCCTCTGTGTGAGAGAGAGCATTGGCTAGAGATGACAAAACGACAGGTGGTGCTTGAAGAGAGGCACTGACGTCTGCGATGAGAGCAAGGAGGTAAGGGGGCAGGAATTCTGACTGGGGGAAATAGTTCCAGTCTGCTGGAGACTGCTAACCTAGAGCAAGGCCTGAAAAGGATAAGCAGACATGAATAAGCAAAGGGAGGTGTAGGGGACTCCAAGTGGAGGTAGCAACTGGAGCCAAAAACTGGTTGGCGGTGGCAGTGTGTAGACCAAGTTAGGGAAGACCCTAAAATGCTAGAGAAAGAGCTTACTTCATTCCCACAGCCCTGCTGAGTTCTCCCAGCTCCCTGACAGGTATGTATTTTGGCTCTTGCTTATTTTAATGCACGTGAGGGAGTGGTCACAAAAACACGAGGTGGAAGGGGTGCCTCCCTGAGTGACTCAGAACAGAGACTGCTGGTCTGATTGTGCTGGGTGTCAGGTAGACAGAGCACTCCTCCGCCTACCTTATCAGCACTCAGCCATCAAGTCACAGGCATTTCTTGAGGGCAGAGGAGGCAGCTGGCTGCCTAGTAAGCAAAGAGTCAGATAAGTGCAGCTCTAGGTAATGCCAGAGGCTGTTCCAGGCCCCACCCAGGACTAAATGGCACCCCAGCACACAGCTCCTAGGGCCTAGGGAGGGGTGGGCCTCTTTTTAAAGCTACTTTCTCAGGCTGCATGTACTTCTTGTGCAAGTATATTCGATGGTTGCTGTGTCAGTGTCTTGGAGGATGTCAGGAAGGTAAGAGGGGCTGCGAGATGCCTCAAGCACCTTTCACTCTGAAGGGCAGGAATGACCAGTACATGGACAAATAATCTGTGTGGTAGGAGTGTCCAGGGGTTCAGAAGAGGCAAGGGACAGTTCTGAGGAAGTTCTCAAGTTCCAAAGAGAAAGCAGTGCCTTTTAGCTGGGGATCCTGAGATGGCATAAGGTAGGGTAGCATTTGAGTTGAGACTTGAGGTTAGGGATTTGGAAGTGATGGTGCAAAGAACCACAGATGTTGGGCATAGCCTGAGCAATGGCAGAAAGAATGGACATCCTAGGGCCCAGCCACCACTTCTTGGCCCAAGTCTTTCCTCCTCTTACAGGATCCATGAAGCAGAGCCTGTGAGAGTTGCTCAGCTTTTCTGAGCATCCATGCTGTTCAGATCACAGTTCTAGGTGCTGACACTGTTTATAAGAGAAGAGTGGCTAGACCCTGCTTTGTAAGAGCTCAGAAGCTTAGAGCAAAAGGAAATCTCTGTATGAAGCAAAAGGGGTGTCATTCCTGCATGGACTCAGCCCGAAGGCCCTCAGGCTCGTCTCTCAGAAGCCCACACCAGTGCGTGTTCCTCCCTCACGCAGAGCTCCTTGGGCTTGAGCAGTGCTTGCCCTGCATCCTAGCCTAGTCTCTGTCGTGCCCTGCCTCTGGAATGTCCCTCTTCCCATGCGTGAGCATCCAGATCCACTCACGAGGACTGACTCAAATGCTGCCTCCATTTGGACCTGACTGTGCTGATCTTAATCATTCCTCCAGGAGGAAGGGGTCACGCCCTCCTTGAACTCCCACTATACTGTATCTTCATCTCTGTATTGTAACAGTTATCTGCTGGCCCAGTTTATCTTTCCCGCTCAGCATTACCTGTGAACACCTTGAAGGCAGGGCTATGTGTCCTTCTCAGGGTCTAGTGCAGCTCCAGGCACTTAGTAGATATTGAGGAAATATCTTTGGAAGACCTAGACGGATTGGATATCTGTACAGATCTCTAAAAACGGGAAGGCCAGAGTTCTCCAGAAAGGGTTAAAAGGACTTCAAAAGGTTAACTGGAGAAAAACAAAGTTTGGAGATGTGTGGAAGGAGGTGAAGGGCTATCTGGGGAGAACGGATAAGGGATTGTGTGTCAGGAGTGACAGGAGATGGGAATGGAGAATCAGGTTTGTGGACTCTCTAGGATGGAAGGGTCTTAGAAACCACATCAAATTCTTGCCCATCCAGGAAGCCTCCCACCTTACCCCCAAACCAGACGCATGCTTTAATTGGATACTGGACAGAGGCCTTGAATATGAGGCAGAGGAAGGCTCTGCCAGCTCTTGTCAAGGTTTCTGTTAGGGGGAAAATTGCATTTCCAAAAGATATCCTAGATCATGCCACTCCTTGGCTTAAGAGCCTTCAAAAGTTTCCGTTTCTCTTAGCATACAGAAAAAACTCCTTCATGTGGTCCTCAGAGTCCAGATTGTCTGGGCTGCATCAGCTTTCTGAGCTCAGCCTGCCCTGAGGCAGTTACTATGCTCTTTCCTCTCTTAGTCTTCCCTCCACGGCCCCTCCTGCCACAAGACATTTGCACAAGTGCTTCCTTCTAACTGGAATACTACTAAATGTGGAAGTAGAGGAGTGGGAAGAATGGCAGGAGACACAGCGACTGTGTAAGATGAGAAGGATAGTTGTGAAAACATGAAGAACAGATAGATGTTACTTTTGGACACCAAATTAAAGAGTGTGCAGAGCTGAAAGAAGGAAGAAAAAAAAAAAGAAATGGACATTAACAAGGCTCTTCTCGGAGAAAGAGAAACAGTTAAAGTCTGACTGCTGGGCTCAAATCCCAGACGTAGTACCTGATCACTGAGTGGCCTTGAGACGGATGCAGCCCTTTGGTGTCTATAGCTGAGTTAGTAAAAGCACTCAGAGCAAAGCCTGGCTCCTGAGAAGCAAGCAATAAATGTTAGCTGTTATCAGCATTGCTATAGACCAGGAATGATTACACCTATGGGTCAATAGGTGTTATTACAGATAGGAATGCTGAGGATAGGAGAGGTTCAGAAGCCTGCCCGTGGTCACACAGCAGAGCCAAGATACGGACATGGGTGTTTCTGGTGTCAAAGCCCACACTTGCTGTTTTCCCATTGCTCTGTGCTGAAGGGATCAGAAAGACTCTTCCAGGCCAATCTTCTCATGATAAAGATGGAGAAATGGAGGCCTCAAAAGCTAAAGTGACTTGATTTGTGTTCTTAAGTTTTAAGCATTGAGGGATAATACAAGTCAAGATGTCCCATAGACAGTTGGGAATACTGGATCCGAGACTGCATGAGAGGCAGAACTAGCTCCCCAGTATTGCTTGGAACCCCACAGCTGGTTTGCAACACCCAGAACAGTCTGCCCTGGCAGAAGTTCACTGACCTCTGTGTTCTCCCCGGGTGACTGGGCAGATGGAGAGCTTTGGTTGCCAAGCAGCCTGGGCTGGCAGTTCTGAAAGGGGCTGGGTAAGTAGCCTTGCTCCAGTGGCTTCCCACATCCTTGAGTAACCACCACACAGAGGTGCTGGGCATGGGACCAAGGGTGCGGTGGAGGCAGAATTAGTAACCCATACTTGGTGACTCTCCCCAGCCAGGTTTTTCTGCACGCTCACGACTAATATGATCCTTTATTTAGCATTGGGAGTGTTGTTAAGATCCCAAGTAAAAAGGTGAAACTTTGCAGAGTTGCAAGGAGGTAAACCAGCCTGGAATGAAGGGCTTCTCAAAAATAGAAGTCTATGTGATTGGCTGCTTATAGGTCTGATGTACTAAGTGAATCTGTCAAAACTTGAAAGTGGATTGCAGTGGGACAGGCATTGAACAGAGGGAGTAAAAGGTGTAAATAATTCGAGGTGAATGTGGGTCTTGTTGGCAGAGTAGATTTATGTCCTGTCTTCATAATGTACCCTTTCATCTTGGGAACCTGGATTCCAAAAATCTAGTCTAGACAGGAATTGATGGTGCTACTTCTCAGCTTACACCATAAAGCTTTCTCAACACCCAGGTCTTCTGAATATTGATGTGAACAGCCTACTCTGCCAGGGGATATTGCTCAGGACTCAAGAAACCTTAGGCATCACTCTTACAGACCCTTTCAGGACTGGAAGCGCCACTCACAAGCAGCTCCGTGGAGGCACAGTCACTCATTCCGGGCGACGACATCGTCTCTGTCTCCATCTCCCCAAGTGGGAGACAAGCCCAATCACGCCTGAGACCAAGCAATCAGCCTGTGCCTCTTCTTTCCTCCTTTTCATGTGCGCTTGGTTCTGGTTTCAGTGGCTTTCATCAGTGACTGATACTACCCCCTCCCCGTCACTTCCCAGGGCGCGGGCAGGCCCGGGCTGACAGGGCCAGGCCCGGAGTCTGGGCGACGGTAAACAAGGCAGCCTGAGGACCTCTCATAACCCCTGCTCTGCCCAGACAGGCCCTGTCTCTTGGGTGGCCAGAGCCAGGGCCCAGGAACCCCCTGCTACAGGAACCCAGAGTCTGACAGCCTCCATTCCTGAGCAAGGCCCCTCTGCGCATTCCCCTTGCTGTGGTCCTGCAAACAGCCTAGGAACCTGAGGTGGCTGGGCAGGAACAGAGGGTAGAGCAGGCCAGGAGATGGAGCATTTGTAGTGGAGCATGTGAGGCCAAGTAGTGACAGAACTATGGGCCTGAGAACTTGAAAACAAAACTACAAAAGACTAAAGATTAAACGACCTAGGGAAAACAGACAAAAACTACACATGCTCAGACAAAAAGACACAAAGGCTCAGAAACCAGTTTGTCGTTCTTCGTGAACAGCTGGAGTTCCCTGACTCATACACTGTCCCCTGTGCTCTATAGCACAGGGCCAGGCAGGGGCGGGGCAGGGGCCAGATTCTGCAGGAGACAGAGCAGAGTGCTAAACCAGTGCTGCCACTTACTTGCTGTGCGACTGCAGGTCAGTGGGCGTCTCTGAGCCTCAGCTTTCTCATTTGCAAAAAAGGGACTTATGTACTTCCTAGGGTTGTTGTAAAGGTTAAACGATGACATGATTCATCATATGCCTGGCACATGTAGGCATTAAACGCATAGTCACAGTCAATTGTTACCCCTGGTCAAACACGGCTTACTCACTCCCGTTTAAAGCCTACTCTCAGAAACCAGCTTTCTCTATGCACACTCTGTCCACTTTCTGAACGACTTCACCTTATCAATAGCTTCAGATGGTGTATGTGTGTGTGAGTGCGTGTGCATGTGTGTGTAGAAGAGACAAAGAAAAAATACTTTCAGCATAATAACCACATTTTCCCTATCCTATAATGTGTATATACGTGTGAATATGCACGCGCGCGCGCGCACACACACACACACGTACACACAGACCTGCGAACAGGTTAACTTCTCCTTCTTTCAAAGGTGAGGATGCTCACCTTAGAAAGATTAAGTGACCTGAACCAAGTCACACAATGTGTTTCTCCAAATGAAACAATCAGGAGTCAACATTTCTTTAAGGCATATCTCCACATACACATAGACACACACACATATACACCACGATTAAAAGATGTTGAAATCATACCTTTATGGCTATTTAAATTCCTCTTCTAAAGTATCATCTAGCTATCTTGAAAAGGCAAGTTTCAGTTCTTTCACATTATGAAAATGTGCTTCTGCCTACCCATGATTGCTCTGAGGATTCCCATACCCAAATTCCATGTCCAAATGAACAGATTCCTGGGAAAGTCAGGTCACAGAAAAGACCAGCTGTCACCCTGAAAAAAAACTATTGTGTCCTGGAGACACCACTGGGACTCAACAAATCCTCCTGTGCTGCTCTCTCTACTACATGTGCAGCTTCGAGTCACATTCATGGCAATGACAGAGCCAGTGACCGTGACAGCCCTTGCTCACATGGACAGTGTTTGACATTCTCAGAGCATCTACCCATTCTCCAGCTAACTCGTTCTTTCCAAAGCCCTGTGAGGTAGGCTGCAGATAGGCTCCTGACCCCCGTTTTATAATAAAGTCAAGGCACAGAGCCATTCAGCATCTTGTCTCAGGTTAGGCTTTTTTGCAAGTGTCGAACCCTGGTCCTCTGCCCTGATCACAGCTGTTTTCTCTGGACCGTTGCACCTTTAAAAGCACTGTGCTTGGGAAGGGTTAAAGAAGTACCAATTAGTAGTTGATAGATGGTCATGGGGATGGGGAGCATGGCATAGGGAATGCAGTTAGCATTAATATGATGGCTAGATGGAGAGCCGGAGGAGAGAAAGAGCAATTAGGGGCATCATTTTATAAACTATATAAATATCTAACCAATATACTGTATACTTGAAACTAATAAAATAAAATAAAATAAATAAAATAAAAAAGCACTGTGCTTGGAAATGTGTATTTAATTCACCTGTTGTTCTTTGGTATCATTGAAAAAGTCTTCCCTAAACATATTTAATAACTCAAAGTTTTGCTCTCTGTTCCTCTGAGAAAAGGGACATGCTTTAAAGAAGGAATTTGAACATGAACAGTCATGTTTTATAGACATTAGTGTTTATTTCCTAATGATATTGTGGCTTCCACTGGAAAAATCCAACCAACACATTTGTTTCAAGTCCTGAGAAACTCTCAAATGTTGACCATGTGTCTGATTCCTGTGTGGTCAGAAGAGTGATGTTTTTGAATGTCCACAACTTATTTCCATGTTAAAATAATTCCATGCTCGGCTAAATTCCACTTACACACAAGTGTGCACCTGTTAAAATAGGTCATTTTTCACTGTTAATCTTCCAAATTACATGGGTATGTGTGGGAACCCCAGACAGATGCAACCTGAATGCCACAAAGGGCATTTTTCTCAACTGAGTGATCCTGGTTGGCCCAGACCCCTCAGGTCCCTCACTCCCACAGATCCGTGAAACTCAGGAAGATCGCTTTCTGTTGAGAGAATGAATTGAAATCATATCTTAGCATTGAAGGCCTTGTGTGAAACTGCCTAGGCTTTTTGTCTTATAAATGTGTTTATGTTTTAATTAGATTTCTCTAGATCTTTTCAATACTCTGGTGCACTACAGTATGAAAACTCAATAACTTTCCCCAATGTCCTCATAAAGCTAAAAGAAAAAAAAAAAAGAAAAAGAGAAAAAAAGATTTTTCAGAGCAAGAAGCTCTAGCACCTGAGGCTTTGTTACTCTTGCAGAAATAGGAGGTCATCTTTGCCACAACTTTTTAAGATTATAAAGTAAATGCATTAAAAGAGTACTTTTGATTCTGAAATTTTCATCTTGGCAAAGAGATTTTTTTTTCTTCTTCAGATCTGAAGTACTTCTGGAAAAGCAAGTGCCCTAAATCAGTATCAGGAGACTGCTTCCAACTCCTAACAATCTCTAGGGCTCGTTGCAAATGTGGGGCCTAGAGAGACAGGCTTCAGGTCACAGGGAAATTGATGGCAGACGCAGGCAACGCATTTGAGTCCAACCTCGGACTCAAGAGCTGTGCTGGACAGTTTCTCCTCCCCCTCCATGAGTTGTGAGGGCCTGCCTTGGATTGCTCATCTTCTTGGCAGTTTATTTTGAAGAAGAAGTCAGGGTCTGGAGCCTAGAGCAAGGGAGGCCCTGGACTAATGGCTTTGTAGGCTATATCAGACAAGCCACTGACCTCTTGGGATAGCATTCATCCTCTGAGGGAGGTAGGTGCCAACCTCTTGCCTTTCCACAGGGATGTGAAGATACACGTGAATCTCAAACCAAGAATGGAATCTCCAAACTGATTTATCTAAACACTTTTTCTGAGACATGTTTTTAGAAGGAGATAAAGAAGGCACGATATAGATCCTGTGTTGTTTTTTGATGAAGAAAGGGTGAAAAGCTAAGTTTCTAGGTTAGAATCTGACACAAAAACTGGCCCAAAGCAGGCACGCCACAGACCTGCCTTAGCTGAAAGGACCTTCTTCATCTTCCCTTTCCTACGTAGGGAGTGACCATGTTGGTGATGAGAGCTAGGGCCTTAAAAAATAATCTACCTGGTTATAATCCATGTAATTATAATTTTCATCAAGGTTCCAGCCAGTTCTCTTAATTCAATTCACATTCACAAACATTTCCTTAGCACCAATCCATTCCCAAGAACTATAGTAAGTGCCATGGGGAGACAGAGCTGAATGGGACACAGTCCTTTTAGCTGTTACTGCAGCTGAGTAAGCTTGTAGCCTGTGTCTATTTGCCAAGAGCATGGCCAACTAAATAAAAACAAACAAGAAAAGAGCTGATTCGGTCAGATGACTGGACTTGGGAGGGGAAGGAGAATGGCCAAGCTCTGAATCGCCTGGAGGCCAAGGAACGTTTGCAGGTGGCATGGTAACGGCAGGACGGTTGCTGAGGGAACCTGAAACCATGTCAGATGTAGAAGATTTGTTGGATGGGAAACCTTTGGCCTGGAGAAGAAAAGGCATGGGGACCAGGAGAGCGGTCTTCACATATCCAAGAGAGTGTCATGGGAAGACCCCCGAGGGTAGAACATGCCTTGTGATGGGCAATGAGGCCAGGGGCACTGATTGTAGCTCAGAATGGAGAGTCCTCCCTAGCCAGAGCTGTCCTAAGGTAGAGCAGGATGAGTTAGGAGGTAGTGAGTTCCCATGGTCAGAGGATTTAAATTGGGATGGAAAGTCCACCATACAGAGATGCTGTAGAAAAGAACCAAGCACAGGAGGGGGCGTCGATCCTCAGCTTGAGGGCCTTGGATTCTTCCCCTCCTCTCACTATAACTTAACAAGCTGCTAAGGCCAACACCTGGGTTCTTATTCAAACATGCCTGGGTGTGAATGGGGAGGCCTGGCGGGGAAATTAACAAACTCTCACAGGGATCTCTGGGGCCAGAAAATGGGAGGAAAACAGAATCATTCTGCAGGACTGAAGGACGGATTTTGAATTTCCATCCTGCCCCATGTCTCTGGGTGCTGACAAACCACTCTTCAGCAAGAGGAGGAGTCTCTTTGCTGTGTCTTTCTGAAGGTGATAAGCAATGAAAGCAAGAGGGCAGAGAATGGACAGCAGATCACCTTTAATCCTCTATTCCCCTCAGGATGGCAATGCTGGGACTTAGCTGGCAGGACAGTGTGAGTGCAGAGTTCCATCTCAGGGAGTGGGCATAGCAAACCAGCTCTTCTCGACACTCCAGCTTTTCCCAGCAGAGGAGGTGCCTGCCATTCAATTTGAGGAAATTGTACCTATTCATCTCATCCCATACTATCACCTCCCCACAGACGTGTTTTCACACTTTTTTTTTTTAATTAAAAGTATGAGTAGCTTTTTCCTGATATCACTGTCTAAGAAATAAATGAATTGCCATTAATTCACTCAGTCAGTAGGCATTTGCTGAGCTCCTGTCACACTCCGGGGTTGTAAGTTCAAAGATAAAGTAGACAGTCTCCAGACCAAAGCAAAGAAGAGCAAAGAGGGGCAGCAGAAGCCAAGAATGTCCACACAACCAGGGGCCACTGGGATGGATGTTTACCCTGTTGCTACGGGAGCACAGGAGAGGAATTCAAATCAGTCTGCAGGTTTGCAGGAGGCTTCCCAGGAGAGGAGCCATTTGACCTGACTATTAAAAGAAGAAAAAGAGAGAGTCAGAGAAAGAGAAGTGAAGAGGATTTCTAGGTAAAGGGACAGCACAAGCAAAAGCCCAGCAGTGTGAAACTGCATGGCAGTGACTGCAAGTGATTAGAGCCACTAGTCTACAGATTAGGAGACCAGGAGTGGAGGGTGATGAGGCTGAGAAGTCAGTCTGGATGCATGAGGGACTTACTGTCATTCTAAGATGCCTGATGTTTTCCTGTAGGTGACAGGGGACAGGGGAATGGCATGAGTTGATTTACAGAGATTTTTCTGCCTTCATCAAAGACATAATGTAAAAAAGGGCAGGACTAGTGTCAAAGACACTCCGTGGTTTAGTTGAGACATGGGAAGGGCTTCAACTGATGCAGTCATAGTAGGATGGAAAGGAAGCGATCAAAAAGAGAAATAGTTAAAATTTAAAAATCGACAAAAAGATCCAACAAACAAAAGGTACACAGGCGTGATCGGGCAAAGACTTGAACAGACACTCCGCAAAAGGAGATACAGGAATGCCCATGAAAAATCACATGAAAGAGTATTTAACACCATCAGCTCTCAGGGAAATGCAACTTAATACTGTAATGAGATATTATTTCACACCTTTCAGAATAGCTATAATCAAAACGACTGACCATCCCAAGTGCTGGTGAAAATGTGGAAAAACTGGAACGCTCATCTACTGCTGGTGGGAGAGTTAAATGGCACAAACACTTTGGAGAACTCTCTAACAGTTTTTTTATAGAGTTAAATACATCTATCTTATGACCAAGCAATTCCACTTCTAGATATTTGACCCCCCAAAAAATGTGTTCCCAAAAACTGATACAAGAAAAATATGTTCCCGATAAAATTGTAAAGAAAATTTATAGCAGACATTAAAATATTGCAGAACTGGAAGAAACCCAAATGCCCATCAACAAGGCTCCAGGTAAACAAAATATGGTATATGCTATATCCATAGGATGGAATACCACTAAGCAATAAAAAAGAACGAACTATTGATACATGCAATGACATGGATGAATAGCAAAATCATTATGCTAAGTGAGAGAAACCAGACACAAAACGCACAATCTCATTTATGTGAAATCCAAATACAGACAAATAATGGATCGTGTTAAAAACCAGACAGCGGGTGTAAGTGTGTTGGGGAAAAGAAGACTGCCCAGTAAGAGGCCTGAGAGAACTTTCTCAAAGGATAGACATGTTCTATACCTTATTTTGCTGATGATTACACAGGTCTATATGACTGTCAAAATTCATCAAACTGAACATTGAAAGTCTGAACTTTTTTTTTGTATGCAGACTTCATCATTAACAAAAGAAAAGAAAAACACCAGATCCAGTGATTAGTTTCTATTTGACCCTCACATCTCTGGCTTGAACATTTGTATGGATGATGGTGACACTGGTTGATGAAAGCTATGAGAGAAAAAACAGGTGACGTGGGCAAAAGGTGAGTGAAATTTTATATACATGGAGTATGTGGTATGGATTCCCACAGGCGCCAGCAAGTGATATCCTGCAAAACAAAAACAAAAACCAAAACCCCAGAATCAACAAACTTGAAGCTCAGAGAAGAGGTCAGGATGGAGATGTACCTTTGGGAATTACCTGCTCATGGCGGTAGTTAAAGCAAGAGCATGAGTGAGAAGGCCCAGAGTGGAGCTCTGGAGCTGGAGAGCAGGAGGCCAAGGGCCAGCCCTGGGGGCTGTGGTTGCTGCTGGGTGAGCAGAGGAGGGCGGTCTATACAGCAGGCTGGAAACCATAAGGAGGTCTGAAGAAAGCCAGAAAGGCGCAGAACCACAGTCGTCCATAGCTGAGTTGCGTGTGGGTTTTTTGAGTAGGGAAGTTTTACATATTAAAAAAATTTTACAACTCTATTATGGAATAGATTACATACTATAAAATTCACACACTTTAAGTGTATGGTTCAATCAATGAATTTTAATGAATTTATACAGTTGTGCAACCACTACCACATTCTGGTTTTAGAACATTTTCCTCATCACAAAAATTTCCCTCGTGCTGCTTTACAGTCAATTACAGATCCCACAGCCAGCCCCTGACAACCACAGATATGCTTTTGTCATGATCGTTTTGCCATTTCTAGAAATTTCATACAAACAGAATCATGTAGTCTTTTGTGTCTGACTTATTTCTATTAGTTTGTTTTTGAGATTCCTCCATGTTGTCGTGTGTAGCTGTAATTCATTCCTTTCTTACAGTGAGCAGTGTTCCATTACATGAATATACTATATTTTGTTTATTCATTCACCAGCTGACAGATGTTCGCATGGTTTCCAGTTTGGGGTTTTTATGAACAATGCTGCAATGGAAGCTTTCTTACAACTCTTTAAGAGGACATATATTTTCATTTCTCTTGAATAAATACAGAGGAGTGGAATTGCTGGGTTGCAAGATAAGTATGTGTTTATTTTAAAAAGAAACTCGAATTGTTTTACGAAGAGGGTATATCACTTTACATTTCCACTAGCAACTTATGAAGTTTCCAGTTTCTCTAATTCCTTATCAACACTTGGAATCTTTGCTCGCTAAAGTTTGAGGAGCACTGCTCTGGAACCTAGCGAACTCTTTCCTACCCTAAGGGTTTCGCCTTTGTTGTGCCATCTGCCCACTGTGCTCTTTTCAGATCTGTTACAGCTCAGTCCCTCACTTCATTCAGGTTCTAACTCCAGCTTCACCTCCATAAACAAGCCTTTCTGGAAAACCATATCTAAAATAATTTCCCTTCTCCTTTCATTCTCTGTCTTCCTACTCTGCTTTATTTAGCTTTACACCTGTCTTGATCTCCAGTGTAAACGTGGTACCAAGAATAAAGCCTGCATGTGGCAAAATGATAAATATTTTTTGAGTGAATGAATTAGTGAAAAATTAAATTTGAAGGAAGATATAATAAGATGGGATATGATGTGTCATAAGAACTTCAAAGTACTGTGGAAGCATAGAGGAGGGAGGGGTCACTTTGGATCTGGATGAAGGAAGCTAGAGAAGATTCCATGCAGAAGATGGCCGTTGAGCTAAACCCAAAAGATGGACAGGATTCATTAAGTGGAGATGACAGGGGACTCTCTGGAAAGAGAGAGGGTTTGAGCAAAGGGCGGGGGAAGAAGCACTAGCTTGCATAGGAGAGGAGCCATTGATAGTGGCTGGAGCCAGAGTATAGGTTGATGAAGACTATTGGAAAGACCATGCTGCTGGGTGAGGGCAGGCTCCAATGTCAGGCAAGGAGTTTAGACTTCATCCTACAGACCACAGGTGCCACTGGATGTTATTACTTCAACCAAATACCCCTCAGTCCAGTTATGTCTGTGTCTAAATCAAAAGTTCACACCTGCATCCAAGCAAATCAGCAGTTGTTTTACAAGCGCACACACACTCACAAATATTTATGTAATCATAACAGAGGGGGACTGTCTTCTGCCATGACTGCTGGCTGGCTTCAGGTCTATGTATTTTTTCACGTTGATTCTGTGGACAATGACACTCTGCCCCAACATACTCTGAGCTAGACCTCAGTTTGGGCTGTACTATTAAGTCAAACCATATGAAACTGCCAATATTCGCATGAGTTTGATGTTTAAAAAGAGAAATTTCACAGGGTCCACCCTGAATAATAAAACAGTCAGATTCATTACGGAGAGGTTAATAGAGGCCTTAACTCTCACTACGCAGAGCCCCTTCCTCTCTGGAGCCCAAGTCCTTCTCTCGAATGCAGGCACTGCCTTCAGACCCAAACAGGAAGCAGGACTGTCCAGAGTCACTCTCTTTTCGAAGCCCATGGCATCTTAACCTGGGGCGAGTTAAAACCCATAAGCGGTGTATGTGTGTGTAGTCTGTGTGAATCACGCCCACTACCAGGTTTCTTCCAAACAAGCCTGATTTGGGAGGAGGGTGGGTCAGCTGTCACCTTTCAGAGACAGAGACGGGAGGGAGTTTCTTTAGCCAGCCCGAGATTTCTGGAAAACATGGCTTTAGGGATTCAGGACGAAGATGGAGCAGAGAAGCGGGTATAAGAGCACTGTGACCAGAGATGGGCATATATGAAAAAGAGGCGACATGAATCTGAGAAGGCTCCCTTCAGGGATGGGGCAGCATTACAAACCTGTCAATGGGCTCTTTAGAGTGTGGATGCATTGCTGGAATGACTAGATGATCTCCAGTCTTCTGAATCATGGTTAATTGGGTAAGTGTGTCTCACAGGCCTTCTACAACCTGCACCTCAACGTGTGGTCTGGGTATGACCCAACAACACTACTTCTGAGTGTATATCCAAAGGAAATGAAATGATTATCTTGAAGAGTTACCTGTGCCACCATGTTCATTGTAGCATTATTCACAATAGCCAAGATATGAAAACAATCCAAATGTCTTTCAAGAAGGAAATTGTGATATATGTATGTGTGTGTGTGTGTGTGTGTGTGTGTGTGTGTGTGTGTGTGTATGTGTATACATATATATATATT
Source organism: Pteropus vampyrus (assembly GCF_000151845.1). NCBI lineage: Eukaryota > Metazoa > Chordata > Mammalia > Chiroptera > Pteropodidae > Pteropus > Pteropus vampyrus. Next base: position 1,979,611 of record NW_011888795.1, read on the forward strand.
TATATATATATATAAAATGGATTCTCATTTGTTTAATTACTGGCTGTATGGACCTGGAATAAGGGCAGGCTGACAGGAATATATAAATGATATTATTCAACCATAAAAAAAGAAGGAAATCCTGCCATTTGCAACAACATAGATAAAGTTTGAGAACATTATTCTAAGTGAAATAAGTCAGACAAATCCTTTATGCTCTCATTTGTATGTGGAATCTAAAAGAAATGAACTCATAGAAACAGAGAGTGAACTGGTAGTTGCCAGAGGCAGGGAAATGGGTAAAGGTGGTCAAAGGGTACAAACTCTAGTTACAAGATGGGTAAGTTCTGACGATCTAATCTGATGTACAGCATGGTGACTACAGTTCACAATACCGTATTATATATTTGAAAGTTGCTAACAGAGTGGATCTTAAAAGTGCTGACCACACAGACACACACAGACACACACACACACACACACACACACACACACACACACAAATGGTAACTATGTGAGGTGATGGATGTATTGCCTAACCTTATAGTGGTAATCACTTCACAATATATACATATATCAAATCATCACATCGTATACCTTAAACTTACATATTATTTGCCAGTTATCAATAAATCTAGAAAAAATTTTAATGCATTACGTATATTATTTTTTAAAAATGTGGTTTGGGAACCAGCAGCATTGACATCACCTGGTTGCTTGTTAAAAATGGAGATTTCTAGGGACATGGTTCCATAGTGTAGCGGTTAGCACATCTGCTTTACATGAAGAAGGTCCTGGGTTCATGCCCCAGTGGAGCCATGGTCCATGATCTATGGCCATGCCACTCTGAACAAGCCCCATGTATGATCTCTGAAGCTAAGCAGGGCCAGGCCTGGTTAGTACTTGGGTGAGAGACCACATTGGAAGACCAGGTGCTGTAGGCATAAATAATTTAAAAAAAAAAAAATGGAGATTCCTAGACTTCATCTCAGATCAATGGAATCAGAATCTGCACTTTTAATAAGACATCCAGGTGATTCTTATGTAAAGTTTAAGAAGCACTGCCATACACCATAAAAATCACTCTCCTAAAGCAAGATTCAACTCTCTCTGGTAAAGAGCTTTAATTTTACGTGCGTGTGGCAATGAATGAAAATTTAAAACCTAGTAAGGGAAAATGGAGGAACTTGTCCGTATAACTAGTAATTAAACAAATGAGGGGTGAAACCTGGTAAAAGAGAGAGGAGAAAGGGTATTCAGCTCATACAAAACAATTTGGGGGCTAAAATAAGATTTTTCGGGAGATACCAGTTGAACAATGCAGTGAATGGCCTACTTTTTCATCTAACCGATCATTTCCTACTTTAGAACATGGACTACTGAAGTGAAGATCTTGGTTCTTCTCATTGTCACTCCCCTCTCAGCAAATCACCCCACCTCCACAGTCATGCATGTACTAGGTCAGCAAACTCAGCAAAAAATACACTCAGACCAAAGAGATTTGTGGGCACTAGGTGACAAGCTACATTCAGGCCCTGACCTGCCATCTTGGAAATGCATCCCATGAGTCATCACCGAGAACAAGGGCATGTGGATTTCAATACAACTTAGCCTCTCTGTTGGGAAAATGAAGCAGTGCATATAGGCTTCCGATGAGCAGAAGTCTTTGAAAGTGGGAGGATGCAAATACATACCTTCTGCACCATCACCATGGGTTCTCTTTTTCAGTGTTTTTTCAACAATGTTTAGTCCCTGGAGTCCAGGGCAGGCAGTGCTACTCTGGACCATTCTCCTCTCCAGGTGCTTCTCCTACTGTCCTCCTAGAAGCACAGCTCTACATGTGCTTCTGACTTTGTAGCTTAAGAGTTCAGTCAGTGTTGTCTAAGAAGAACCTCAATCTAAACAAAAAATCAAAATATAAAATGTATGTCACTGTGATCAATACCATTGGTAGGGTGTCAGAGCTGAAAAGGACCTCATTTATTCAAACTGAGCTTCGTCTATAATCAATTACCAACAAGAGGCAGAATAGCCATGTGGTAAAGAGCTCAAGTTTTGGCATCAGACCGCCTGATTTGAATCTTGGCAGCTGTGTGATCTTGGAGTAAATATTAACTTCTCTGTTCCTTGATTTGCTCCTCTGTAAAATAGCAATAGTAATAGTGCTTGCTTTCTAAAGTTATTCTGATGGCGAAATAGAATTATTGACCTAAAACACTTAGGAAAATGCCTGGTTCATAGTGCATACTCAATAAATGATAGCTGTTGTAATTATTGAAGCCGCTGCTGCCACGAAATCTCAATGAGGGGAGGAACTGGGTTCTTTCATGAGCAATGAGGAGAGGGCGTCACACACGCTGGAGGTGAGTAGGGATCAGGAAAAGCTTAAGGGGTGTCTTGATAGTAACCTCATGGGCTCTTAGTCTTGTTTTTTTTTTTTCCTGCTGAGAGAACATGCTTACGTGTGGACACATACGACACGTCAGGAGGTCTGCAGCTGTCAGGGAGATAACATGGGAACAACTGCCAGCAGCTGGGATCCCAACCCCAGTGCTCGCTCTGGCTGCTCCAGCTCCAGCTGGGAGGGAGTTGGAAGACTGGAGCCAAAAGTCAGCCTCTCCCCACCCATGAGAAAATCTCCCCAGATTAGGCAGCTGCCTGCTCTCTCTCCTCCTCCCCCTCGATTCTCAGCTGGAGGATGGGAAGATGGATGGGAGGTGAGGAGCGAGAGGCCAGGAAATTGGCTCTCTTTATCCACATCTTCCTGGAGAGAAACCAGGACACCCCCACCTCAGGATCCCAGCGTCTAGCCTTGCCTCCAGCTGCTCTGCTTCTGCATCAAGCATCTGTCCTGCTACATTTTTCCTTGTCTGTGTGTGGGTAGTGGGGGGAAGAGACTCTGATCCAACCCTAACAGGGATTGTCAACCTTGGCTGCACATCCAAATCATCTGGGGAGCTATCGCCTGGGCCCTGCCCCTGAACAACTGAATCAGAACCTCTGGTGGGTAGGGTCTGCATTCCAGTATTTTTTTTAAAGCTTCCTAGGTGATTTTAATGAATACCCAGGGTTGAGAACAATTGACAGATAAGAAAAAACGTAGCTCTGAGGAGTCATAAACCGCCGATCTTCAGATCTGAATGAGACTTTGGAAATTGTTCAGCTCAATACTCTTGTTTTATGGATGGGGAAATGTAAGACCTGGGGAGGGAAGCCGATCAGTCTAGCCTATAGAGCGAGTTGTGGCAGAGCTGGGAGAGAACCTAGGTGTCTGATTTCAACTCCAGCACTGTTTTCACTGCACATACCAAAGCAAATCTTAAAGGTATCCCTCGAATACTCAGGCCTTGAAGGACAGTGCTAATTGCTGCTAGGAGTAAAAAAAATGAGAAGACAAGGCACTAGTCATCAGAGAGCTAGGTAGAGAAACAGATATGTACCACCAAGATGTCACCATCTGGCCTTGGGCAGATGAGGTGGCCTTAGAGGAAGGTGCACATTTGCTGGTTCAGTAGTCCCACCTGCCCAAATGTGGAGCTTAGCCTTAAGGCTGCTAGAGTCCAGCAATCTCACCTTAGGCCTGTGCGAGAGGGGTCCTACATGTTACAGTGCCACACTCCTCTCCGAGGGGCGAGGAGTCCAGGAGGTCAAGAGCATATGGCCACCAGGAGTCCGCGTTCCTTATTCTAGACATTACTTTGGGTCCCTGGGGCACCTTGATTCCCTACCCAAACACCACTAGCCACTTCTAAAGCCTGCATGGGCCTTCCCCCAAGGCTAGCCTCCTGAACGTGGGTCATGCCACAAGTACGTGCACCCCTCAGCCCAGGGGTCGTCAAGGGACGCACTGTCAATATGTGCATCCCCAGGTATAGGCATAGCTAAGGGACCGTTGCAGCCAAAGGATTTGGAAAAGAATTTGGACATCTGGGCTGCGGTATACAGACTCAGAGCCTTGCGGACAAAGATATTGCTGGAGAAAGGAGAAAAAAGGGGACAGGGGACAGGTCAAGGTTAAGTGCCCCTGTGTTACTGAGTTCTGGTGCAGAACTCCAAGAATTTGGAAATTCTATGTTAGAATTCAGCCTTCAGGTCATTATAAACATATATTTGTTAAGGCGAGATGCTAGAATGTATTTTAATTAATAGTTTTAAGCTTATTTTTATAACCGTTATATAATCGCCATAAAGTGTATAGCCCTCCATTTATACTCTTGCCCTGGGCCCTGCAAATGTTAGGGGGCAGACCTGTAGCCCATACTTTACCTTTGCGCAGATTAGAAAAATGTGTCTCTTCCTCTGGATGAGTGAAACCCCCGGCAGAGAGCACAGTTGAGAAAGTGGTGGGTAGTCTGGATTTCGTCCCACATTCAGCCCCTTGTATTGGGCACCCCCTGCACCGCCTTACCTGGCCATTGTGGAAGAAAACAACCCAAGCACAAGAGTGGGAACAAGCACATGAGAAGACCACAGGGAACTTTCTCCGTCCTTCAGGGTCTCTCACACTGTCCAGGCTTCCTTCCACAGATGGTAGGCTCCTGAGTTAACAGCACTTTGTTTTCATCTGAATAACGTGCCCAGGAACCAAAGTACCCAGGGCCCCTCTCACTCCAGCAAAACAGCTGGTCCATGTAGATGCCTGGAGCCCTCTGGCTCTCTAACTCTTCTGACCCAGCCTAAATCTCAGTGTAGGCTTCCCTGGCCCCACTCTATATCAAAGGCTCTCATTTGCAGAGGTACAATCACTGGACTCTGCTGACACAGTGCAGAGAGATTAATCTTGAGTGGAGGGATTGGAGAAAGCTTCACTGGTGAGGACTTTGGTAGGTGGCTTAAGGCCGAACAGGCAGAGATAATTGAAGGTTATTCATGATCCACGTCAAGGAGGTGGGGAAATGCAAGAGTGGTTGAGAAGAGTGTGATAAGATCAGGTAGCAGTGAGGGTGAGAAAAGCGAATTCTCAGTTAGGAGCAGGAAAGGGCAGGTGGGAGGCAGACTGTGCGAGGTCTCGAATGCCATGATAAGCAGGTCAGGTGGCCATTCTGGTCTTCACACTTAAATTCTTGGTTGGACTCTCCGATGAGACTCAAAGGGCATACATGTCCGTGCTGTTGCTAATTTTTGCCACCAGATAAGTGCAAGCTCAAGAATATGAGTTCTGTTCTTGCCTAGGCAGGAGGCTGGACTTCTTCCCCAACATGAGACTTATTTAGAATAGAGCAATTGTAGCATTTGAAGCATGGGCAACAACCTGACTCTGATTAAGCAGTTGATTGACTGTGTAATTGAGGACTCTGGGTTTGCCCCCTAGAGTCCCTCTACAGCAAGGTCCAGGTGTATCACCATATCTTCATTCATTTATTCATTCACTCGTTTGTTTATTATTCATTTGTCAGCTTCCAATTGAAGTCTCCTCTGTGCCAGGTAACTATGAAGAATAAATCAAAGAAGCAGCAGACAAAGTCTTTCCACAGAAGCTCTACAAATTGCTGCTGCAAAATGCATAAAGATATGAAGATGCTTCACTTATCTCTCAGGCAGGTGCTGGTTTCATTTTTCCTTCCAGACTAAGGTACGTTGCACGTGACTCTTTCAGGAAAGTAGCTAGATTGTTTTTAAAAACCTGAGGCTAGAAGTGTGAGGACCATTGGCCTGGAACACAGTCTGGTATTGCCAGTACAAAAGCACTTTTATGAACTTCTCTTTGGGTACTTGCTTTTTACTTTGTAGTATAGCTATGCAGAGCCCCTCTCCTCCTTGGTAGCCTCTGTGTCTCAAGCAAAAACCCACAGTCCCCCATTGCCTCTCCCTCAGATCCGCCTTTGTCTAGCACCAAAGTAGGTGATAAGTGTGTGAATGTTGACCTGAATAATTCTTTCATGTTCTGGGGTAATACAAAGCTGCCTCTGCCCTCACGCCTCCACCTCCGTTCCCCTAAACACACTTCTGACACCTCCGCCCCAGCTTGCATGTCTGAGGTAGCTCAGGGGTGGAGGGGTAGGGTAGGATTGATTTAAACACAGACACCTTTCTGCTATGTGCAATGTCAGAAATCAGAAAACAAAATCCTGGATTCTGTTCAAACCTCAAGCCATCCGAAGTAGTGCCCCACCTCTGGGAGGCTAAGAAGGAGCAGACAAACAGGATCAATCCTTGTCCACAAGTTTATCCGTGATTGAGAAGTATCCACATCAGATCACTGCGGTCTTACCAACTAACAAGGCCCTCCACGAAAGTTTCATTCAACAAACCTGGATGGACATGCTATTTTGCAAAATGTGGACTGTATTAGCCTAACCCACTAGCCCCAGCAGATGCATATGAAAGGGCCCCCCAAGGCTGCAGAGAGCAAGCCTTCTCTTTTGTATGGACAGAGGAAGCTCCCTTTATTTCTACCATAGCCAGAGGACCCCAAGCCAGCCATGTCTCCACCCACTCACCCATTAGCAGCCTGGACTTGGTTTGGAAAAGTGGAAGGTGATTGAAGAATAATGTTTCTAAAACTAAAGAGGCCAGTAAACTTCACTGGCCTCATCCTCTGTGCCAGGTCCTTCATCCTTTCATTTCGTTCTCACAATCACTCCCCAGGGTTGGTTATTCTCATTCTGCAGATGAGGAGACCAAAGCTAAGATAGGTTGAGTAACTATCCAAGGCCCTATTGCGTGTAGTTAGCCCAGGCAGGATTACATCCAAATCGCACGGGGCATTCGATTCATGTTTTCTTCACTACAACATATGCAATCATGGCAGAATCCACAAATCGATTTGATGTTCTTGCCAAGGCCTCACCCTCATCCAAAGTCAGTTTTTCCACAGCTCCATCCCCTTTCTCCAGCTTCAACAGTGACAAAATCTCTGCATTCTGCACAAAGTGAGTTGTTATTTTACAGGAAATGCGGATAGGGCTCATTTGTCATCACTGCAGTCGTAGACATCCCCGACACCACGGTCCCTTAATCTCCTCTTCGCGGAGGAAATAAATGTGAACCATTGTTCTCCTAGGGAGGAGCAGACTTTAGTGAGTAATTCTCCCAGGCTTAGGTGTCTTAAGTAAGGAACATTTGATAGTCATTTCACCATTCTTTTCCTCATTTAGTGAGCCTTCAGGTGTGATTACGATTCTCTAAATCAGTATTTTCTCCTGCTATCTCTGGGAAGTAGCACTTTAAACTTGGAGATGCCCCTTCAGATCCTGCAATCAATTCTCCTTCCATTTACAAAAGAGAAAACTAAGATCTAGTAAAGGAAAGTAAGTTGTCCAAAGGCATGGCTAGAAGTACAACCGAAAACTTCCAAGTGTGATGTCAATGCTTTTTTCAGAAACTCATGGGGCTATCTGATGAAAACACATGACAGCATGACATCACGATCTCACAGTGGTCCTATATCCCAAGAATCAGCATCTCCAGGAGAGATGAAGAAACTGAGGTCGGAGAGCTGTTGTGAGTGGCGCATCAAAACAATTATACTCTCACTGGTTACTCTGTTCCATAAATGTAGCTGCCTTCTCTCCACTTGTATCATCTGTTTTTGGGGTTTCCTTTCTTCACTGATTCACAGAGCAAATGAAAGTCTACTATACTCAAGAGAGAAAGAAAAAAAAAAAAGACAGGAGTAATTCTCACTCCCTGCTCCTGACCTCAAGGACCAATAGGGAAAATATGCCCGTAAGTATCTACAGCCTGCTGAAGACCTCGGCTCCTCATCCATAGATGTCATCAGCTACATCTCTACCTTCCTGTCCCCAGTCTCCTTAACCATAAGATGTGCAGAAGTGAGTGCCTCAGGCCTTCCCACAGTTCCTATTCCAGTGGCTGACATCGCCCTCCACCCAAGAGCCCCGGACAGAAACCTGAGTTCTTAGATGTATAGAGTCTCTGCCTACAACTACCACCTCCTGTCAGTTCTAGCCCACATTTCTTCTCCTCCTATGTATTCCTTCTGTTACTCCCTTGGGGCTTGCTTTAATATTTTGCTGGAATTACTACCATAACCTCCTAATTAGCCTTTTAACCTTCATTTTGGCACCATCATTACCCTCACGCCTACACTCCCACCCTCACAAATCTGTCCTCCACATTGCTCCAAGAACATTTCTTAAAATGCAGATCTGTTCCTACCACCAGTTGGCCTCTTTAAAATCCTTCTAGGACTTCCCATTGCCTTCAGAATAAGTTTTAAATCTTGTGGCAGTGGCCACTCTCTTATAATTGTCCTCTGTCTTCCACATTGGGATGGGAGTTCCACTGTGGCTGGCACATAGAATGTATTCGGTAAATGTTTGAATAATGAATAGATGGACGCGTGAATGGATGGAGAGTCTATCATGAGGCAGGAAGCCGAGTATTTCATAAAGGAGGCAAATTGGCTGTCTTGGACATTCCATGAAGGAAATATTAGACTGGAGAGACACAAGACTGTTTTATGTCCTTGAGAGTGGTTTTAGGATTTAGGCGGGTAGGAATAGAAACGAGAGGGGTGTGGGTGGACAGGAAGGGAGGAAAGGGAATTCCAAGCAAAGGAAAAAAGGGGCAGCGAAGGTGCAACGAAGAATGCGTGTCAGTAAGGCGAGGTGTGAGAACAGCAGAAGTAGAGGCAGATAAGGGCAGATGGGTGGCAGACCAGAGTGGGGGCCTTGAATGTGAACTTCTCTTTATCGCAGCATTTAGGGCTTGCATCGGGGAATGGTGGGGAGGGGAATAGCTGAAGAAAAGTGGTGACAGAATCAACGCCCACAGTTGAGAGAGTTGGTGTTTAATTTGGCTCTTGTTGATCTGAGTTTCAAAAGAAACCAAGTATCCTTTCCCTGCCTTATTTTTAAAACAGTAATTGAAGTGAGCACTTGGGCCCTATAAATAAGTGGTGAAGAATGAACCAGTTTTGTTTTAATGAGAGGTTTAAATTGGCTCATTTTGAATTTGTAGTCACTATCCAAATCCATTTTTATCTCTATAACACTCCATGAGATGTCTCCAGTAACCATGATGTTTGATGCCACCACCCTGGATAGCAAACACTGTCTCCGCTCTGTCCTGGGCAGAAGTCCCTTAAGAATGGGGACAGTACCTCTTTGAATAGTTAGTGCTCTTGTAAATGCATAGAGGCAAAGGAGGGGTTCAAGCAAACTTTTTTTCACAATTTGTTCTGCTAGTAAATGGCAATCAAAACTTAACTGTCTTCATTCTTGGAGGAGACAGGCAGAGCTGGTGTGGCTGGAAGGAAAGAGTCCTGGTCTGGGGTCCAAGAATTAGGCTGTGCCCTTCTCTTTTGACAGTTTTCTTCAGGATCTTAGGCAATTCTCTCTCCCATCCCAGGCCTCAGTTTCTTCATCTATGAGGAGAAGGATTGGATTAGATGCTCTCTTTCTAGAGAACTTTCGAGTTCTGAAATGCCATTGCTATCTGTGCAGTTTCTTTTCTGACCTCTGCTTTGCTGTGCTTGGAGCCCAGTGGAGGAAAGGAAGAAGGAAGAGCCTATTTTAAGGAGACAGATGACTAAGAAGAAAACCACTCTCAAGGAGAGAAAAAAACCCAAAAGGCCGGCCCTTGCAAAAGCCCGAAAAGGTTAAGAAGGTTTGCCGAAGAACCTGGAACAAGAACCGCCCCCCGGCCCCCCCCACCACACACACAGGGCCACCAATGCCCACAGCCACCACTGAATGCTGCATTGTGTCACTAGGATTCATGGGCCAACAGTCCCTATTTGCAGCCTCCATTAAAGCAGACTGGGGAAGCAACCAGCCCATCTTGTCAGCTCTCACTTTGCTTGGCCTGAATGAGTCTTGCATAGAGACCTCCCGGGCAGAATGAGAGCAGAGGAAATCAGGTTGGAAATTCACTGACAGCCCATACTTGACCCCATGGAAAGTGCTGGTTTGAGCTAGAAGAAATGGCACAATTTAGCTTGGCCAGTGTGTCTTCAATTAGACCCATGGAAAGCCACAGAGCATTGAATTAAGCTTCCTATCAAGTGCTGCCCATTATGCAGTTGGATATCTGCATACAGCAGGCACAGGGCATACAAACATAGAAATGTATGGTCTCTGTCTTCACAGAGCTTGCAGTCTGGTGGGAAGAGCAGGCAAGTCAACAATTTGTCACATTCTGCCCAGTTAGATGTCATACTCAGGATGTACAGAGGAGTTTAGGGGAGCACTGTAAATCTAGCAACTTATTCTGAGAGGTGGCATGAGGGAGGAAAAGCTTCACAGGTAGAAGAAAATGTCCCTTGAGTTATAAAAGATAGTTGGCAGTTGCCCAGGTGGAAGAGAAGACGTGGAGAGGAGCATTACTGGGTGAGGGCCCAGCACAGGCACAGGCATGGAGATAAGAGAACACGCAGAGCTTGAAGAACTACAAATAGCTCTGGGAAGCTAACTTAGAGTTCACAAAGGTGGAGAGACACAGGAGGGCCTGGAAGTTTTGCAAGATGAATTGTGTCTCCCCAGAAAAGATACATTAAAGTCCTAACCCCTGGTACTTGTGAATGTGACCTTCTATGGAAATAGGGTCTTTGTAGATGTAATCAGGTTGAGATGAGGTCGTGGTTCCAGGTGTGCTAACCTGATGACTGGCATCCTTATAGGAAGGGAAACATTCAGACACAGAGACACAGAGGGGAAATGCCATGTAAAGACAGAGATAGAGACTGGAGTGATGCATCTAAAAGCCAAGGAATGGCAAGGATTGCCAGCAGCCACCAGAAGCTAAAAGAGAGGTGTGGAACAGATTCTCCCTCTGAATCTCCAAGAAAGAGTCAACTCGGCTGATACCTTGATATCAGACTTCTGGCCTCTAGAACTGGGAGATAATAAATTTCTGTTTATGGTAATTTGTTACAGTAGCCCAGGAAATTAATACAATGGGCACAAGACCGCTCTGAGCTTTCACATGTTAGCCTAGGATGCCCCTGGCATCAGAGATGCTTCTCATGGAACTATTCAAATGACTTGAAAATTCCCATGCCCAGGAATCCAAGATACTACTTTTCCATATTCCTTCTTATACCTACTATCTGCCCACAATCTTTAATCAGACTATGTATCCTAATTTTCATGTCTTCCTTCCTTCCTTCCTTCCTTACTTACTTACTTACTTACTTCCTTACTTACTTACTTCCTTCCTTCCTTCCTTCCTTCCTTTCTTTCTCTCTTTCTCTCTTTTTTCTTTCTTTCTCCTGTTTTTGATTCAGAAAGATATACTCTCCATAATTACAGAGTCATGTTGTGTGATTTTGGGTGAATCAGCCAACTTGTTACCGCTAAGTGTCCTTGTAAGTTTTTCTGATTCAACATCCTTTCATTGAGATTTACAGAATAAGATTCCTTTCGAAGTTTGAAAAATGACCTTCAGTTCCTTATAGGCCTATGTGAGCACATGACAATCTTGTTTTCAGACCTGGACTTCCAATGCTATCTTAGTGAGGCAAATCTTCCCATGACATCTCTGAGGAAAAGCTCATTTCCCATGCTTCTTTTTGATTCTGTAGAATGATAGTTCCATCCAGGATTTCTGCTCTGTGTTGGCTGATGGGAAAATTAAGTGAAATAAGACACCTTTAAGAAGCTGGTGGAGGCTGGGCTTGGGTTAAGTGATTTACTCAAGGTCACTCCGTTAGCAAGCGACAGCTAGGTTTGCTTAACACCGAAGATCATATATGGTTTCTCCTCAATACTAGGCTGGCTAATGCTCAGGGCTTGTTTTATCAAAGTAGGCACTTAAAAATATTCACAGATTTTTCCATGTTTTTTTTGCACTATCAAAAACATTTAGTAGAAAGATAAAGATTATACTCACAAATGTTGCCCACACCACAGCCATTGCTCTTCCTATATTGCTCGACCTTTTCAGAGAGTAGATCTTGACTCCTTCTTGAAAATTTTTCCTCCCTTGCCTTCCACAACATCATGCTTGTCTGGTGTTTTTTTTTTTTTTAATTGACTCTTTCTCCATCCATTTTTTATTTATCACTCTACTTAGCTTCCTCAGCAAAATCCCATTTACCCCAATTATTTCAATTAATTTATTAGTCATATTTTTCTCATTTATTTCTTGTTGATTCACAAATATCTATATCTAGCGTTGACCCTTTTCTGAGCCCCAGACCTGTCTGTCCCCATTCCCTCTATCCTGAATGATTATTTTTTTTTACACCTTTTATTTTGAAATACTTTAAAATTTACAGAAGAGTTGCAGGGTAGTACAGAGAGTTTCTGTATACCCTTCACCCAGCTTCCCTCATGTTAACATCTTACATAACCATGGTACATTAATCAAAACTAAGAAATTAACACTGTGTACTGAATGATCTCGATGGCTCCTATGACAGGTACTCTTGATCACCTAGTTGCCTCCTCAGAATCTTCTTTTCTCTCCTTCCTCTTTTTAGTGAAAATGTGTCCATCTCCAGAGGATGAATCAAGATGAGTATCTAATTCTCACTTTGACTAACTGCCCCTCATCCATCAACATAAGCTGATTCCCCCAAATCTGAAGAGGTGCTCCTCCCAGACATTCCCCTAACAGCCTGCTCTTTCTCTGTAATCACTGGGTTGTTGCTGTCTGTGGACTTGACTGTAAGCCTCACGAACTCATGAAGAGCATGTACTTATTGATTGCTGCATCCCCAGTAGGCCCTCAGTAATTATTTGTGATATGAATGAATGACTAAGATTGATGCATCTAGAGCTATAAGTTTACAGTTGGCAACCAGACGGGTGTCATCAGTGAATTGAGGGCCTTAAATAACTATTGGAGACCCAAAGTCCTTAGTAACAGAGGCCCAGTCCCAGTGCAGCTGGACCCTAATGCCATTTCCAGCCTCACTCGGACCGTTCTGGTAATGAAAGACAGGGCCAACTCTGATGTCACAGGCTACTTGAATGTCATATTTGGGAGGGTGCCTCAAATCCAGTGGTTCCCAGACCTGGTTGGCTGACTCAGAACCTCCAGGGATGGGGCCTGGCAATACGCCTGTTTACTAAGCTTGCAAGGTGATGCAACGCACTGCGGGAGCCTGGCTCCAGTACAAGGACTGGCGTCCTTCAGAAACCCGCGCTGTAAACCAAGCTGCTTATTTTGCAGATAGTGCTGGACAGTCCGGTAACAAAGGTATTTTCCAGCTCTGATTTTTCTGATAGATATTCTTTTTCTTTAATTTCAAAATAAACCAGCGACTTCAGGTGTTTTAAATATACATCGTAGATATACATTTTATAGTCCTAAAAATATGCCTCGTATAAAGTCATATATGATAGGAAATATCTCTAGTTTCTTAATCTTAAAATTTTTATTCTAAACCTTTTTTTGTAATGTAACATCAGAGATTTTGATGTTACAAATCCTGCAGTAGTATTACATCAGCATCTGATGGGAAAATTACATACATTGGAATTCTGATTTAGCTCTGCAATCAATCGATTTCTACCCTGGCTTTTGGGCACTGGCTACACTTTATTTTTACATATAATGCTTACTTATTTTTATTACCAAACATAATACAGATTTTTTAAGTCCAAAATAGGTTAGTCTTAATTTTCATGCCTCCCCAGAATTACATATCTCTGTCTAAGGAAGCCAAATGTCAGTAGATTTTTCTACTCTTCAAAATACCTAATATTCTGTCATGGTTTGGCTGACAACTGTATGGAAACAGAAATATCATATGTCAAAACCCCACCTAACCCCTGCTGTCCTTTCCATTTGCATATAGACAAAGCAAGTGAAATTCAAGACCAACATAGGAGGGCAGCTTCTACAATGGGTGCTCATAGCCATTGTGGGTGCATATAAGTTAGAGGGACAGTTGGGCCACAAAGGCTGACTGATCATCTCAATATTTATGCACCTCAGGTAAAAATAATGCAGATCCCAAGTCTGCATCTTGTCCATTCAAAGCCCACTTGCAGAGTACATCCTGGGGTCAAGCAGGCATGGGAGCAGACAAGTGAAAATGCTGTCACAGACGAGGAGTTTACAGTCTAGTAGGGAAGAAGTTCTGGGAGTTCTATTCAATTTAGTATTACACAGAACATTTTTTTTTTTTTATTTCCAGGTTAATTTGAATCTTTCAAAGGAAAAGAATACTGGATGTTTAACAGTTGTGGGGGAAATCATTTCATGGTCTGTGATGCACATTTCTCATTTCTTCTTCGCTGGAATGTTTAAGAAATAATTAAACCTTCATGGCTAATCAAATGTGCATGAAAATGCTTTGGTCACCATTTTTGGGGGGGTTGCTGCTGCTATATCTGTTCTACAGTACAGGGCTAACAGAAAGAACCATGACTTTCCAAACTCATTTCTACCTCTGCTTTCTATGGCTGTGATTGGAGGTAAAATGGACCTTCCACTGAAGAACTGAAGTTCTTCTGACTTCCGTGGATAGCAAAAGGGCCAGGAGACTTTTTCTGACATATTGGCTTTGAGGTTCAGATTTGAAACTTATAGCCAATGCATCCATGAGAGCTGTGACAATTTCCTTCCTACCTTCCTTTCTTCTTTCCTTATTTCTTTCCATTTACACATATTGAGCATATCTTATGTACAAAGCCTTATGCCAAACTCTGGTTTAGTTGATTCAAAAGAGAGATACAGTAAAGTGACTGTTGATGGAAGTGCACAGAATATTTTGAAAGGGCCATCCATGCTTTTGTCCAACAATTATTTATTGATCAATTGCTATGCTGTGTCAGAGGCAGAGGTAAAGTAGAATGAGTTCCTGTTTATAAAGACCTCACAGTCCAGCCATAACAACCAGATAGAAATGACTATGAAATAAAACCAATAATGTTGAATGACATAAAATGCTGATAGTTCATCTAACCATCCTTCCATCTGCCATTCATTTATCCAACCAGTAGTTATTAATATCCACTATAAGCCAAGTCTATTCTCAGCTTCAAGGATGCACCACTCAACAAAACCACCATACAAACGATAAATAATAAAATTAATAAATAGAGATAATTCTAATAATGAAAAGTCCTACAAAAGGAATAAATCAGGGTGTGTGATTAAAAAAAAAAAAAGTGCTCCAGATAGAGAAGTTATTAAAAGTCTGTTATGAAGCAGTGATTTTTGAACTAAGACTCAACAGGTGTGAAGAAGCTACCATGTGATCATCTGGGTGAAGATATAATCCCAGGCTAAGGAAATAGCAAATGCAAAAATCCTCAGGTAGGAATAAGTTTAGTGGGTTCAGAGAACAGAAAAAAGGCCAGAGTGACTGGAATGTAATTAGTGGAGGGTGGGGCAGGGGTGTGCTGTGGAGTATTAGAAGAGGTGATCTGAGATAAAAGACATAGACTGTTCACACAGTCTCTTACAGATCCCAAGAAGTTTAGATTTTACTCTAGGCACATTGAAAAGCCTTTGAGGACTTTACATTGGGAAAGACATATTCTGATTTATGCTTTAAAAAGATTGTTCCGAATCCTTCTCAGTGGTAAATATAACAAGTATACGAAAAAGCAAACAGCAAGATCTAGATCCAAACAACACTTGGTTGATATTTATAGAACATTCTACACCTAATAAGTGTAAAATACACATCCTTTTCAGCTGCAAATAGAATGTAGACCAAGTTCAAATATTTGCTGAGCTATAAAATAAATCTCAATATATTCAACAACCGAAATCTTATAGCGTGTGTTTCCTAAACAAATGGAACTAAATTCGAAATCAATTGCAATAAGACATCTAGAAAAGCTCCCAAATATTTAGAAATTAGATAATGCTCTTCTAAAGAACACATGAATCAAAGTAGAAACTACAAGGAAAACCAGAAAAATTTTGAACTAATTGATAATGAAAATGCAATATGTCTAAATTTATGGTACACAGCTAAAGCAATGCTTAGAGGGAAATTTATAGTTTATGTACCTATATTAAAAAGGAAGAAAGGTTTAGAATCGATGACCTGTTTCTATCTTAAAAATCTAGACAAAGAAGAACACATTAAATTTGATATGGAAGAACAGAAATAACAAACACAAGAGTAAGAAGCAATGAAATAAAACATACTCTAAGTAGAGAAAACTGACAAAATTAGAAGTTGGTTCTTTGAAAAGATTAATAAAATTTATGAATCTTCTTGTTGAGATTAATCAAGAAAAAGGGAGAGTAAACACAAATGGCTAATTTCAAGGATGAAAGAAGGGATATCCTGTAGTCCTACAGACAGTAAAATGATAACAGGGGAATATTTCAAACTATGTTAATAAAGTCAATAATTTAGATGAAGCAGACAAAGTTTGAAAAATATAACTTACCAAAGCTGACTTAAAATGAAACATAAAATCTAAATAATTCTATTTCTACTAAAAATATTTAATTCATAATCTTAGTCAAAAATATTTCCACAAAGAAAACTCCAGGCACAGATGGTTTCCCTGGTGAGTTCTATCAAACATTTATGGAATTAACAGTATCAATTTTACATAACTCTTTTAGAAAAATAGACATGAGATCTCCATTTCTCAATTCATTTTATGAAACTAACATAATCTGGATAGAAAAACCTGGCAACAAAATTTTAGAAAGAAATATGTTATCCCAGCTCCTTGGATGAAGACACTGAAGCTCCAAGGGGTGACATGACTTGCCCTAAATCTCAGGATTTGGAAGTGGCAGAGCAGAACTAGGCCCCAGGTTTCCAATTCCAGACTGGTTTCTTCACCGTGCTGCCTCCTAGAAAAGGTCCCTTCACGAACTGCAAATCACGTCCTGTACTCAACCCCGTAAAGCTCCTAGGGCCAGAAGGTGAGACCTGAGAAATCCTTCTTCACCATTTTCTACTCCCAAAGGAATGCCAGTGGGTGATTTTGCACCTCTCATTGCCCATTTTGGAGTCCCTGGTGTGAATTTTCCTATTTACAATGAACGGCTGTGTGAGGCCAAATCTATACGCGTGGTTACAGGAAAAAACTCTGCCATATTACATCTGGCTTTGTCATTTGGACCAATAATCCTGTCTAGTCCATTATGTATTGCTTCGGGTAGCAGATACAACACAGAAGGAATGCTTAAAAGTTTTAACAGGAAAGCAAGTTACTGCCAGAAGAAGATAATGGCAGAATAGAAGCATAATAATAGCAAAACTCTGCTCAGTTTTCACTTATGCAAAAGGTTGAGTATTTAAGTTGAAGTTTAAGTGCTATTAATTAAAATTTAAATAAGTAACGTCTTATGTTTTACCTATTATCAGAACTTGAAATAACCACCTCAACTTATCTGTTACTCTGTAGTTTGATGTTCTGGGTATGATTTTAGAAGTGGGCCATAGGCTGAAATGTGAACACTTACATCATAGTGTCTGTTGTAATGGGTTGTGAATCTTTATGACCTAGTCTTGTTGGGAACATGGCCGGGGCTGGCCTTCATCTCTCAGCCTTGACATTCAATCTTGCCACCTTGTCTAGTCGAGTCAACCTCCTAAATACCTCTCAACTCTGCTTCCTTTAACCTCGTTTAGGGCCTCCTTGTCAAATCTAAGATCATGGCCTCCTAGAGTGTTCTCTGCCTTTATGCTCCTTGCCTCCCGTCTACCTTTCACAGGATCACTAGAGGCTGTGTTTCTATGTTGTCTTTGAGTTAAACCAAAAATTAGTTAGTATGTGTTTCTAAATTCCAGAATCAGTATGTGTAATTAACTTCTCAAATTTGAACTCTTCAAACTGAATTCCCAATGGTCCTTCCCTAACCCCTCCTCCAGTCTTCCCCATTGCAATTGAAGACAATTCCATTCATCTAGTTGCACAGGCCAAAGACTCAATAGTCATAGTTGACTTTACCCTACATTCAATCCAATCAACAAATCCTGTTGTCTCTATCTTCAAAAGAGATCCAGAATCCTCACTGCTCACCACCTCTACTTCTATTACCCTGAATCAAATCTCATTGACCTTTCGCTGAGATTATTGCAAGGTCCTCCTTGCTGGTATCCCTTATTGTTATTTTCAAATAGCAGCCATGGTACTCTTGTTAAAACCTGGAAGCCAGATCATATAACTCTTGTGTTCAAAATCTATAATTGGTACCTTGCTCAGAGTAAAAGCAAAATTCATTGGAGTGGTCTAAAAAGTCCTACACTATCTGGTCCTTCAGAAGCTCTCAAAACCCATCTCTACTATTCTTTTTAGTGCTTCTTCCACTCCAGCCATACTGGCCATTTCCATGCTCTGGGCATGATCTTATCTCAGAATCTTTGTGCCTGCTGTTCCCTCTGCCTGAGAAGCTCTTGTCTCAGACACAGGGCTTGGTCTGCAACGGCCAAGCCTTGTTTCTTTTAGGTTCCCTATCACAGGCCTTTCCTGACTACTCAGCAGTAATATCATTTTCTTTGACCCTTCCTATCCTCTTTTCTTGCTTAATTTTTTTTCTTTAGCACAACACATATAACTGTTTGGAGATAAAGTGAACTATAAACCTATGAACTATAGGTTTATCTAATAATTTGTTATTATCTATAGTCTATATTAGCAAATGAAATATAAGCTCCATGAAGATTGAATTTGCTTATCTTAATAAATTGAAGATACTGCTGTATCCCCAGTGCCTGGCATATAATAACGCTCAATAAATATTTATTAAATTAGTGAATAAATGAATATGCTTCTCTAGCCTCATCTTCCAGAGATCCCTCCCACTGAACACTAGCTGTTAAATAATAATGATGATAATTATGATGATAATGATAATAAATGTTCCTTGAAAAAAATTTCAGCATATAAAAAAGAGTATAAAAAAACAGAGAACTTTTGTCAGAGTATATATGTACGACATGTTGGTTAATACAAGCAAACACAAAAGGAATACAGCCAATGCATGTGTAAAATACATCAGTACAGAGTGAAGAAAGAGTTCGTCAGATTCCAAGTTCTGTGGATTTAAAACAATGGCTCCCTGGTCTCAACAGCATCCCAATGGTAATGTCACAGAAAAGAAAACAGATGTTGAGTTTATTGTTCAAAATTTTGTGGTGCTATGGGTGGAGCTGTGTTTAGACATCCCCTCAAGGTCCTACCTATTAAATGTTTTGATTATTTGGCAAGAATGAAAAGCATTCCTGAAAACTGCACAAGTGCCTATTTGAACTCCCCATTAGGAGAGGGATGGCTCAGGCACAAATGGATCTCTCAAGCCCAAGATGTTTCCGGGGAAAGGAAATAGCTAAGTCTCTTCAGTGCTGTTGACTCTCTCTGTGTTTGAGATTGCCAGATGCTCCAGGACACAGGTGCATGGGATGATCCCATTTCCCAGGGCCTTGTCCTGTTTCAAGCTGTGTTGGGACATCTCATGAAATCAAGATGTGAGTTTCTTCCTGATTATAACTTCCTTAATGTCCCTCATAAAAATGGGTTTTCTATCTGTAGGTGACCTACATTGAGTCCCTCTACTCTACTCCCTGTGTTCCACAGAAAGCTCCTATAAATCAGGGAATTGATACCATTAGAGACAGGCAAGCCAAGCTCTCAAATACTCCTATCTGTCTTTTTAGAACTTTCTCTGTCCTCAGCATTTCCCTCTTTCTTGCCCTCAGCCTCTAATCTAGTGGTTGTCAAACTTGAGCATGCCTCAAAACCTCCTGGAGGATTTCCTAAAGCACAGCTCCCAGAAACCCATTTTCATAGTTTCTAACTCAGTAGATCTGGCATGAGGCTTTATATTTTTATCAAATTCCCAAGTGATGCTGATGCTGCTGGTCCTGGGACCACAGTTTGAGACCTCACTCACCATTACTTAGTCTGAACTCTCTTTTATCCATCTTCTCTCCAATATGTCACTGGCTTAGTTTGGGCCCTCACAGATTTCAGAACTTGGAGAGATTTTAAATATACGAATAATAATATGTCAAAGAAGTGATGTAACAAACTCAAGGTCATACCACTAGAAAGTGGTGGAACCAGGATCCAACCTCAGGTCCTTTAGAGCCCATGCAGCACTTGATTCAATTGCAAACTTGGGTAGGAGGTCCTGATGCCCAGGGAAGAACAGGCCTTGCCCAATGAAGAGTCACTGAGCAAGTGAGCGGAGGATCAGGGACTAGGACATAGTTCCCTTGACTCCTAACACTTCTCTTATTTCTCCTTTCATTCAGCAATTCCAATGAGCACATACTATGGGCCAAATAAGAGATTCTCTCTTCATTCTGTCAAACACGTTTGAGTGTCACTATGAAATAGGCACTGCCCCAATCACTAGGGACACAGCAGCAATTTGTCCTGTCATTTAATAGTCATTTGTCCTATCCTCATGACAATCTAATGGAGGATTTGGATATTAATAAAACAACTGCACACAAAAATAAAGTTAAAATGTCTTCAGGGCTATAAAGAATGGGTTCGTGGTATTCTGAGCATCTGCCAATAGGGACTTTATTGCAGACAAAGACATGGCCAAGTTTTTCCTGAGAAAGTGACAAGTAGGTGACATCTAAAGAATGAATAAGCATTAACCAGGCGAAGAAGTGAGGAAAGGGTATTTGGTGGAGAGAGAGCTTGTATAAAGGCCCTGGGGTAGGAGGGACCCTGGTGATTACACGAGAATAAAAGAAAAACACTATGGCCAGAGCAAGAAGAATCAGGGGCCAAAGAGGCAGAGAGGCACCAGTTCTTGCAGGGCCCAAAAGGACACATTAAAAGATTTTAACTTTTAAGAACAATAGGAATCCATCATGGGGCTTTAGGCAGAGAGAGTTGGCATAATCAGATTTGCTATTCTGAAAGATCTAGGTGGTAGCGGGTGAGGCAAAGTGAATACAAGTTCTATGTAAATATTAAGCATATTTAGTTGGAATCAGAGCATGTCAACTCCATTGGAGGAAAGCAGGGCCAGGATGGAATCTCAAATCTGTGGAAGCTAGAGAGATCAAAAAGCTGGAAGGGATCCAAACAGAATATTTTATTAAATTATGAAAGCCCTCAAACAGAAAAACAAATTGCATGTTGCAAATGTAAGCATTAGAAGTCACCAAGTGAGGCATCTCTCGCCTTTCCAAATGGAAATATATGGCCACTTGGCCTTTGTAAACCTAAATTCATCTTACCTAGAATTTTCCCAGAATTCTGTGCCCTGATGAAAAGTTACCATGTGTTCTGCTGTTTACTGATAACCTCGGGGAACACATTTCAACAAAACACCCTTCTTCAACAGCTCACAAGTTTGAGTCCCTGTGCATAATTCCCTCTGTTTGGAAAACATAGATTTATCCAGGTGATCTTTTTTCAGATAGGATATATTTCTTACATATCCCACTGTCTTATTTATGGACAAGAAATATCCTCAGTGACCCTTGGCCATGGAGTCTCGCCATCTCGTGGATGAGATGCCAGTCTGATATATCATCTGTGTTTTGCTTCAGTCTGAATTCTGGGAAGTGTTGTTTCCCTTCCCGAACATTTGCTTTGAAGATAAAGAGAGAACGTTCATCTCTCCCAAGAACCTCCCAGGGTGTTCCTGCCTGTCAGTCTTCCCCTTGCCTAGGGAAATTCCATCGGACAAACATCAGCTGGACTAACCACTCGCCAGGTGACTGGCCCCTCTGATGAGGAGCCCAAGGAAAAGCCCTTTGTAAAATACAATCCTTTTTCCCTTTGAGACCCAGGTAGTGGTTTTAGGGAGATCATTTGTTTTTACTAATACCCACTCACTGATTTAAGATTTCAACACCACGCTTAAGAACACTGAGGTGCAAATAAAGAGCCCAGTGGCCTGGAATCTAAGTACCAAGCTTAGCTTTGCCACTGAGCAACTCTGTAACCTTGGACGAGTTTCTTTGCTTCACTGGTCTCTGGGTCCTCAACTGGAAAATGGAAGGGCTGAGTCAAAGTCAAGATTAACAACATTTTCAATTAGATTTTCGATCTTTTAAATTATATCCTTACTGCTCTAGTTCCCCATTTTAAAAATATTTTTGACTTCTAAACACACTGAACCTATTAAGCATTTTTTATTTTATTTCTCCTTTTTACTCATCAAAGCACATGCCATTGACTCTGATCAACGTAGCTGGTTGATATTACTCTAGCCAAAAAAAAACCTTATTGCGAGGACACGTGGTTTCTTATAGGATGTTTAAAATTTTGAAAATAGGTTGAAAATCTCTACTTTAATATTCATAGACCCCTAAAAGTCCCAAAGATCACAAACGGATAAACAACTGGAGTAAAGCATCTTTAGAGAAGCCTCCTGTTTAGAGAGGCCACTGTTTTGAAGCTTAGGCCTGAGAGGCTATAACCTCAAAGTCTCTAGATGAGGAAAAATAGTATTTCAGAGCTGGTTTAACTAGCCCAAGCGCAAGCCGTGAAGTCTTAAGCCTCTGTCTCTCTTCTCTTTTGAAGGAGAATCATCATGTGTCTCTGAACAACATCTGCCCATGCTTCCCCTACGTTTAATCTTGCCAGTGACTGTATTCACGGAATAGCTTCGATCTTTCCATCAACTACATCAAAGTGATAAATACTAGGCAATTGGTTTATTTTTTTGTTAGTTTCATACACCAACTTCCCTAATACTTATGATTATTGCAGACATAAAAGTCAGATCATTTTAATTCATCGTCTATCCCCACTTTGTTTTTTTAATACAATGATTGAGTACCTATTAGTTTCTAGGCACATAGCACGCATATACCACATGCTTGCTGAATGTGTGAATAAATGAACCAACACATGTATAAGTAAACTCTGTGAAACATTTCCACATATTCCATGTCATTTAACTCTCTCAACAACCCAGTAAGATAAGGAGCATTCTTCTCATTTTACAACTGAGGAAACTAAGTCTCAGGTACTGTGACTTGTTCAGGGTGATAAAGCTAGTAAATGGTGAGGCAGAACTTGGACCCAGTTCTCTGGCTTACACAGCCCTGGGCTGGTGCCCTACAGGGCAACCCTATGTGAATTCCTACTGTTCTGTTCTCTAGCATTTCTTTAGATGAGTTGACCCTCTGTCTCCTCTCTCTCCATCACTAGCCCCACCAGTTTATTAGTTCAGTCTTTAGCTGTCTTCTATTTGCCCTATCTTGCTGCTCCCACACATCATTCTGCTACTTCTTATCTGAGACTATGAATACCTATCCTCCCAGTATTTTGATCCTGAGCAGTTCTCCCCGCAAAATCTACAGCACGTCCTCTGCAATGTTTTGGTGGGAACACACAGCATCCTAGCTTTTGTGATCTCCAGTCCATCCCCTCCCTGTGCAGACAAGCCCTCAGGCTTGAAGAGAGGATGCCTCTCATTCACCATCATCCAGGTGTGCAGCAATCCTCCTTACTGTGAGGGCCTCAACCATCTCCCTTTCGGGACCTTACTCAGCTCCCTCTGGTCCTCTCCTCACCTCCATCCTAACACTTCCTTTCTTTTGCCAAGGGTCCTCCCCACCCCAGATGGAAAAAGCCCTCAACTAAAGTCAACTTTATCACCAATTAGTTGGTGATGTTGGGCAAGTCACATCCCCAGTCGGGGTTCCCGTTAGTTAAATGGAAGGATTTACCTGGCAGCCCTGGCAGGTCTAACATGTATAGCTCTGGGGAACACCCTTTCTTCTCTCCATCCCATTCTTAAAGCTGGCCCATCCTTTGGTGAGCCCTCCCTCAGCCTAGGGGCCAGAGCATTCCCTCTCTTTCTCAAATGACCCATGGAATCCCAGTTTCTCAGAGTTCCTGAACCAAGTGGTCCAAGACAGCCATTCTTAGCCTCTTGACTCTAGCTCAGTGTCTCTCAATATTGGGACCACAAAACCCCAGAGAAACACATAGTGTTGAGATTAACGAGCATCTGCCACCTCGGGCTCACCTGTGGTTCTCTATCCTTAGAAATTCGACACAGAGGTATACATCCCTTCATCACTGCACCTGAATGACTTCTGTCAATTTTGGAACCACGAATAACATTACCCCCATCACCACCTTTTAAACTGAGAAGGTTCTTTTAGAATTAGTTCAGCGTTACTCCCAAAATTGATGTCCATTTTACAAACGAAGAAACCGAAGCATCAAAACCCTTGGGGATAAAAGGTTATGACAGAAAACATGAAGAACAGTAAAAGACTGATGGTAGAGGTGTTTGAAGTATTTCTTCTGTTCTCGTAGGATAGACTGGCAAAGAACCCACTAGGACAATGACCTCTCAGAATTAATTCTATTATAGATGACAAGGGTGTAGCCTTCCTGCCTTTATTGGTACAACAATTCAATTGTTCAAAAATGTGTTGATGAGAGCACTATGGCATCACCACTTTATTAATACATAATTACTAATTAGATTGACCTAATACACAATACATAATACATGGGTTGGCAACTAACCACAAAGCGCAGGACATATTTTTTATAGAGTTATATCTAATAAAAATGATAGTAATCATGAACAAATTTAAGTTGGTTTTTTTTTTTTTATTGTTTTACACCTATTTTTCTGGGATATTCATGCAAATATCCAAGCCTCGAAGGGAGGAGCTGAGAGAGGTGTTGCAGTGGTGTGAAAACCATCCTAAGCTGGGAAACAGAAGTTCTAGCCCAAGTTATGCAACCAGCTGGTATGTGGACTTGTCATAAGAATGTCCCTTCTATTCCCTTCTAGCCTATAAATCACAGACCAGGTGCTCCTCCTATGTGACCTTCGGATTAAAGGTGTGCAGTTTTCCCACTTGTCTTTGCCGTGCCTTCAGCCATTTCTCACCAACTTCTAACAAAAGGTCCTCTGGTCTACCCGAACACTGGTCAATTGAACGGTAGCACACTGTCAGTCAAAGCAAGGTTTCCTGGCAACAATTGTGGAATGGGAGCCCTGAGAAACAGAGAGAGCTGCCACTAACTAACGATTTGGAGGCTGCCTTTGCGTTGGGGTACTGTAGCCCCTGGCTTTCATAGGCAAGTAAGTCAGAGTCGGTGGTCCTGGGTCGGTGTTCCTCGCTCTGCCATTTTGTCTTTTAGAGGCTCAGCTTTCCTGCAGATAAACCAAAGTAACACCTTTAAGCCAGGGACCTGCAACTGCGTATTAGCTGAGCTGGCCACCAACACTCCTAGAACCCAGCGGTGAGCCGCCATCCGCAGGGAGTGAGAGAAAAACAAGAGTGAGTGTCCCCCCACCCAACGCCCAGTGCAAACACAGTGCTCATCCCTCAGAGGCAAGTCGTTAGATGTCGCAAGATGGCCTGTAAATTCCTAACTTCTCTCTTTGGGAGGTAGGAAGGAAAGCGATTGCTACTGAATATTTCTCTGTTTTTCTGTCTGTGAGTGAGTGTGCATGGAGAGAAAAATAGTATGTGTGTAAGTACCCCCTCCCACTCTGTGACTTACACAACTGGGTATTTACACACCAGATGATCCCTGCAGGAAAAGGCGAGTTCCCAGCTGCTGTGGAATTTTAAGAGATCTCCCTGGAATGCCCTTATGGGATGTCTGGTTCTAATTGCCTCCATTAGCCAGAGCTGGCGAGCTGGCAGGAGCAATGAGAGGTGAAATTGAACAGATTCCAGTTCACATCAGACCCCCAGCCCTGCCAGAGTCCCCCAAGGGCCGGAAAAGAAAACAAATGCGGCGATGGTGGAGGGTGTGGTGGAAAGAACACTAGGCTGGAAATTAGAAGGCCCAGATTCTCGTTCCTGCGCTGCTGCTAACACCCTGTGTGGATCTGGACCCAGCACTTTCCTGCTTGGGCCTCCAGTTTCCTCATTTGCTAAATGAGTGGTGAGGACTGGCTGATCTCCAAGGTCTCTTCCCAGTCTCAGATTCGGGGACAGAAATGTCAAGCTCTCAACGCAGGGATTCAGGGGGCATTTTCTTCTGAACTTTAAAACCAGATGCTCTGCAATTTTAGATCTTTAAGAAGAATTGGGAAACGGAAAGGACGTCATCCCCACCCATTATTACCCACCCCCGGCCCCCAGCCCCAGCCCCATTTCTTCCTCTCTCCTCAGGATGGCTAGAGAGCTGAGCACTGACCCTGGCCAGAAAGAACGCAGAGATCCCGTAGTTCCTTGGTGCCCCCTATAGGCCCAAAAGGCAGTCACGCTGAAACGGGTGTTGCCCAGGGAGCCACCTGCACCCTGGCAACCCAAGGCTTCTTCTACTGAAAAGCCTCAGGTTTTAGAAGCAGACATTTCAAATTGGTCCCAAATTTGTGGGGGAATTTCTCTTTTTTTAGCCTGCTGTTTTCAGGCTCAGATTAAAGCCATTGAACTAATAGCCACAGCAGGCTGGGGTTGAACATCCCTCAGAGTGCCAACGGTATGTTCACGGTATAGCATGAGTCGTCAGATATCAAATACCGAAGGTTTCTAGTTCAATGCCCTGCTCTTCCCTCCATCACCTGCTGGCCCCTTTGCCTCACTAACTGCATAGCTCATCAGTGATGAGGAGTCACTGCTTTGTGAGTCAGCCTGAATTAGTTAGGAATTTTGTTTGGCCAGTAGTAACAGGATGCAAATCACAGTGACTTTATCAAATTGTAAGTTTATTTGCTCATCCAAAAGGCATCTACAGATAAGCTGCAGCCCCCAATCATGGGGAACTAGAGCTCCTTCTAGATTTTTCTTCTGCCATTTCTGCAACACACTTTCCTTATGGGCCTCATGGGCCAAGATCATCACTTAAGTTCTAGGTGTTACCTTTGCAGTACAGGGAGGAAAAAGGGGACGGGCAAGGGTCAGCATGGTCCCCTCCCATTAAGTCGTCCCCCTCGAAAGCTCATCTGAGGACTTTTGCTTGCATCTCATTGGCCATTCCAGCTGAAGGGATGGCTGGGAATATAGTCTTGCCATCAGTTCAAATAAAATCGAGCCCTGCTACTAAGGAAGAAGTGGGTAATGTATATTGGGTCAACATCAACTAGACTGCCACACAGCCCATGGTATTGGGAAAACCATGAATGTGTGTGTATGTGTGTAGCTCTGTGTTTGTCTCTCATGGACACTAGTGTCCCTCTGTCTGCAGAGAAGACAAGGAATTCTGTGCTGGCCCATCTTAGCGTACTCACCTGATCCAAGAGAACCCTTCATCTCCCCACACAGGATTGGACTCCTGCCGAGTTGGTGGAGAGAGATGGTATCTGACAGATCACTCTCTCCCAGAGATGATGCCAGGCAGGTAAAACCTCCAGCTTCCTCTTAGCCAGGCCTCTCTGGCACTTTCCCTAGAGAAAACTATGCCCACTCACCTATGAGGAACTGAGCCCAACTCCAGACACACCCCCAACAAAGCTCAGTGCCAGTTCTGAGACCAGCAAATACTTCCTTCTTGGCATGTTTCAGTGGCTAATTAGTCCCCCCTCCCAACCCTTTGCAGGGGGACCCCAGCCCACATTTCAACATACCTTCTAGCCCAAGGAGAGAGTTCATTGCTTTCTTTATATATTTGTTCTGCTGCAAGCCCAACCAAACTGCCCATCAGCTCAAAGAGCAAACCTTTACATGTTTAAATGTAATATTTAAAGTGGTAAACAAGGAATATGGAGCAAATGAGATGGACTTGGCCCTGCGACCAAATTCCAAATGAGCTTCTTTCTGGTTTTCTGGTCTCAAATGCTCCGAGTCCTTCCGGCTGGGACAAGAGGCTCACCCCTCACTGGTCTCCAAGCGCTGCACCATTTGGTAGATGTGATTTTTTCCCTTCTCGGGAAACCCACAGGCCTTTCCTCACATTTTAGCCCTCCTCCTTGGACTGTTACAAACCCACTTTCTTGTAAAGGAAACTGAGGCACGGAAAAGTGGTCGCTTACACTGGACCAAGATGTGTAGGTAGAGGAGGGCCCAAGTGAAGGGAGGGGCAGCAAAGCAGTCTCTACTTTTTTTATTTCCCTAGGGTACGATTTCAGTCCTTTACTATGTGTCCCAGTCGGTATTTCTTTTTTATTGCAATGGTCAAATACGTGATTCAATAACTGCACCAATTGTTTCTTCCACTCAACTGCATTCTCTTTATAGAGCAGTATTTGAAGCAGGCTTCCACATTTGCCACTCTCATTAGACGTGGCCTAAAAATACCTCTTCCTCCATCCTGGCACTTTCATCCATTCAGGTCTCTCATGAGACCGAATGTGTTTGAAGAGAGAGGCCCTTAACCATGCGATTAAAGTAGGATTTCCCTTTAAGATGGAGTTTCCAGGAATGAACCGCGTTTAAAAGCATGGACCACCTCTTTGGGAATGTGAGGGAGAGAAATAATCAGCTTCAATTTGTTAAGAACCATTTATCATGAATGCTCTAAAACTACGTCTGTTTTAGATCTTTTCTCCGGTATAACTAAGTTATTGCACATATATCATGGAAGATTCCTGGACTCCCGAGCTCTGCAGACAGCCCCCAGGGGCCAGCTTTTACATTTCTTATAATATACTTACTTAAGAAAAGACAGAGTGTCGTTCTTAGCACTTTGCTAGTTGGTATTTTTTTAAATATATTTTTTCGTGCCGTTCAATGTTAGGTACTTAATACCTTGGAGCGCTTAAAATCCTAATAGCAGCTTGAATTATCACTGCTTTGCACCCAGGGAAGCTAAAAGAAAGGTTTTTTAAAAAATGGTTAGGTGCATGCTCTGTCTTCAGTTCAAGATGGAAGCAGGAAGTCAAGTCCCATGACTGCATGATATTGACAGCATGATTCTGTTCTAGCGTGCCTATGTATACTGAAATTATTATCAAGCAAGCTCAGCCAGGTTTTTTCTTTCGCAGAAGCTTAACTCTAGTGCTTCCAAAGAACAAAATCAGAATAGCTGAAACAGAGCAGTTACTTTGTTTGAATAAATCATTTCAATACCCGGATGATTATTTTCCATATAAAATAGGGGTCATATCTCCCAAACATCAGTGTAAAGTTTCTTGATTTCCTGGGAAATGTAAACAAGAAAATATCTGCAATTATCTCTTCATATTTATGTGAGGATTATTGTTTAATAAGCATTCACTAAGAGTTTCATCTGCACTGCATTTTGGGTACACAGGATAGGATTTAGGTTTGGATCATAGCTGTTACAAAGCAGAAAGGGGTGAATTTAAACTACATATGTATGTCCATAAACTTGAACATATGTATGCTCAGTAAAAAGGAAGAAGAAAAGGTATGAAACAGTGAATATAATATACTTATATTTGTATTTGAAAAAAGGAAATTAGAAAATGTATATGAACACACATATTTGCTTGTATTTTATGTGTAATAAATATATCTGGTAACGTTGGTTACTAGGCGGGGTCATGGGTGCTGGGAGTAAGGGGCAGGACGGAGAATTTTCACTTTACACCTTTTGTTCCTCTTAAATTTTAAACCACGAAGATGTACCCTCAATTTACAAAAGAATAAACAAAATTTAATTAAAAACATAATGTGATCTATTCCAAGTGACAGTTTTGTGGTTCGAGACCTGGGAGTAGGGAGCAGGAAGAAGAGGCACTGTTTCAGCCAGCCTGGCTGATGGGCTTTGATGTCCGCTGACCTCAGTCTAGGCTCCTCTTGTTACCCAGAGCCCTCCCAGGGTCAAGGCCAATGTGCATCCAGGCATCAAGGCTCATGTTATTTCTTCAAGCAAAAGATGAAGTACATCTTTTGCCAGCTAGTATGTAACACTTTTCAAGAAAAGCAGCAAGCACGCTTATGTCCCTGTCTGGGACCCTTGCTGTAGAGAAATGCAAACCACAGAGGGTCTGGCCAGGATGCGCTGAGACCCAGAGTGGAAGATATCAGCGCGTTTCCAGCAATTTTGAAGGGAAGCTGTTTGCAGACAGGCTAGATGAGAGCCCAAGTGCGTCTCAGACAAGCTACAGACCTCTCGGAGCTGCCTTTTCTCATCTGCAACAAAGGCATAATAACACCCATAACGATAATAGCCCAGGGTTCTCTTGTTCACACACGATGTACGCAAAATGGCTAGCACTTAGCGGACACTCAGCCCAGGCTCCTGAGCCCCATCTCTCCCATATATATTTCCTTCCAAGCAAGTAAATTTGACCTGGGTCAATCCACTGGGTGAAAGCTGCAGGAAAGTGAACTTGGGCTCCTGTTAGGGGACACTTTCCTATAGACAGAACTATTCAAGGATAGGGCAAATCTCTCTGAATGGGCATCATTGAGATAAATGTTTTTTTTATGGGAAAAAACTGAAGGCTCTGCCTTTGCTGTCTCTAAGTTGACCACAAAGGAGACGGGTTTGGAGCACCCTGGGCCCATCCTCTCCGAGCTGCTCTCTGTTCCTGTCCCTCTTTCAGCCAGGCCGCTCCCAGAAAGGTGCAATTAAAGAGGCATTTCCAGACCTCTCTGTGGCTGGCACCACCACATTTTTTGCATTCTCTGCTTCCACAGCTCCTGCTCCTGGAGCTGTAAGGCCAGGGTGTGTGTGTGTGTGTGTGTGCGCGCGCGCACGCGTGTGCATGTGTCTTATCTACCTAAGGAGAAAAGGACATGAGTCGTGTGACCCAGCCTAAGGCCTAAGAGGGATTTTCTCCTTTACCCGGAACTTTTCTGCAGGTTCTAGTGATGACCAAGAGAGAAGCCAATGTCTTCTTAGAGAAAATGTCCTTAATTGCATTTTGACTCTCCAGGACTTCTGAACAGGCACTTCTCTGGGCCCAGGGGAATTCTGGGGTACATAAGGTCCGACCCCCGCCCAGGGGGCAACCACAGTTGAATAGGGGGGTGACACGCACTTATGCAAGTAACTCCGAAATTGGGTGAGCTGTGATAGATGACGCCAGGAGCAAAGTGCCATGGAGGCCTAACGAGGCAGCTGGTAATTAATACTGACACAAGGCATAAAGGTCAGCGGTGCCTTCACACAGTAGGAGAGGTTGAAACTGGGGTTCAGAGATGAGTCAGAGTTTGGGAGTGGAAGGAATGGACATGATTTCAAAGCTCTTGTTGGCTTCATTTTTTGTCTGTGAATCCTTTTGTTCTCCTGGGTTTTCACACCAGTGAAAGCATTTCCATTTCCAGGGTGTGACCGGCCCTTGTTTCAGACACCTCTTTGGGTGGGACCTTGCAGGAAGGACTCCTCTGGCGGCCAGCGCTGGAGCTGTCCTGGCCCTGGCCAGATTCACCCCCCCACCCACCCCTGGGGGGACTGCTCCCCCTTCCCTTTTCCTCTCTCCCTTCCAGTGCCCCATTTGGGGAATCTTATCCAAGTTCCAAGTAGTAAATTTAAGTCCTTGGCAGCCCTCCCACAGATGACTCCCAAATTATCCCATTCCAAGGGTGGGGGTGGGGGAGGCCAGGAGTTCAGGCCTGAGGATTCCACCTGGTCGTCTGAGAGCTCCGAGCGCCATCTGCTGGCAGAAACTAGTAGCCAGCTTGCAGTGGGAGCCGGGGCAGGGCAGGGGGAGCGGGTGGGGTGCAGGATTTTACCAGCGATAGGGGCAAGCCTGGTCTGGGATCTCTGACAGTGCAGGGAAGTCACCGTTAACTGACATCTGACATCGGACAGAAGTAGGGGAGTAAGAGTGAGTATATGTGGGTGGGTGTGTGCGTGCCTGAGTCTATGTTGTATGTAAATTCATACATGGCGACCAGCTGCAAGCTGGGCTGTAGGTAATTTGGAGAGTGTGTTGGGATGGTGTGCATGCTTCTGTTATTGTTCCTTAGAGTGCGTATATGGGACTATCTCCAGAGTAAAAAGACAATAAATAAGAAGGTAATCAGGCCCACATGTATCCCTCAGAGGGAAGTTTCCAGATGTCCTCTCATTAACCTTCAGCCCCAATATGGGTGATGTTGAGACTCAATTTTCATCTGGGGAGAGTGACTCCCACAGTGTGATCAGGGCCCAGAGTGAGAACACTGGTTTTACTACAAACGTCAAATGACCCATGGATAAAGACTTGAGAGGTCATTTAGTTCATCCTCATCATTTTGCAGAGAAAGAGCTATGAATTCAATGAGGGAAGAGCAAAAGAGGGAGTCTAGCAGATTGCCTTTAAAGTCCTTCCCGACCGCGGTTCTGATGGACAAACTTCCAAGCACAGCCAAGCCCCGTTATTTATGCCAGGAAGATCCTCGGCAGCCGCTCCCCTGCCCTGCCCCACCTCTGCCTCACCTCTTCTCTGTTTACTCTCCACAAGGAATTTCCTGACCCGTAAATCTTGAGAGATTTATTATTTCCTGAGGCATCCCTTCCTTGGAAAATGTGGCATTCCAGTTCCAGACTCAGAAGTACGCTGGGGTCACGGCTCTCAAAGTGGGGCAGGATTTCTCCTGATGGTGGTGGGGAGGACGCCAGCCTCCTATTACCACCCACGGGCTACCAAGGAAGGACACTACTTACCATTCCTGGCTCCCAACTAATGCTCTTGAAACAACCAGCTCAGAGGTTTCTCTCTACAAGTCGTAAGAGCTTCCAGAAGTCCTAGGAGAACTGAAGGGCTTGGTTTCTCTCCTCATACCACTTGGAAGAAGGAAGGGGGCCAGGATCTTCTGTTTTTCTCTCTGAAACCACTGCCTTTGATTGTCTTTTTTCTTCCACTGTGAGGAAAACCTTCCTAAAACACAGCTCAGCTCACAATCTTGTAGGTGATGCCTCCTTTTGTTTGTAGGATACATCTAAACACATTTAGAGGATCTCCAAGCCCCTCAAGACGTGACCCCCACATCCCTCCAACACTGGCTCTCTTGCTGTGTTTTCACACTGGTGCTGAGCTCCGGCCACATCTGTCCCTTCTCTCTTTCAACTCCGCCATAGTGTTCTGCATCTAGACTGTCCTTACTGCCCCCTCACCCCCGGCTTTCCTCCACCTCCAATTGTTGACATCTTTTCTGTGTTCCAAAGACTTATCTCAACAGTCACCTTCTCCTGGAAGACGTCCAGGATTCTCCTCTCTCCAAACGAAACAGAAGCTCCTTTGAGTTTCCCAGGATATATTAGGTCCGTGCCTCTTCAGGCTCTTTCGGGCTGTGTTATTTAAAAGCTCCTTGCTTGTATCGATTATTCCCCCTCTTAGATTCTGAGCACCTTGAGGGCAGGAGCAGCATCCCCAGCTGTGAGTGTGTTCCCGGAGAACTTGTAAGCAGTATTCAGATAATCCACTATTTTGAGTTTTCCAATCTTTCCTTAGGATGAATTAACCCAGAAGAGCAACATACTTCAAAGAAAACAGACAAACTTTTCTTCTCAGAAGACAGCATGGCCTGAAGCCACGGCATGTAAGAAGTAGCGGTGCCGTGGATGCTCCGGCTCCTCACGTGCCCACTCAAGACTCAGGAGCAGCAGGGAAGCCTCGTTCCAGAGCTGAGGACCTCCACTGAGAAGACAGTAACTCGAGCCCTCAGAATTCTTACCTAGAGAGCTCCAGAAGGAAATCCCGACCTGTTGCATCTCCTATAGGGCATGGAAAGAGAAGGTGTCTCTATAGCATTGGTCAAGAGATGGGGGTTGGGAGACAGATTCTAGTCCTGGCTTTACTGTAACCAGGTCTCAGGCTTGAAGCCAAGTTCCTTTCCTGCCATCTGCATAATGTGAGGGCTGGCCTGGATCATCTTTAAGCCTCTGCAAGACTGACACTCTGGAATCCTAAGGGTGCGCACCAGGCGAGTGCTCTTTATTTGAAGATCTTCATACATTTTGTCTCTACAGTTTTGAAACGAAGTCATCCAGAGTTGTGTAGACATCAAACAGTTTTGGTCATCCAAAGTCTTCACCAAGAACCTCTAGCTAATAAATCATTTATTCCCTGACCCTTTAAGATTATTGATAATTGTTATTTTCCGAGTGAAAGCTGAGATGTGAAAATAATACACGTTTTCAGAGCCGAGATTTTATTTCCTTTAATTTCTATTTTTTCTGATTCTAAGAATGATACATATTCATTGTAAGTACTGAAAATATTGAAAAGTGTAAATAAGAAAACAAAAATCACCTAGTATCCTAGCCCCTAAAGACCTCTATGAACATTTTGGTGTAGATTTTTCCTTGGTCTAGACACATTTATGGATATATTTTTGTAGAAGTAGCTTCATGCGAGAGGTCATGTTTAGAAACCCTGGATTTTTGCATGGCAAAATACAGTGAGCATCTGTCCATGCCTATGATATTCTATGGTGTTATTTGGAATAGTTCCAGGGTATTCCATCATATAGATCCAGTATACTTTATGTAATCCCTTATGGTCTCATAAATACTCTTATTTTCAGGCATTTGTCTAATGATCTCCTTGGTTTACGTTCCTCGGTATAGAAGTACTGGGGTCCCGAAATATGAACTTTCTGAAGATTTCTGATATTTTAAAATTCTTCTTATTATTTGAACTACTCGCTGTGGCCAAGTCACCCAGCCTGCCTCTGGCATTCTCGATTACTGAACAATAGGGATGTCAAAACCGGAAGGGCCCTTAGTCAGGAAGATTTACAGATCGTTTAACATATGAGAAAACGGAGGTTTAAATAGGGCAAGTGCCTTTCTGCGGATCCCAAAGGGAGTTGGCTGCAGTCAGAACAGAGTCCCGGCTCCCTGCCCAGTGAGATTCTCTACATTTTCCTTGCCTCCCTTATAATCCCGTCCCTGAATTACATGAACTTTGAGCAGGCTTCTCAGGGTTTTCCATGTATATGCAGCAAACCCAGGCATTTCCTGAGTCAGCATTTACACCAGAGAAATGTCTAGGCTAAAATGTTTGTATTAAATACAAATGTCATCAGTGGGACACCAATGGTCCCTTAAACAGAAATCCTCTCCTAGGGGTCAGATGTCGTTTTTGTTTGTTTGTTTGAGGGATGGGATTGAGATGGTGAAAAATAGCTGCACAGGCTGAGTCTCCTGTAAAACTGGGGTTTTCGGAGACACTGTCGTGAAGTAGCTTGAAGACTTGAGGGTTTACTCCCATTAAAATGAAAGGCCAATTCAGTGTTTAAAGCCCTGAAGTGGGTGGGACAAGCCTCTGTCTTGGCCATGGCCTCTCAGGCACCTGAGCCCAAATAATCCATGTAGTCCCTAGGTAACTTCCCTACAGCTCCAGAGAAGCCTTTCGTGGGGACCCAGAGAGCCAGCAGCCTGGGGAGGCCTTGCTTATGCTAACGAGGCACTAAATTAGTGTATTACATGCCTCATTTAGCACGACTGTGCAAAATCTAAAAGTACTAATAAATTTTCCTTCTGGGGTCAAGAATCATAAAAGGATAAATGATCAACCATTAATTAGCAGAGAAATAAAAGCTTGGCGGCTTCTGTTCTACTCCTGCCTTCTCTCAAATGGTATAATTTGTGCAAAATGCTTTTTGCAAAGCAGTCTTTCTTAGAAAAAAAAATGAAGCATCATCCAGGAGAGTGGCTTCGAATCCTCTGTGACTCTTAGGGTGACAGGACATGCATAGCAGTAACTATTCTAGAAGATTAGACCTGGGCATTTTGTAAAGAGAGAGAGTGATTTTTTGTAAAAATCACTTTCATTTATTGATTTTTCCTATTAGCTTTAGTATAAGATCTGTGTTATACTGGGTATAAGTTTTGGAAAAGGGCACGTTTCTTTGTCATTTGCATTAAAAGGTCAATCACTCTGAAGAGTCTCCATGGCACCTGAATTTTGCCAGATGCTGCAAAATAGATACTTCTGGGATGAAGGGAAGTCCGTCTTTCCTTTGAGTTGACAGTGACTCTTGACTGATCTCTAACAATGTGTTGTTCCTTGTTTTTCTTTTTATTTTAGGCTATGTATTTATATATTTCAGAAAGTTGGGTGTGAGTCTTTATACAATTTTTAGCTGAAAGTCCTGAACCTGCGAAGATCTCTCTGCCAGTTACCGCCGCCCTAGCTTTGGTGGCCTCGTGTGCCCCCTGGGAATAAAGTGGGATACTTGGTTATGAAAGGGTGCTCTGAGTGACACTATAATGTAACTTTCTCGGACTGATAAGTCCTACCTCCTTCCCCAGGCCTTGGCTTTGCTAGAGGGGCAGATGAGTATCCTCAGAGAGCCAGTGAGGGCTGACCCCAAGGCTTTCCATCATTACTAGATCCTCCCTCCTGGGCGTCTGCAAATAAATTTAAACAAAAGTCGAGAGGAAGGTTCGGCTCATTTAAGCCTCTTGTGTTTCCGTCATGGCTTTGGAGGTATAAATACACCCAGATGTTTTAAACTTTTTCTCTGTTTTATCTAATCGCCAGAACAACTGGGGCTTCTGCACCTCTCCTCCCTGCCCTGCAGGGGCACACAGAGACCCTAATTAAAAGGGTTCTCCTTTGTTTCCCTAATAACTCAGCCCTAGGGAGCCCAGTGCATTTGGTCAGCTCTAATGGTGAAGGCCCCACAGGTGGGCATGTGTGCACCGGAATGTTCAAATGCAGCTTGGCCCCATAGGGAATTGAAGGGCTCAAAGGGGAGGTGCAGCAGGAGCAGGTAACTGAGCAACATGACCTGAGATGACCTCAAAAGGAGGCAGTGAGTGGGAGGTAGAGAATGTAACCTGCCTGGGGCGAAGTTCTGATTTCTAATAGCAGTTGCAGGGGCTGTTGCTGTCCTCTTGTGTGAAGGACACTTTCCCCTTCTCTGTGGGCTTGAGCATCCTCCCCTGGCTTCTTCTCTCCCACCTCCAGCCACTGTGGGGTTTCGGCCCTGCAACGGTTTTTGTTTGTTTGTTTGTTTGTTTAGGGTTTTTTTTTTTTTGGTAGCCCCTTTTTTATGTTGACGAAATTTTTAAATTATTTTTATATTTCAATTAGAGTTGACATCCGATATTATTTTATAACCAGTTTCTCCCTCCAGTCTTTATTGCTTACTGGAATCACTGCCAGCCCAATTTATTCCCCACACCACAGCTCGAATGGCCTTCCCTAGACACAGACTGCATCACTCCCTGGCTCGACATCCTTTCATGCTTCTCTCTAGTCTCTAGAATAAAGTACAAAGTTGAAATCTCTGCTCTCGCCTCATTTTTCCATTAGTTCCCCCTCTAGTGACCCCACTGGATTTCTTGATTTTCCTGAGCATCCCCTGCCTTTCTTCTTGCTGTGCTTCTACTTGCAACTCACTTCCCACAGCTGGGCCTGGAGAAATCCAGCTCTCCCTTCAAAAACAAATTCAAGCAGCTTTCCTGAGCCTCTGCAGGCAGCATTTACCACCCTGTTCTCCATGTCTCACTCTACTGAAATGATCTTTGTGTGTATTTTCTCTCCAAATCATGAGCTCCGTAAAAAGAGGGGGTACGGTACGTCTTATTCATTCTCATGCCCCCTCTCCTGGGCACACTGTCTTTACTTCTCTAAGTGTTATACACAAAAGCAGGGAAATCATATTTGACTATTTCGCAGGAATTTCCTGGGTCAATGAAGGCAACCTTTAACCTCGGTCACTAGCCCTACTTCCCAGATCACTTCTAGTTAGATCTTAAGTTCTAGTGTTCATCAAACTGTCCACTGGGTTCCAACACTGCAGCATGGGACCCAGCAGGGCATGAGACCCCTTAACCTAGACCACCACTGGAGCATATGCTCCTGTTCCCCCCAGCACTCCTCATCAAGGGACACCTGTAGAACAGACCAAAACAAACTCTTTGAGCGTGGCCAAGGAACACCCTAGCTTAGAATGGATGTAGGTGAACAAAGCTCTTTGAGTGTAGCTTAGAATGGATGTGAGTGATAACACGGTGCCTGGGCCCCATCTCATACCAACTAATTATAGTCTCTGGGATGGGAACCCAGCCTGAGGTCTGAGTGTTTCTAAGCTCGAACGCACAATCAAAATGGAAAATCACTACCTTAGTCCAAAATAGTGGGATGCTTGCATCCCAGTTTTGAACTCTCAAGGCATAGCCAAAGTAGTTTTTCCTGGAGAGGTCTGTAAAATATCGTTACCCTCCTCCACATCCACCAGCTATTTGAAGGAGCCAAATGGAGCTAGTACAGGTGGCTTCTCATTATCCCAGACCAGCTGAGTTCTTGGTCATAAAAGGGCAGCAGAGGCATCAGGAAAAACTCCTCTAGACTTGAACCATTCGAATCCGCACGAGACCTGGGATCAAAGGACTGGCGTTCAAGCCCATGCCCACCACTCAGTGACTTCAGACGACTTCTCTGAGTGGTGTTTTCCTCACCTGTAAAATAGATTTAGCAATAATTCCTACCACATAATATATTGTAAAACTTGGATAAAAGATGTGAAAGCATTCTGTAAACTGTAAAGGGCAGATGTTAATTGTTATCGTGGGTACTTAAGTTATACATTTCTGATTTTATGGGAAACAAGACCCGGGTTGTACTCATTTCTGCATCCTTTGCACTCGACTCCTGTGCCTGGTTCATGTCCTACCCAGAGTGTGTATTAAGTATTTGAACAAATGAATGAATGAATGAATGAACAAACGCTGGAGTTCTGTGTCCTCAAATCTACACTCCAAAGCTTTGTGAGGCAGAGACAAAGCTTGTCGCCTCCCCAGCCTCCCAGCCTTCTTCAGTCGACATGACCCACACATGGAGCAACTTAACGGAGAAGCGAACATCTGGGGGCCAGAACCACTATTACACAAACCACCCTGGACCTAATC
This sequence comes from Pteropus vampyrus, assembly GCF_000151845.1. Lineage (NCBI taxonomy): Eukaryota > Metazoa > Chordata > Mammalia > Chiroptera > Pteropodidae > Pteropus > Pteropus vampyrus. The sequence goes on from NW_011888795.1 coordinate 2,018,040, forward strand.
CTGAAACTCAGGAAATGTATGTAGCTTTGCAGTTTCCACTTTTGTCCTCATGCCCTGCCCTTCTCCAATGCTGCTGGCCTTGGCCAAATGGCTAAGGACAGGGGTCAGGACAAGGAGCATGAGGAAATGGGTGGCTTCACCCAGGCTACCCTAATGGCCTGAAGTGAGAACACTGAGCTAGCTCACACAGCTCTGGCCCTTGGGCAGAGGCCACCAAACACAGAGGCAAGGGGCAGGGCCGCTGTGGTCTGGGAAAAAGCACTGGACTTGGATTAGAAGACCCAGAATCAAGTCCAGGGGGTGCCATTCATCTTCTGTGTGGCCTTGGATGAGTCACTTAACCCTTTTGTAAAAAGGGGCTAATAACTCCTGTGTCCCAGGGTTGTGAAGAACAAATGGAAAAATTATTTCTGGAAACTCCTAGAGGGTGCCTGGTTTTAAGCATTCATTTATTTGTTCTTCAACCCAATTCATTTGTGGTGATTTACCGGGTCCCAGACAACCCTCCAGGACACAGTGTGCTCAACAAATCCTGCCTCCCTTCCTTCCTCTTTCGTTTTCTCAGAGGGGGAAGAGGACTTGGGTGTCATTTGATTTAAGCACAAAGGCATAAATCAATTAAACTATAATTGTTTTTCCTGGGAGAGGGTCTCCTCCAGCACCCAAAGGGAAACTACAGAGCAGAGAGCTGTGCAAATACACCACAGACAGAAAAGCACACACATCTTCAAGATGAGGGAAAAAGGCAAATCAAATTAAA
>NW_011888795.1:2018849-2020929 GCF_000151845.1 Pteropus vampyrus
CTCCTGTGTCCCAGGGTTGTGAAGAACAAATGGAAAAATTATTTCTGGAAACTCCTAGAGGGTGCCTGGTTTTAAGCATTCATTTATTTGTTCTTCAACCCAATTCATTTGTGGTGATTTACCGGGTCCCAGACAACCCTCCAGGACACAGTGTGCTCAACAAATCCTGCCTCCCTTCCTTCCTCTTTCGTTTTCTCAGAGGGGGAAGAGGACTTGGGTGTCATTTGATTTAAGCACAAAGGCATAAATCAATTAAACTATAATTGTTTTTCCTGGGAGAGGGTCTCCTCCAGCACCCAAAGGGAAACTACAGAGCAGAGAGCTGTGCAAATACACCACAGACAGAAAAGCACACACATCTTCAAGATGAGGGAAAAAGGCAAATCAAATTAAAACCCTTGATCGGAGAAGCCCACACTTTGCCAGAGAAGACTCCATGGGGCCAGACTTGTCCGGTCTAGGAGGGCTGGGTGGATTCTGAGGGCCCTTCTCCATGTTCCACGTTATCTCCCATTTCCTTTGGGAGCCCAGGAGACACAGCCTTCCCAAAGCAGCCTCTGAGGTGGCCTGTGAAGCTTTTGTCCTTGGCAGCAGAGAAATTTCTGCTTCACTGGTTCCAAACAAGGCTCGCATTAACTCCGGGCCTGTGAGGAGCGCACGTGCAACAAAACCCAACACCGTGTCCCAGCCCTCAGACAAGCACAGAAACAAATGGTGCAGGAATTTTTCAGAATAGAATCATCCGCTCAATGTCACTGCATACATTTACCTACCTCAGTGCCTATTCAGGGCCCCTCTTTAAAGAGGGATAGCAATAGAGATGAATCAGACAACATCTCTATGGCAACACCTCCACTGAAAAATGATGGCGGCCCCAGAGAGAGAAGTGATGACCATTTTTTTAAAATATACTCAAATACAACGCTACTCCTCCCAAAGAATCCCTTGGCTATGAGGACACAAGGCTGTGTTTAAAACAACAGCACATGAGCTCATGACAAGACTAATTAGGGGCACAAGGGGGGCATGCAAACTCAGGATGAGAGTTTGCACAAAGAATTAAGACCTGAGGTTTCAGGACACTGGAATTTGTCAACAAAATTAACATTCTCTTTCCTGGAAACTCTCAAGCTGAAGGAGTTTACAAAGACCTTATTTTTAGTGTCCAATTTGAGACAGGGAGTGAGGGATGGTAAAAACAAATAGTGGTCACCGTCAGGCCCTTAACAGGATACTAAACCTAGCAGAGGGCTGGATCCCTCTAACTGGCCCACACAATCACGCTCCTTCTCTGAGCCCTTGTGAGTCAGGATTTACGGAGATGGTGGCCTTCATGGCCGCAAAATCAGAAGCCTTAAAGGGGCCTTTGGTTCTAAAGGGCTGTGATGGAGGAAAGCCTAAAATACTGCTACCAAAAACAACTATTACCACCATCACCATCACCATCACGTGGCATCATCATCATCATCATCATCATCATCATCATCATCACCATCATCAAGAAAGGAAGGCCCTGGATTCCATTTACCTAGGTACTTTCAAGGAGAACTTATATATTGAGTACTTTAGAAAGAAACAGGGCACTATCTCAGCACAGCAGTTTTTCCAGACAGAAGAAGAAAAGGAAAAATGTTTTTTCATTTTATTTCCTCATCAGTTGCATAGAGAATAACTAGGAGGAGCGGCAGAGGCCGTGGAGCTGGTCAGGACAGACAGGCTCTGTTTCCATTTTCCCTGCTTACTTTCTTCATGACCTTAGGCAAGTCATTAACCTTGCTTGCCTCTCCCACTTCTTCCATAAAACGTGAAGTACTTGCGGACTGTTAGATGAAAGACTCCGATGTGAGTGCAGAGTTTATATAGAGCGCCCTTTATACCCAACACGTGAAAGAAATTAGCTGTAATAGGCGGGGCGTCAGGTGGAAGATGTGTGAGCAGCGGCTCACCGTGATCCCATTGTTTAGATTCCGGAGCTTTGAACAGCCTTATTTTAAGAAACCCTGTCAGTGGGAAATGGACTGCGGCTGATGGCGCTGTCATCCGCACTGCTGCTGGGAGAGTAGAGCTCTGGTGCGCTGGT
>NW_011888795.1:2022899-2024628 GCF_000151845.1 Pteropus vampyrus
TCCATTTGTGCCCTTAGTAATATCTTTCTGACCTAGGCAGAGAGCTGTGAGGGTCATATAAATAATGGATGAAGAAGTGACTTGTAAAGTGACAGGCTACGTGCAATTATATAGCACAATTTTTCCAGAGCTTCCTAGGGCTCCTGGTCACAAGTTTCAATAGCAGCCTCTCCCCACACAGCTGATGTTGCTGACTCAGCTCTACAGCCCCAGGAGCCAAAAACAGAGACAGGCTGTATCTGAAGCGAGAATGGGGCAAATACACATTTGGAAGCCAGAAGCATTTTGATGTAACCAAAAGAAAAAAAAAAGCACATTTCTTTCTGTTTGTTTTTCTCTTAATTACCAAGTAATATCTACCACAGTAATCCCCTCCCCACCCTCTGGGGGCTCAGGAATGGGGTGGGATAGGCTCAAGAATGGGTAAAGGCCAGGATGTCTGCTGCACAGACTGCCTGATGCATGAGGATGTTTTGACACAGCCACATCAGAGCATCATTGCATTGTTCTGAGAGCATGCCATGGCCTGGGGCCCAGTAGACAAGCCAGGCCACTTGTCCAAGGCCCTGCCTCACTGGACTTCCAGGCACTGCACCACCATCTCTTATAAGCAGGACCCGCTGGGATGGCTTGAATAATCAAGAAATGACTGCAATACGGGAATAGAAATGGTGAAAGTGTTAGAGGATGCGATGCCCTGAACCTGCATCTGTGCCCTGGTCTGCTACTCATGGAAACTTAAATGCTGGCATCCCCACTCTGGGTCTCTAAAAACAGAGACAATGATCTCGGTCCTGCCATGCTCCTGCAGCTGATGTGAGATCATTGGGAAAGGCAATACCAGAAATCATTAGGTGGGAAGAAAACTTTATTTACTTCCAACAAGTATTTCCTTAGTTCTTTCTGTGTGCCATGTACTGTGAGGGCATAAGGGACACAGATAAATAAGACACCTCCCTGCCTCAGAAGAGCCTTAAGTCTAAAGGGTGATAACATGGGGGCTACATGCTATAGCAGAGACGCGCGTGTGTGTTCCCAGGTCCAGAAGTTTACCTGCAGAGGGAAAACTCTGAGGAAGAGGCATGGGCTTTATTTTTCTAAACCCACAGGTGGAGCACTTACAGGGCGAGGAAGGAGTGGAGGAGGCCTCAGGGTGAGGTGGGGGCGGGGCCTGCTAATCTACCTGCAATATCGATTTTATTTCACTTCCATATAACAGACTGTTCTAAGAACTTCACTAATTTGGTCCTCAAAAAGTAGATTCTGTTATTATTTCCACAGGTGAGGAAAATGAGGCATAGAGAAGTCAAGATTCTTCTCCACCACACAGCGGGCTAGTAAGTGGCAGAGCGGGGCTTCCGACCCAGGCAGTCTGGCTCCAAATTAGCTATGTATAAAGGCACGTGTGTAGAATTAGAGGAATCATGGTGTTTAAAGATGATGTCATATAAGGAAAAGAGATTTTGCTGTTTTGGTTTTGTCATTTTGGTGTTTTTCATTAGCTTTTATTGCAAAATTGAGTTAATAGTTTAAAAATAAATTACCAACACGGAGGTTGTAGACAAGCCTACATTCAACTTTAAAGCTGCAGTGGGCAAGTGCATCACCAAGGTATAAGATGGCACCTTTCGTAGGTCTGCCTGGCCTCCTAGTTTTCCTCCCTTCCTGTTTAGCCAAGGTCTCTCTGAAATGTTTTTACTCAGTCTCTTCAAAGAAATTCTGTATCAGC
>NW_011888795.1:2024678-2038775 GCF_000151845.1 Pteropus vampyrus
GTGTGTAGAATTAGAGGAATCATGGTGTTTAAAGATGATGTCATATAAGGAAAAGAGATTTTGCTGTTTTGGTTTTGTCATTTTGGTGTTTTTCATTAGCTTTTATTGCAAAATTGAGTTAATAGTTTAAAAATAAATTACCAACACGGAGGTTGTAGACAAGCCTACATTCAACTTTAAAGCTGCAGTGGGCAAGTGCATCGCCAAGGTATAAGATGGCACCTTTCGTAGGTCTGCCTGGCCTCCTAGTTTTCCTCCCTTCCTGTTTAGCCAAGGTCTCTCTGAAATGTTTTTACTCAGTCTCTTCAAAGAAATTCTGTATCAGCCCAGAAAATCTGGATCTCGGGGTTAACTCGCAGAGGGAAACTCTTCATGGAAGAGGCATGTTCCTGCCAGAAATAGAGAGAGAAGGTCAGTATGCTGATCATCACCTGATATAAGTATAGAAGGTGAGCTAAAGGTCCTGTACCCTACACTGCTCCACATGCACAGTAATGATCCAAACTAGTGTTGTGGTCCTGTGCTGGATAGTGGTCCAAGTGCCCTTTACTCATCTTTATAGCTGGTCAGAAACAGATTCACATGAGGGCTACAGAATACAGCATGGTCACCATCTTCTCAGGGAAAGGGCTGGACCTGAGGCAGAGATGGGGCAGGCCATGACCTTGGGTCTCTGGTTCTCTCTGTGGAGCAACATCAGAAAGACCTCCAGCATGCTCACTTCCACTGCAGGGAGTGCCATGAAGTAGGGGAGGGCCTTCCATGAGCCAGCGGAGACTTCTGTCATGGATGCCACTCATAGGCCACTCTGGCTGCGGCCTGGACCCAGATATAGGTCGCCACCATCTTCAGCCTAGATTGCCACAAGTTTTTCTTTTTTTACAGCGCCACAAAGGCCAGAGCTGTGCCAGAAATTCAGAAAATGCTCATTGACCACCACCATCACCCCACTTAAGGGGCATATCTTTATGGGGGCTTCTTCCCAACTGTGGTCCAGTTTTGTTGCACCTGGGAGAAAGCCCAATGATCCTGAGAGATCAGCAAGAGAGGATGAGGCAGTTACAAACCATGGTAGATATAAAACCAAGTCTTTACTTTACCTGTTTCTGCCTTTGCCTCTAAAGACATTTGTGTGAATGAGGAAGAAAATGAGAAACCAGGAACCAAGACAACTCCACTCTGGGAACAGAAGGTCAGATTCGAGATAACTGGGGCGACCAGTTGTTTTTTTCCACGAAACCTCTGTCCTCTTGTGGACGAATGGGATTTCAAGGCCACTGGGAGATTAAGATAGGGGAGCCATTCAGGGCTAGATGGCCTGTTATTCTATCCTTGCTCTTAAATGACAATCTCTTCAGTCCTCACACCAGAGTCCATGGGCCCAGCTGGCCTGGCTCCTGCCCACCCACACCCATCCCCGACAAGGCTCTGATCTCCTGCCCAGATTCTCTGCTCAGACTCCGGGAATAACATCACGAAGACACTACTTCTGCTTTGACCTTAGTGACGGCCTTATCTTCTGCTCAGCACATGTGATCTTTTCAGTCTGCTCCCCAGAGGTCTCTGGGATGGGCCAAGCAGAGGAAGAGACCAATCTTCTAAGCTTAGCCTTTCTGCCCTCAACCTGGTAGGTGTCAGGGTCACGGTCATGGAAACAGGTCCCATATTGTCTTTGAGGGACCACTAACATATTGCCTTGAGCCATAGATCCTCAGGCTTATGGTACAACTAGAAATTCATCTAGGCACAGCTCAAATTCTACCCTCTCCGTGAAGTCACTTCCAATCACTCAAACCCACCAACAAGATAGACTGTCTCTCTCCCTCTTCTGTGTCCCCCATTGCACTTTGAACTCTTATGATAGTACTTCTAAGTCTGCTTTATATTAAAGTTAGGTGTTTGCACTTCCAATTCTGACACAAATTTCAATGTTTGGTTTTTTTCCCATACCACTAAGCAATTCTCCAACTCCAGCTGGTGAAATTAAATGTGGTATGTGAGAAAAAAGAGAAATTAAGGGAGATTGCAAAGTTTTTGAACTGGACAAGTAGGAGGAAGGAGTTGGCAACAACTGAGAGGAGGAAGACTATAAAAGGAATTGGTCATTTATCATCATGTTGGTGTTAAGTTGCCTATTAGATATTCCAGCGGTGTTACAGAGTAAGCAACTGGGTATCCACGTCTGGAGTTATGGAGAGGTCTAGGCTGGTGTGGAATAATGCGTCCACCCTTCCCCACCCCCATCCCCGCAATTATATCCACATCCTAATCTCCAGAACCCATGAATGTTACTTCATATGCGAGCTGGTTGCCAATGGAGCCAACCATGTGATTAGAGGGTTGGAACTTTGAGCCCTATCATCTGATTTCAGGGGAGAGGAGAGGGGCTGGAGATTGAGTTCAAACTCTCCAATGGCTTTCTATTTTCCTGACCTCCAGAACCCATGAATGTTACTTTGTAAATGTGATTAAGTTAAAGACCTTGAAATGGGGAGAGTACCCTGGTTGGTCAAGGTGTGATCTCGGTGGTTCTTATAAGAGGAACACAGAAGAAAGGAGTCAGAAGAGAAAGTCATGTGATGATGGAAGCAGAGATTAAAGCGATATGGCCACAAGACAAGGAATGTTGACAGCATCTAGAAGTTGGAAGAGGCAAGGAGCAGATTCTCTCAGGAGTCTCTAGAAGGAACCAGCTCAGCCAACACCTTGGTTTAGTCCCATAAGACTCATTTCAGACTTCTGACCTAGAATTACAAGAGGTTAGATCTGTAGTATTGTAAGTCGCTATGTTTATAGTAATTTGTTGCAGCAGCAGAAAAAAAAAAATTCTAATACAGTTAGAGATAAATCGAGAGCATATTATTTAAAGCTATAAAAAATCTATAAAGTTATAAAAAGATCACCAAGGGTATGAGTATATAGAAAGAAAAGAAATACAAATATGAAGGCCTGGAGTAGCTGGGGCTGTAAGGAGGAATAATCAGGAGACTGAGAAGGGGTGAACAGTCTGATAGAAGGAAATCAGGAGAGTGAGATATCCAGGAAGCAAAGTGAAAGAAGAATTCTCAGAAGAGGAAATAATTCCTTGGTAAGATGCTGCTGATAGTTAAGAAAAATGAGAGGTGAGCATTGACCATGAAATTTAACTACATGGAGACCCTTAGTGGCCTTGATAAGAGCAGTTGGGATGACAAGGTGGGGCAGTGGAGGTGAGATGAGTCTGGCATGGGAGCTAACCTCATATTAGCTGACATCTCACAAAGATGTTAGACAGCTGCTGGATTCCCCCATTAGAATTGATAGTCGCTAAAGATGCTTGTGTTCTTTTGTTATTATACGCTGCATTTTATAATAATATGCACTGTATATTTTAAGTTGTGCATATTCATTACCTCTGGGTCAGGTCTTATTGTAAGACATATTAGGATAGTAATAGCTGACAATTTTGTGATGGCCACAATTAATAATCAGTTTCACCAGGGTTCTATTTGCCATAGTTGTGTCTGTTTATGCAAAATATATTCATAAGAATTACTCTGGAAAGATTTGTGGAAACTTTCAAGGACTGTAGAAAACTATCCTTCACAGAACCTTTTAACTGGTAATATTATGCACCCCCACCCCAAGAATTCGAAAAGAGCTTTTTAGGTTTTTTTTCTTCATCAAACACAGCTCTGGAGGATGCAAACAATAGTCGTGAATAGTTTGTTTCTGACTTTATTAATTGAACTTGTAAATGAAGCCCTATCACGAAAGGGAGCTGAATAGATTGTCTGCAGGTGAGTGTAGAAAGTAGAAGTAGAATCCTGAGGTCCTAAACTCCATTGGAGGGATTATGCAGTAAAGTTCACTTTTACCCACTTTGTGGGCAGAAATGGTTTTGGGGGTAGCATCAAGCTTTGTAGACTTATCTAAGAAGTTTACTACCACTAGACTTCTCAGTTTGCATGTTCGGGATAAAAATTTAGGCTTCTGTATGCATATTTCTTTAGAAACAGGCCATCTATTCTGTTTCTGAGAACATACAGAGAAACAGATTCTGTAGATCTATACGATGGCAGTACATATTTCTCTCAAGCATGCTGGTGTTTTAGAATAAGATGTAAATAAAATGAAATGGTAGAGATTATCTATTCCAGCCCCTCATTTTACAGATGGTGCAGCTAATAGGCAGAGAAGGGAAGGGCTTCTTCTATTTTATGCAACAGGTCAGCCTGTGCACTGGCCTTTGAACTCCTGGGCTGGTTCTCTCTCCATCCTACCCTGATCTCCAGTGTAGCCTTTATTGATTCTAAAAAGTAATTGAACTTTTGAACAAGGTCTCATTACCCTGAAAATTTCAAACTTTCCTAGGAGTGTACTGCCAAAAAAAGATAGGCTTCTTTTGACTTTTTCCAGTCACACCAAATAGAAAGTATCATGCTCTTACTTGAGAGTATAAAAGATTCAAGCTGAAACCCAGCCTAGCATATTGGCAAGAGTAGGTGGGGAAGGTAAAGGAGAGGGAGGACACACAATAACAGCCCGAGCTCTAGGTAGATGTCCTAGAAATTAGTTCTTGTGATGCTCCTTACTCATTAGGTGACCTTGGGTTCATTCTGTTCCATCTTGGCCCCTAGATCAAGTTTCTCTACCCACAAGATGGACATTTTGACAAATAGTCCTTAGCGTTCTGTGTCCAGGACCCCTTCAAGAATTCCCTGCCTTTGTTCTTGATTTCTTCTGCCACCATAGCAAAGAGAAGAAAAGATGTTCTCTGGGCCACATGTGGAAACTTCAGTGCCCTGGCAGTTATCAAATCCCATGCGTGTTGAGCCTTCCCAAAAAGGACAAGAAGTCCCTCCCTGGTGTATGCTATTGTCAGGGAGGGTCATTGTAAGTACACACTCTGGGGACAAAATCCAGTGTGTCACAAAAACCATAGCTGCCCCTATAGAAAGGGCAGATATTCTCATGTCCAGTTCTCAGGAGCAGCATCTTCTGACTGATTCTCCAGGAACAATTTTTGTTTTGTTTCAAGTGAAAAGTAGTCCTCTCAGTCCTCTCTGGCCAAAGGGTCTTTGTGTCTTAAGGATTAAAAACTGCAGGCATTTATAAACTAGCCCCTTCTCTTTCAATCTTTAAAGTCCTCATATTTTTATCCTTTTCGTTCTAATTCCAAAGGTAACGGTTCATTTGTGGATTCATTCAACTATTCATTCATTCAACAAATAATTCTTAAATCCTATGTACCAGTCACTATGGTACAGTCACTTGGGCTACAGGCAAAGGTTTTGCCCTCATGGAGCTTATAATCTATTGGGGGAGACCAAAAATAAGCCACACAGATATATGTGTGATTATGAACTGTTTTAAGTGCTCTGAAGTAAAAGAAGAAAGAGTCGAAGGCAAGAATAACAGGTGGGACTAATTTATACAGGACAGGGAGAGAGTGACAGCTTATGCTACAATGGGTTTTTGCAATGATATTCAGTGTTTATTGGTTTCAGATCGATCTCAATAGGATTCTGGCAGAAGGTAACGAATATAACAAGGAACAATGATTTTATGTGTTCTGACACCACATTTAGTTCATAGGTATAAGAGAGAAAATTAGAATAATAAGTCTGTCTAGTGCTCAACCTCTTTCTTTTCAGAAATTTTCAGTCAGAAAAGATTTTGTTTATCAATGAAGCAGCTATTTCTCTCTTTATAGTATATTTTGGGCAATTTCTAGTTAACCTCCATAAACCTTCTCAGTTAAATCACACAGTTAGCTAAGGTTGTGTGACACATGACTTCTTGCTTTAAGCAAAGAAGACTTGTTAAAACATTACAATAGTTTGAGAGAAATTGGACCCTTCCACTCTGCAATATCAGGAGGGCTAATATTACAAAGAATTAAAATCACATGAGAATTTCTGTTTCTGAGCATGATAGAGTAAGTGGTACATAACTTGCCCTCCCACTTTAAATAACTACAAACCAGGACAAAACATGAGACAACTGTTTGTTTTCAGACACTGAATGACAAGCAGTAGGAGACAGATTTTAGAGAGGAGTAAACTATACGAAGAGAGTTCCATGGTCATCCCAGTTTTCTGCTACAGTAGTGTTAGAACCCAAGTTGAGTAGTACTCTCTCTGAGTGGAACTCCAGGCTACGGAGGAGGCTAGAATTTGTGGGGCAAGAATCAGAGAAGAAAGAACTTCACAGAAAGCCAGGCCCCTGAAGTCTGCATAGGGATTGACTGTGGGTCTGTGAGTTGCACATACATAGGCCAAGAATCCACAAGGCCTAGCAAAGGTCACTTGCTACAAGACTGAGAACTGAACAGAGACACCAGAAGTCCTGCAGCATTGAGAGACATTGGACTTCTGGCCTAAGCAGAGTGAAGGCATTTTGAGGATTCAGTTCAGACCCCAGAAAGGTTATGCCTTAAGAATAAGAACCATGACTGGGAGAATAGGGTGAAGGGCTAAAGAAGTACAAATTAGTAGCCCATGGATGGTCATGGGGATGAGGAGCACGGCATAGGGAATGCAGTTAGCATTAATATGTTGGCAAGGTGGAAGGTCAAGGGAGGGAGGGTGCAATTGGGGGGATCATTTTATGAACTATATAGATGTCTAACCAATGTACTGTATACTTGAAACTAAATTTAAAAAAAAAAAATTTAATTTAAAAAAAAAGAATAAGAGCCATGAGCTAGAATTAGGGACTACTCTAAAACTAAGCTTGCAACAAAAAGAGACCCACTCTTACAAAGAAAAAGAGACAGGACCAAAAAGATCTTCTAATCTTTTAACTGCCTTCAAGAATAAAATTCGATGCCCTTCCAAGAAAAAAAAAAAAAAAAGGTGTGATTCAGACTCCCTGTGTTCTATTATCCATATCGAGAAACATATAATCAAAAGCTACTATACAGGTGAAAAAGTAGAAAAATGTGATCCAACCAAAATCAAGAGAAAAAAATTAATTGATAGAAACAGACCCTGAGGTGATAGAGATGTTAGAATTAACAGATGGGATTTTAAATTTAAAGCAGTTAGTATTAATATATTTGATGACTTAAAGAAATGTATAGGAAATCTCAGCAGAGAAATAGAAATCATTAAAAAGAACCAAATGGAAGTTCTAAAATTGAAAAGAATAATACGCAAACTAAAAAAATTCTACTGGCTGGGCTTAACAGCAGATTGGAGACTACATGAGTGAAAGTTAATGAGACTAAAGATAGACCAATAGAAATTGTCCAATTTGAAACAGATGGAAGAGATCAAAAAGAATAAACAGAACCTTTGTGACCTGTGAGAAAATACCAAGCAGATTAACATATATGTAATTAGAGCCCCAGAGGGAGAGAACAAAGAGATGAGGCAGAAAAAATATATATATTTGAAGAAATAATAGGAGAGGTGGAGTCAAGATGGCAGAGTAGGACTAACCTAGGCTCACCTCCTCCCACAAACACATTGAAACTCAACTGTATATAGAGCAATTATCTCTGAGGATGCTCTGAAGATGTGCAAAACAGATTTGCTACAGTTGAGGATATAAAGAAAAAGCTACATAGAAATGGGTAGGAGGGGCAGAGATAATTAGGATGAATATCACAGACATAGAGATTCCCCCTGAGGATCAACAGGTCCCAGACATACATCCAGCTCCCCAGCCTGGGGCAGGGGGAGGGGTAGGCACTAGGGAAAGGAGTTCCCATAATATCTGGTTTTGAGAGCTGCCAAAGCTTACAACCAGGAGGGCTCAGGGGCTGTGAGAAACCACGTCTCTGCTTTCAAAGGGCTTGCACACAAACACACCTGTTCTGAGTTCCAGCATGGAGGTAACAGTGTAAAAAGTTCCTAGGTCATAGATGAAGCAGATATATTGAATAATATTGGAGCATGTGCTGGGAGGGGTAGGGATCTGTTGGAATTTTCTCCAGGGACAGAGGCACTGGTGGGTGCTATATTTTTCTTGGCTTGCTTTATTTTACTCTACTTCTATCTAGTGGACCATATGCTGGTAGGTACCAGTTCTGACAGTCTCCATTAACTTAATGGTTCGTCCCACTTCGACGTTCCCCTGATGATCCCCTGAGCCCGACATGCCTGACCTGGCCAATGTGCACCAGAGCCCCTGCTCAGGCAAGCCAGCTTCCACATACCAGCACACTGGCAACAGTAGAGGCTGGCCTTGCAGCCACCTGCAACGAAGGTCTGCACCACATACCAGTGCACTTGCAGCAGTCTTGGTTGGGCTTTGTGGCCAATCCAAGGGCCAGCCTCGCCCAACAGGGTACCCACAACAGTTGTGGCACAACCTCAACAGGAGGGCTCATGCAGCTCACACAGGGGACACCCCTGGAGCACCTGCCTCTAGTAACAACAGAGGATTGTGCCACTGGATCCCATAGGACACCTACTCAAGGCCACTCTTTCAATATCACGAGATTTAGCTAATCTACCTAATATGTAGAAACAAACACAGAGATTTAGGCAAAATGAGGAGACAAAGGAATATGTTCTGAATGAAAGAACAAGACAAAATCTCAGAAAAAGAACTATGCATAACCGATTAGCAATCCCCCAGATAAAGAGTGCAAAGTGATCATCGTAATGATGCTTACCAATCTCAGGAAAAGTATAAATGAACATAGAGAGAACTTCGACAAAGAGATAGAAAATACTAATATATATATAGATATATATATGTGAATGGCAGTATCATTTCTAAAAGTTAGTGAAAAACATTAAAATATAGAAAACATTAAAATACAGATCCAAAATGCTCATTAAACACATTGGTTAAATGCATGTAGAACCATATACAGGCACAACATGGTCAACTGCTGAAAATAAGCAAGGCAGAGGGAAAATCTTAAAAGTAGCTAGAGGACAAAGGACTACAAATAAAGGAAAAAATTATATGAATGACAGTTGAACTCTTCAGTAACAAAGTAGGCGAAAAGACAATGAAGTGAATAGATAGATAGATAGATAGATAGATAGATAGATAGATAGATAGATAAATAAACCCTATTAACAATGACGTCTATATCTGGCAAAAATATTGAAACTAAAGGCAAAATAAAGGAACTGGACTGAATTTGTAATCAGCAGAAGTGTACTACAAAAAATACTTTTGAAAAATACTTCATGCAAGAAGATAAAGATAACAGAAACTCAGATCTAAACAAAAAAGCAAAAAATGTTATAAATAGTAAATGTGTGAATAAATATAAAAGAGCTTATTTTTCTTGTTTTGTTTATTTAAAAGATGTTGACTATTTAAACAATAATGTAGTATTTATAATGTATAATAAAATAAAATGTATATTATTATAGCACAAAGAATGGAAAGGGGAAAATGGAAGTATATTGAAGTTCTTACGTTATATAAGGTAGTAAAACATAAATTTAAAGTAGACTGTGATAAATTAAATAGATGTACTATATAATTTAGAGAAATCACTAAAAATAAATAGTGAAGATAAAATGTAATGCTAAAAATATTAAATTCAAAAGAAGACAAGAGAACAAAGGAGTAAACAAAAATTAGGACAAATAGAAAATAAATTGCAATGTGGGAGACTTAAAACCAACCGTGTAGATAATTATATTAAATATAAGTGGTCTCAAGACACCAATTCAGAGGCAAAGATTGTTACAGTGGTTTCTTTTTTTTTTTTTTTAAAGGCAACAACATCTATATGCTGTCTATAAGATACTTGCTTTCAATATAAAGATACAGGTGGGTTAAAAGTAAAGAAAAAAGATATACTATGGAAAACACTAATCATAAAAAAGTTGAAATGGCTATTTTGATATCAGACAATGTAGACATTAAGACAAGGAAAATGATGGATATTTTATAATGATAAGTCAATTCATCAAGAAGGTATAACAATCCTGAATTATGTGTATGCACATAATAACAGACATTTAAAATACATAAAACAGAAAATTGACAGACTTGAAAAAAGAAAAAGTTGACACCCTTCTCTCAGTAATTAATAGAGCAAGTAGACAGTAAGTCAGTAAGGATATAAGAAAATGTGAACAACTTTACTACCAAATTGACCTAATTGTCACTTATAGAACAATATAGGCAACACCAACAGAAATCACATGCATAAGTACCATTCACCAAAATGACCATAAAACATTTCAATAAATTTAAAAGGTGTGATGCCATATAGACCTATTCTCTGACCACAATAAAAATAAACTAAAAATCAATAACAAAAGATATCTAGCAATTGCCAAATGTTTGAGAATTAAGCAACATACTTTTCTAAATGAGACTGCGGTCATAGAAGAAATCACAAAAGAAATGAGAAAGTATTTTGATGCAAATATGATGAAGAGAAAGATCCATCAATCAAAAGTGACCCAGAAATGACATAGTATTAGTAAACAAAGACATTAAAACAGTTATTATTATGGAATTCCATATTTTCAAGAAGCTAGAGGAAAATTGAACATGTTAAGTAGAGACACAGAAGATATTTAAAAAGATCCAAATCGAACTTCTAGAGATAAAAACTACAATATCTGAGATGAAAAATACAGTGTATGGGACTAAAGGTATTTCAGACATCATGCAAGATAAAGTTAATGAAATTGAAGTCATAGCAATAAAAACTATCTGAAATAAAACACAGAGAAAAGAAATGAGGAAGGAGGAGAATAAAGCATTAGTAAACTCTGGGACAACTTCAAGCAGGGAAGTACACACAGATTAGAATCATGGGGGTTAGGGAGTAACAGGGAAAAAAAAATTGAAAACATATTTGCCAAAACATTTCCAAATTTGATGAAAACTACAAGCCCACAATTCTAAGAAGACCCCAAAACCCAGGCACAAGAAACATAAAAAAAACTACATGAAGAAATATTATAATTAAATTAGTTAAAACCAGTGAAAAGGTGAAAAATTTTGGAGTCACCAGAAAAAAGAGACTTCATTTCATACAGAGGAACAAAGATGACAACGGATTTGTTTTTGTCAGAATCAATGCAAGCTAGAAAACAGTGGATCGATATCTTTAAAGCACTGAAAGCAAAAACTAATTTAGAATTTTTTACCTAGCAAAAATATATTTCAAAAATTAAAGTGAAATAAAAACTGTTTTTAGCTTAAAGCACTATGAGTAATCTTAAGTGAAGTATATTAACCAAAAAGAAACTGATACCAGATGGAACGCTGGATCTATACAGAGTAAAAATAGCACATGGGTAAAAATAAAGACTTTTTCCTAAGTTTTTGAATCTCTTTAAAAATAATTGACTCTTTAAAGCAAAAGTAATAACAGTGCATTGTGGGGTTTATTATATATGCAGAAGTATAATATTTAACAACAGCGCAAATGCAGGAATAACGAAAATGGAAGTATACGTAAGGTTCTCATACATGAAGTGGTATGCTATAACTTGAAGGTACATTGTGATAAGTTAAAGATGTATAATATAAACCCTAAAGCAACAATAAAATAACAAAACAAAGGTATTACTAAAAATATTCTTACCTACACCCACATCACTGATATAGTTAAACCCTTACACTATATATAATGTGGATTCCATGTTCCCTCTTAACATTAATTGTAAACATATTCCCTCATTAAAACCTTCCTGAAATAGGAATTTTTAATGGTTGCATGACACTCTTTCATATTTTGTTAACTTATCCCCCATCACTGAACACAAAGATTCTGCTCAATATGTCAGTCTCACAAATGACTTTGGAATAAGATCTCTGTGCATAAAATTCTTGACTCTTTTTCAGGTCATTTTCTTAGATGAGAAATACCTCTTTTTGATTTTTGATCTTTGAGGAAATTCTTGGACAGCGAATTAGCTGGAAATGTGCAAAAGAGAGTTTATATGAGAGGAACAGGTGGATGTCCCCTACGGGGCTGAGGGAAGCAAAGAGGGCAAAGCAGCAAGGGAGGAGCAGCTGGGAGTGCTCTCCAGAAAGAGGAACATGTGCAGGACTCTGAATGGAGCGCGGAGGAAAAACGTGGCCACGCCTGCACCTAGAACACAGACTAGAAGTATGCAGAAGCTGCTATGGTCCTCATGGCTGACAGACTTTACGCCTCTGTGCCTCACTTTCCTCGTCCTTAAAGGGAGCTTAGAAACAGTTCCTAATTCTGTAACACTATTTCATAGATTAAATAGGTTAATATTTGTAAGGCACCCGGATCATTATCTGACACACATTGAGTGCTGTTTAGTGTTTGGTAAATAAAGTAAAAGTAGATGTGACTTCTGTGGGGAGCTTAAGACAGTGCCCAAGTAGGAAATCCATGCTCAAGAGCACACAAAAGGGTAGCTTTGGTTCCCTTCATCAGAGAAATAACTGGCAACATTGGCCTGGAGTCAGCTTTCACAGAGCGAATGCTGAGGCCTATGTGGGGAGCCAGCTTCCTTTTCTCTCTAACTCTGGCCAGTCTGTCAAAAATCAGCTGTGAGGAGGAAAACACATTGAACTAGGAGATGGGAGGCAGTACCTTCCCCTTCCATCAGCTCTTTGGGGGACACCAGTCACTGCTTATTAAGCAGTTTGTTATTAAGCACGTCCCCGGGGAACTGGAGAACCACAGGACGGTGTAGATAATGAAGATCTATTGCACAAGCAGAAAAAGTTCAATGGATAAATGTCTCCTCCCCTGCTCCCTGGCTGCCCCCGCCCCCACCCCCACCCCAGCAGCGCTGTCTCCTTTTCATTAGCAGTGTGAGAGGGCTCAACATGGATTTTATTTTCTCATTCCTTGTGGGAAAAGGCATTGATCCAGGCTTAAAAATCTCTCTGCATTTGTTCCCTGAGGCTGAGATTTGGGTTCTACTTTGGGCTGAATGTTCTTCCAGGCACAAGCTGAATTGCTCCTGGTGCCAAGGTGAGCGCTGGGCACACTTCTGACTCACCTCACTTCCCTTTCAGGTCCTATGAAATCAAGGATAGTGCTTACTCTCAGGCCCCTCCAACCAAGGAGAACTGCCCTCAAAAATAAGAGCCTGCCTTGGAATGGGACACAGGGCTACCGTTCCCTTGGTTTCTTCACCTATAAAATGCAGGGCAAAGATGGAATAAATGAGGTCTAAGGGCCTTCCAGCCTGGACGTTTTGAAGTGGAAAGCCACTGATGGGCCAGACAGCATCTGAAGGCAGGGTGGGCTCAGGCCTGGGTGAAGTCACCAGTGGGGAAGTGGGGAGGAATGTGCTGCTTGGCCCCAGGCCAGCAGAGTCCCGGACATGCCTCACAGCAACCGTTCATTTTACTCCATCCATTGTCCAATCTCTCACTTTTGATTGAGCCAAGTTGGAATCATGATTGAACAGAAGAATCAGGTGAAAAGTATCCCTCTAATTTTTAGCAAACATTTCTCAAAGCCCTCTTTAATGAATGGTTTGGAGCCTGCATTCCTCTCCTTACCTTCTTTGGCCTCTGCCTTGCCTGTCTGCCATGGACTTTGCTTACCAGCTCATCCAACCTAAACTGAAGTTCAGATATGCCATCTGGGACTTTTAAATTTTCCCAGCATCACACTCACCCTACTGTGTTTATTCCACTCTTGTACTCCCCACTCCATCTCTCTCTAGGCCACCTCTATCTTTACTGTTAGAACCAGAGCCCTGTGACTATATGAGATATTGCACTGTAGTCACCCAGAGTTTGCTTTCACAGGAAAAGTAAATACCTACCGTGGCCTCTGGTTTAGAATAATAACCTTATCTAAATAATTGCCTGAAGCAAAGGATTAGGAAAAATGCCTTGCTCTTGGATCCGGTGAACCCTCTAGTTCTGAGGTAGAGAGATTAAATCATAAATACTACAGTTGGAAAACAATTCACATGAAAACCAAATTCATAAACTGTGCTAAGAACTAGAAGGGAAGAAATGAGCAGGCTATGGATTATTTGGAGAGAGAAGCATGTACAGCACATTGTACTTGAATCGGGAAGACTATGCAGGGTAGCAGTGGGGGCTGAAACTAAAACACCGGAATTGCCACTCTGAGGAATTTGTCTTTATTTTAGTACTTCTCAACTTGAGCACTTTGAACATTTTTGACAAATAATTCTTTGTTGTGTGTGTGCGTGGGGGTGGGGG